>NC_056726.1:1537888516-1538228516 GCF_019279795.1 Protopterus annectens
AGTGCAGTTTCTTGTTGAGGCTCCTAGCATTGAACAGTAACACATTTAGCTTGTCCTGAGTAGCTTTTGTTATGTTGGAAGGCTTGTGTGTTTGGCAATAACTAAAAAAAAGGCACTATAGGGGTGGATAATGCATTGGCCAGTATACAAAAGACTACTGGTGACAAGTGAAGACCATCCCTGGCAAAGTAGTGTGCCCTATCATCCATGCCTTCCCAGGCTGACAAGTATTGGACCCTTTTGGAATGATCTTCACTACTAAAAAAACGAAAACCACTTATTACAAAAAACAAAAAGAAACAAGCATATTTCAGAGGTAGCGTCAATACCCACACACGCTGCGAGCAATAAAATCCAAATTTATTGTAAGCGCTTTCGAAGGGATCGATGCCCCAACTTCCTCAGACAATTTTCTCCACAATACACTTGCCTTATATAGAAAAATTAAACTACCAAACAATCAATTATTCAATTAAAGTAATTACAACATATAATTTCACAATTGCTTAAGAAAGACAGTTGAAAAACTTTTCTTTTTGTTACTTTTAAAACAATATAGCTAATATCCTATTTAATGGAAGCAATATGTATATTTAATATACACAGATAATTTAAGGTATAAAACTAAGCCAACTTAAATTACCCTAATTTAAAAATACATAATAAGAATATATACTAAACTATAATATTTATATGTATACTGTGATATTTATATGTGTGTATAACTATTTAAACCACTAAAAACTTATTATTTAAAAGTAAAGTTTCTAACAGTAGATCTTAAACAAACTGTTTTCATTTCATATATGACTTCCATATTTTATGAAGTCAATAAAGCACATTCATTAAATATAAAGCACATATATAGATGCATTGAACTAATTCTGGGCCATCACATAATTAAGAAAAAAAAAAAAAAAAGGAAGAAAGACGCATGCCCAAAGCACAATCCCTTATGTTTTGGTATACCCATATCCATAAGCTAATTATCTAGCTAAAGCCTTAAGTTTTAAAATACATTTTATAGATGTATATTCATTTAGCCCAGGTGGAATATGTGCCGATGTTTGAATTTGCCACAATAGTTCTTGCTCTTCTAAAATGAATTGCCATGGGCCCCCTCTCAGGTCACTTTTTACCTGTTGTACCACTGCATAAGTGAACTTGTGAGTCGGATTTTCTATATTGTGTTTCGCTAGAGCATTGTTAATGTCCCCCTTACTTATAGCATATTGGTGCTCATATATTCTTTGTATCAACTTTCTTTCTGTTTTTCCAATATAATAAGAGGAGCATAATTCACAACTAGCAACATAAATGGCCCATTTAGATTCACAGTTATACCTACCATTTATGGTATATAATTTGTCCTTTATACATATTGTGTTTCCAAATTTAATATACCTACATTGTGGGCATGCTCCACATTTTCTCATGCCAACAGGGTTTAGTTGCCTTCTGTTTCGCTCTAATAGGTTTTTCAAAATTCGGACCTCTTCTGTAAGTAAAACCTGGCCTTAAACCCAAAGTTTTACTCAGAGTATGATCTTCTAAAATGACAGCCCAGTTTTTAATTAGAATATCCCTTATGTTCTTGTAGTCAATACTATACGTGAACAAAAAGTTCAAATTCAAACTTTTAACTCAGGGCCCTACATTATTACTAGCCCCTTGTGCTATTGTGTCAACACTATTACTATTGCCACTTGATACAAGGGGTTTAAAATGCCCTGAGTTCCTCTTTGCACTTACTTCCTGAATGGTGTTCATAACAAGACTTTCTGGATAGCCTCTTTTGAGAAACATTATTTTAATTGTTTCACATTCTTTTATGTAGTCTATGTCATCTGACACCATCCTTGCTGCCCTTAGAAATTGACCTTTAACTACAGCCTTCTTCTGGTGGTAGGGGTGACTACTCGAAAAATGTAAAAATGCGTTTGAGTAGGTAGGCTTCCTATATATCGTGGTCTTAAATTTACGATTAATTCTGTCCTTTGTTACTTTAACGTCAAGATACATAATATCTTCCACCCCTACATTATATGTAAATTCCAGAAAGTCTGTCATAGCTGTGATACTCACAATAAAGCTATCAATATGTTCTGCTTCCCCCTTCCAAATAAGGCACATATCATCTTGGTATCTGGTATACCATAATACATTCTCCTGGAACATACTGCTGTTAAACAAGAGTCCATTCCCAATGTGCCATAACTCTATTTGCAAAACTCCCTCCGCATGGGGACCCCATAGCTACACCGGTATTTTGGAGGAAGAGTTGCCTATTAAACATCATATAGTTGTTTGATAAAACTATATCCAACAATGTTTCGACCAGGTAAATGTTAGTATCATCTGCTTTTTTATTCAGCATGAATTCCCTAATCCAAGTTACTCCCAGGGTCTGGGGTATGACTGTGTACAAATCTTTTACATCAGTAACAAGAAAAATGTACTTATCAAAATAATCCAACTTATTGATGTTTTCCAAGAAACTCCATGAGTCCCTACAAATCTGTGGCTCATCATTAGTCAAAGGTTTTAAAATATTATCAATGAGCTTAGCACAGGCATAAGTTATTGAACCTCTCCCGTCTACTATTGGTCTAAATGGTGGATCTAACACGTTCTTATGTAACTTAGGTGAACCAAAAATGGTCGGGATTTTAGGGGAAGGCATTGACAAGTACTGATAAGTGTCTATATCTATAACACCTTCTAAGAATAAATCATCTAACACTCCTTTAATTCTTTTATAGGCAATGTTGACCTCATTAATACTAGCGTGGGTGTATGAGTCAATGAACAGGTAGTCATTCATTCTTTTCTTATATTCATATTGATCCATAAAGACCAAACCCCCTCCTTTATCAGGTTTCATGACTCTAACATTACTTTGATTTAACAACTGTATAAATTCCATTTCATTTTTTGTAATGTTAACTTTACTTGCTTGTTTATTATGTAATGAGTCTAAACTTGTTCTCAAATCTATTTCACACATTTTTTCATACATACCTAATGTCCCTTGCAAGGGGGGGTTAAACACACTTGATACCCTTAGCATGTTAGTGAGTGTAGAATTGATACCCATTAAACATGCTAGATTTAACCTATGCACGAATAACTTGAGGTCAACAATAGTTTTAACAACATCAGCCCTTCTATCAGGGACAAAGGACAAACCTTTAGCAAAAAAGTCAATCAGGTCTTGTTCAATTGTTAAGACATTGTAATTAAAGATTTTAAAGTCACCTTCTGAACTTAGAAGGATTTGGGGCCCTTCCTGTTCAGTTTTTGTCATCTCCTTTGCTGATTCCTCTGATTCTTCCTCTGACCCTGATTTCTGTTGTTGTTCTGATTGTTGTATCTTGTATTGCCTCCCCTTTGAAAATCCTGGTCATTATTCAATTCATTACTGATTGCCTCAGTATGTTGTGGGACATCTGCCTGCACATTATTAGTGTTCCTGATTTGTTCACTCCGCTGTACCAGCTGGGGCTCTACATTGTTGTTATTAACTATTGGGTCCATTGAACCAGCCCCATTAGTTTAAGTTCCATTCAAAAATTGCATTTGAGAAGCCATTGGGAGTGGGGGATATGCTTTATTGTTAGCATATTCTTTCAGGTCTCTATCAATTTTTCTTTTTTTGTTAGTCAACAATTTATTCAGGGTAGCTTCAATGCTAGTGTAAATCCTAATGTAATTGTATTTATATTTAGGAAATTCATTGTCCCCACAAATAGCATGCTCCATCATTTCCAACTCGGATTTGAGATTATTTATCTCTGTATTACAGAAATTAATTAAAGAATGAAAAAAATCAAAACGCTGCTTATCAGGTAACAGACAGGTTGTCAGCAACTCACATACCCACAAAGCAACACCCACATAGACCCACATATGCACAGCTGCTCCATGTAACGTGCTCAAAAAGTCCAACTGGGTATCGCCACTGGCATAACCCTTTGGGGATAATCTTTTTAGAAATACATTATTGAAGGTAAGCCACCTCAAATTGTAATTTACGACACCTAAATGAATATGCATCTATAAAATGTATTTTAAAACTTAAGGCTTTGGCTAGATCATTAGCTTATGGATATGGGTATACCAAAACATAAGGGATTGTGCTTTGGGCATGCGTCTTTCTTCTTTTTTTTTTTTTTCTTAATTATGTGATGGCCCAGAATTAGTTCAATGCATCTATATATGTACTTTATATTTAATGAATGTGGTTTATTGACTTCATAAAATATGGAAGTCATATATGAAATGAAAACAGTTTGTTTAAGATCTACTGTTAGATACGTTATTTTTAAATAATAAGTTTTTAGTGGTTTAAATAGTTATACACACATATAAATATCACAGTATAAATATAAATATTATAGTTTAGTATATATTCTTATTATGTATTTTTAAATTAGGGTAATTTAAGTTGGCTTAGAATGCTTGGTCATCCATTCACTTTTAAAAATGTTTAAAAATGTTTAAAAATGAGTAAAATGGTTACTTTATATATATATATATATATATATATATATATATATATATATATATATACAGAATTTTTTTATACATTTTGCATATAGTTTTTATACCTTAAATGATCTGTATATATTAAATATACACATTGCTTCCATTAAATAGGATATTAGCTATATTGTTTTAAAAGTAACGAAAAGAAAAGTTTTTTAAACTGTCTTTCTTAAGCAATTGTGAAATTATATGTTGTAATTACTTTAATTGAACAATTGATTGTTTTGTAGTTTAATTTTTCTATATAAGGCGAGTGTATTGTGGTGAAAATTGTCTGAGGAAGTTGGGGCATCGATCCCTTCGAAAGCGCTTACAATAAATTTGGATTTTATTGCTCGCAGCGTATGTGTGTATTGACGCTATCTCTGAAATACGCTTGTTTCTTTTTGCCTTTTGTAATTATCCCAGTAGCTAAGCCAATTGTTAACGTCTATCCTTTTCTGCTGGCATTGTGGCATCATCCTTGGAGATGGTAGAATGCTAGGCTCATACCTGACTGTGACACATATTCTGAGTACTCAATCATGTCTCTCTTTATATAATCTAAGAAGGTACATCTCAGGTCATTCATGCCCACATGGACTATGACTGAATCATACTAGTACTTAGGGGGTAAGTGACCTGAGTGCTTGTATGATCTGGCAAATCCTGGCCTCTGACAGGCAGCTAACTGTAACTTTCTCCTTATCCAGCCTGGAAAGAAGGACATCAGTGTGTCTCACAATGGAGTCTCCTATAACCAGAATATTGAGCTGTGGAGTATTTTGCCTCATGAGTTTGGTAGTTGAGGTACAATGAGAGGTGGCTTTATGTGTTGTGATGGGAATCGTCTTGTACATGCAGAGTTTCTGAGTACTGATAGACCTTTGAGTTTTGGGTACGTTACATGGAGCACCTGTGCATATGTGGGTCTATGTGGGTGTTGCTTTGTGGGTATGTGAGTTGCTGACAACCTGTCTGTTACCTTTTGTGTCTGTATGTGAGCCTCTAGCCTCCAATGCCATTGTGAAACTACATCTCTTATATACTGTATTTCTCTGTTTGAAAATTAAGTGGTTGCCAGTGCATATAAGGACATTGGTGCATTTCCTCAAGATACCCATGTCCACCAAGTTGGATGTAGAGAAAGCAGGAAAGTGCCCATCTATGGTTGCAGGTCCTAATATGCAGCTGAATGGAATAGGAATGTAAGGCATTTGTACCCAGATGAGGGAAGTGTGCTTATGTGGTATAATCTGCAGCTAACCTGACCAGCACAAAATCAGATGTTTTCTGAGCAGCAATAGTCCTGGGTGTTATAATAAGGTAACCTAGCACAGTAAACCTTCACACTATAATGAAAGTAAGCAATGTTTGCAGATGTTTGTGTCTCTATGGGGCACTGGCACAGTGAACAGCTCCATGTAAACGTGCCAAATTTATAACAGCACTGGAAATACAAAAAACTGACTGAGCCCACTGGCTAATGCAAGGACTACACTTAGAGTCCTTTTGTGTGCTTACCAGCTCAGATAGACCAGGTAAACAGTACTGCCACTAGAAGAATAATCCCAGTCCTCTTAATGTAAAAGCACAGTAAAGGAGTATCCAGAGTGAAATGCTACCACAAACTTAAAGATACAGATTCAACAGTGCACTTTAAATATCTTATATTAGTATGATTATTCAATAAAAGTACTTAGCTTTGTAGAAATGAGCCAAGAGCCAGAGCCACTCAATTGTACATAATTTACAAAGTCATTAAAAACAAGATAAACTGATTAATAAGCCATCCAGCCAATAAAACTACATGCAGAAATCTCAAGTGTTTCCCCAACCTAAACATACCAGGCTAACCACCCAGTACACCTGATGGAAAATCTACTGACATGTTGATGTAAAAACATGGGAAAGTGCTTGGTAGCATGTAAAAATGCACTATTTTATCTAACACCTAGCTAGATAATGAATTCATATTAAGTAAATCAGTAGAACAGACAATTAGAGAGAGCATGCACTTTTTTCAAAATAAGCACAAGGAAAGGCAAATAAATAATTCAAAATATCAGCAGCAGTGTAGAAAGGAAAGGAGCTTTGAAAGCTCAATTTACATTAAGGGTGGGCAGGTTAGAATGCATTTATTTATTTATTTTGCATTTGTTTACCGGGGTAGTCCAGTGGGCCATTCTGAGCCCATTTTCAGTGGAGGACTGGGGAGAAAAGCTCCATGATAACATGAACATGAGATGTAATCACACAAAATCAGTAACATTTCATAAGTATAATACAACAAAGGTAACATATTTGACAACTGATTGAATTACTGGTAAAATAACTTGACAAAGGTAAAGAACATCAAAGGTAAAGAGATTGACATTACATAGATGTTTCTGGCACCAGATTTAAAAATCTGATCAAGGAAAGGGAGGCTGGGTGAGAAAAATAACAAGGAGGGAACCACCACCAGTGCTTGTAGTTTATGCAGGCTTGTAGTCTTCTCAGAAAAGACAAAAACCCAAAAATTCACTGTGAGTTTAAGTATCACTGAATAAACACTTTAACCAATGGAAAACAATGTGAAATGTGCAGCCTAGATAATTTAAGTGTCTATCTCTCACATAGAACGAAAACATCAGGCCAAGCTGATTTCGTAGAAGAGAAACCAAAATGGAGCAGGTAAAACAGAAAGCAGCTCTACCAGCTTAAGCAACTCAGACAAAAAATATAGGTTTACTTTCCCCTTTCCCATCAGGGCATCACCAATAGTCCTTGTAGGTTATCCAGGACTGGAGTCTTCCCAGAAGACATCTCAATCCTAATTTTCTTTTTTTGATTTCTTTTCTTTTTTTTTATGCAAGATTAATTTATTTATTTATATTTATTTATTTTACTATGTTGCTGACTCTTTGGAGCAGACACCAGTTTCGTTCCTTATCCATAAGGTCTACCAGACCCACATTAGTCTGTCTTAGGCTAAAGCTGACCCATGTCTGGGACCAGTGAGGAGATTGAGGATACTGGGGCAACATCTCACTGTCTTGTTATTAACCCAAAACCTGGAAATACTCAGTGGACATCAGTGATGGACCATCACTCTCTTCTGCAAGGAGCTGACATCAGCTGGGTACATCTTCTTCTCTCAGGTATCATGTTGTTGTTTTCCCCCTTCCCCTAAGGGAAATCAAACCACAGCTGTGTGCCTGGAGTGCATGCACCCCCTTACTCATTTGATAGGATGTGCATATTCATCCCTACCAGTGCATCAGGTGCTGCTAATGGAACACTTGTCACCAAGGCTGCAGCCAGGGCTTTACACCTGTTTGCCATGGTACTGGGTTTGTATGCAGATCTATTAATGCACTTGAGTTAGAATGTGCTTTTCTGGTGACTGAGTTTTTTAAGTGACGTGCTATTTTTACGGATATTTCTGTGTTTGGAACTTGCACCCTACCAAATGATTTTTCCAGATGGTGACTATTTGCTCAGAAAGAGATCTTGCTTTTTAGAGGGCATTATGCAAAAATAACAGACCTGTTATTCCTCTACTTTTGTCCATTTGAGTTGGAGATCTAGTCTGGCCATTTTCTAATGTGTCCGTCTTCTTCCCTGCTGTGCAGTTGCTCAGTGTCCCAAACTCTTCATTTGCTTTTCTCATTTCTTCTGAAAATTGTGTTTGCATAAACAAAGTTTTCATGTACAATGGTTGACACTGACAATGCATTAGATTTCTCTCAATTATTTTTGTAAACTTTTCTTATTTGTCGAATAGTTTTATTTGTTTGCTAATAATACCAAAATAATTGCTTGCATTTGCACATGCTTGTTACCATCTATTGTTACATTAAGAGATGTTGTTTGTTGTTTTATTCATTTTGTATTTTATTATTCATTGCACATTCTTTCACCTTGATAATTAACTTTCATTCTGTTTTCTCCTTGGGGTTTTCCCCCCAAAGTTGTCACTGAACATGGGCATTGCCCAGTAGAGTTACATCGAGCAACAAGACATATATACATACATAAGCACATAAAAAAGCACCGTACATTTTGTTGCTACTGTTATTCTGTGCATAATATATCATGTGGTACCTTTGCATCTATTCTTTATTCTAGAAATATCTTGAATATCAGTATCCTGATCATAATGCCACTTCTGGAGGCAACCTGCTCACATTTTGTTTAATTTATATTCCTATTGGATAAAGTTGATTTGCAGGCCTGTTTTCCTGACATCCAGCAGTAAATGTATCAAGAAGGATGTCGGTCTGTCACAAGGAATATTCAGATCCTTGTGACTGTTGATGGCGTACAGGTGCATGCAACATTCCTCCCACCACTCAAACTTTCAAGCCCATATATGCAAAGATAGTTTTCCACATGCTCTGCTGTTCTTCCAACAATTAAGTACTGCAGTTCATGCCTTATACAAAGTAACTTTCTCTGATAAACCAGCGACATCTTTACCATCACCCCAATTCTCTTAGTAGCTGTTCAGAAATCCCTCTGGAAGTTAAATAATCCCTGCATACATCCCAACATATCAAGGATTGGTTGAGGGAAAGAGGAACGGTATCATGGAAACTGAAAGGGAGGTTTGAGATGATTATACAGACTGGAAGGGTCTATCAGCAAAATGATTATCAATTCAATGCTTAGAAACATGCCCTGGATTGCTAATTGGATTTGTTTAGGGGTGGGATGTTATTTATTTGGCTGGTTGGTTTCATACATTTTTATTGCAAAATCAAGCAGGACCGATGTCTGTTCAAATTTTTATATGAGTGTGCTGTTCCAGAACTGTGCTGCCAGTAAAGTTCTGAGAAGGCTATAATCCTTTTGTAAAGAAGTTCCTACAAGCTTCAGATATAAGAATTTTGGGTACTTTTCCGTTAAACCCCTACCACTTCGCACTGGTCTGCTTTTCGCATATTTCGTTGTGCCGGCACTTAGGTTTGGCAGGCTTAACAGTTTCTTGCTCCTTATCATTCAGAAAGTACAAACTGATGCCAAATTTGCTGTTCTTTCATGTTTTGGGTGAATCACAGTAAAATAAAAATGTCTGACTGTGGACCTTTGTTAATCCATTTTCCCCTTTTTGGCTTTGTCCACAATTATTAAGCCAAAAGGTTGAGAGGCATGACTTGCTTATGATTTCTGCACCTTTGCTGAATGATTTGGCACGTTGAGTGCTGCAAGTGAAGCTCCGGTCATACTGTGTCGGTACAAACCTGCAAACAAGCACATTTCATTCACGTACTGTTTATAGGAATGGAAGAATTACTTATTTTTATTAAAAGTAATACTATGTTGCTGCCTCTGCTATTTTATATTAATCCATTAAGTGAAATGTTCTCTTACATTTAATTAAGAAAACATGCATGCATTACAAGCATGTGTATATGTGGTGTACCTGACAGGGATTAATCCCCATCTGTACTGTAAAATGTCAAATAGAAAAGAAACATAACCAAAACGGTATGACAAGAAATGTACACTTCTGGGAATCTGTTTTGATGGACTGTTTTATAAATTAGTAAAAGCAAGAAGAATGAAAAATCCTAAACAAGAAAATCAACTAATGGCTAAAGGCAATGGAAATGGAATGTAAAATCACAAACTAATGGCAAACCTCCCACAGGGAACAATAGTTCTGCAAGGACTGGAAAGGGAAAGATGATCCCATGGGCAGGACTGCCTGTGTAACCTCAACATTGGCAGGTAACTTTTGTAATGTTTACAATCTCGGTCCAAAGCCAGGAGCTTCATTTACAACAGGCATACTTTCCCTTTAATATTACAAATGTAGAAAGGTGATCGAATAATACATTGCGACAAGTGGGAGGGGTTTCGCAGAAATAGCTGTGAATGTTACATTCATTACACATAGGTTTATAGGTAGGTAGGCTATCGACCAAAGGGCCTATGCAAGCCTAGCCAGCAAGGTTCCATAGCTTACGCCACCCAAGAAATTTATTTTCCTGTGCCACTGTCCAGCAGAGACACAGAAGTGATCCCCGGGGTGTATTTCCTATTTCCCATCCACTCATCAAGATTTTTCTTGAAGAGTGCTAATGAAGAACTTTGCTTGACATAGATGGGTAGCTTGTTCCAGAGTATAGGAAGTCTCTGGGACAGGAATCTATCCCTCCAGCGTGTCCTGTTTATTGTGGTGACAAGGTTTAGGTCCCTAGAGCGTGTAGCTCGGAGGGATTGGGATTTCTTTAGGTGTAGCATGTCCAACAGCTCTGGGTTTGACATAGCTTTATATGGTAGGCAGAGATCACCTCAGAGTAGGTGATATGCTACGGAGTAAAGCTGGAGTTTTTTGAGGCAGTCAGTGTAAGGCATTTGTTTGAGGCCAGTAATCCTCTTTGTGAGGTACTTCTGTGGCCTTTCCAGCTGCTGCAGATGTCTTGTGAGGTACATTCCAAAAGGGGCATTGTACTCTATAATGGGTCTAATGAGTGATGAGTAGAGGGGAACAATGACCTCTTTTTTCCTGGATGATAACCCTTTTATGATGAGGTGTGCCACGTAGAAGGACTTCCTGACTACTGTGGTGATGTGACTATCAAAGGAGAGACTACTGTCCACCTGGGTCCCAAGGTCTCTTATCACGCCTTCAGTGTTAAGTAGATTGCTGCCTATGTGGTAGTTCATGGGTACAGGGGATGACACTGCACTTTTTGGCATTGAGCTTGAGGCCATGGCTCTGACACCAGGCATCTGTCTCAGTGAGGCCCTTCTATATGATGTCCACATCATTTGGGGACTTGACTATGGCTCCTAGTTTGCAGTCATCTGCAAACTTCATTAGTCAGAGGCCTTCTGTGTTAGCCTGTACTTCAGAGATGTAGATACCAAACAGGAGAGGTCCTAGGACGGAACCCTGTGGTACGCCACTTGTCACTGCTTTGTGGTCAGATTCGGAGTCTGCAACTTTTACAGTGTGGGTTCTGTCAGTGAGCCAGTTGGCAACCCATCTTGTGACATAGGGATTTATACCTAGTTTTGTTAGTTTAGCTATTATTACAGAATGGGGGATGGTGTCGAAAGCCTTGGCGAGGTCAAGATAGGCTGTGTGAACTACCTTACCCTCATCCACGGCTTTGGTGACTGCGTCAAAGAAGTCGATCAGTATCAGGAGGCATGATCTGCCTTTCACAAACCTGAACTGGGTGGGATCCAGAGTTTGGAGGTTACCAATGTCTTTGTTTATGAGTTCCATGATGATACGTTCCATGGCCTTCCAGACCAGGCTCGTCAGGCTAATAGGTCGATAATTCCAGAAATACAGATGAATACCTTCTTTGAGTATTTCTTTGTAGTTTATCTTTGTCAGTGGTATAGGAATACCGGCAAAATACAGCGGCGTGAAGTGGTAGTGGTTTAATGAAAAAGTACCGAATTTTGTCATATAATTGCTTTAATTATTTTTTATCATGCTGGTTAGGGCACAGTGGAGAAGACTAGGGCTGTGAAATTATTGTTCAGAATGTGGAGCAGTCCCACATTTATTGAAATTCTTTTGAAGGAAATCACACGCGAAGTGTAGTCAGATATTGAACAGATGACTGACTAATTCGGAAATGCTCTGTACTGCTGAATCCTTATCCTGATGAGTAATGAAAGCATTATGGAATTGCAGAGGGCCATGTTGTGACCTTTGTTAACTGAAGGTGTTGACCTCTATACTCCACTCTCTCATTAAGGCAAGGAGTGATTTCTGAGTGAGAATGAAGTTGAATGGTGAGGACTGCAAAGGTTTAAGTAGAGGTAAATACAGCCTGACACAGCAATGTTACACCTGCATTTTACCTGGCATGTCTGCATACATTTCACATTCTAGCTCATTGTAGCTAGAATGCTCACGTCTGATGTACATGCATCCCAGCTGAGTGGGTCATGCTGTATTTGCAAATATGTGATTCAGCAGTCATGTCTATGTCTATTATAAGGATCCTGAGTCCAGGGATTTTGACTTGAAATATAACCATTCAGATGTGCTCAATAGAGGTTTCACTTTTATTCCTTCAAATAGAGCTAATGTAGTTAGTACAGTGAAGCATTTAAAACTGTCTGTAAATTAAATATTTACTATCCGTTGCATGATTTTCAAAATCTTGGAATAGATTCATCACGTGTGCAAAAAAACAAAAGCATTTACAGTCCTTCACTTCATTACACACTTCAGGTATTTTCTGCCACTTGTGAACAAGAAATTCAAAGTGACATTAATAGTTTTCTTAGTAATTTTTTTTAATTTATCCAATGTTGTAAAAGAAGCTCTCTTTAGCTACAAATGTTTTTTTTTAAACAGAAGTTTGAGTGGTGTTCTGTATTCTGACATTTTCAGAAAGTTTTGTAGTTTATTCCATAATGAACTTCCCATGGAACAGTGCATCCCTTTGGACTATGTGATCCATGGCTATTACATTCTTCTGTTTTATTAAAATGGATCTAAAACTGTGGCATTGTTCAAACAAGTATGATGCACACTGATATTTTGCAGCAGAAAGAATACAAGAAGAAGGGCTTAGTTTTAAATAAACATGTTTGCTTTATATCATTGGAACTAACAAGACTTGAATTTGTCCACTACTGATGACTGCTTCTGTTAGTAGCTATAAATGTGTGAAGTATAATTATTTTGGTTTAATAATATACTTGACAAGGACAGTCTGCCTGATTGTATTTGTCAATTCAAGATCATTTATTTAGTTATCTTGGCTTTTTATTATATTGTTGTGGGCTATTTTGATTTTTTCTCATGAAAATAAATACTGACAATATATTGGTACTAACCTATGATTTGAGATTCTGCATCATTGCTTCCAAAAAATAGGACTTGCTTTCTTTTCTTTTAGAACTATATGCATCCATCTGTATACAAAAGCAAGTCCCTTCAAATTGCAGCTGTTTGCTTTATTTGGGTGTTTGTTGTAATCCTTCAGTTTTGTCACATTATAATGATATACTGATACTGCAGTCAGATGTAATCAAGTGGTGTTTCCTAGACATTGTTAAGAGAAAGAATATGTTGTCATGAAGGAGAAGGAATGAAAGTGATGTATTTTTATAATTTTATAACAGCGTTCTCGTCATCGGGCAATGTGGCTGTTAGTCAAAAATGCTATTCATTCCTAAGTCTGTATCTAAATCATGAGTTTCTTTCTTTTTTCTAATCTGGGACAGTAACAGTACTGGTAGAGGAATTTGTCAGCTTGTTATATTCACAGAGTTCTCCATCCACATCATAACAAGCAGTAGTCCCTCTGCCACTATAACATCAGTCATAAATAAGAACAAAACGCTGCAGTATTGTAATGGAAAAGTTCTACGACCTGCTACAAGATTAGGTAGAAGGCCACAAGCCATATAAATACTTAGCTGGATGCTTTAGTATCTGAACTTTTTACCTTGGGTATCAGTTGGAATCCAATGGAATGTATACTGCTAAAATAAATAAATATATATTTCATATTGTATATTGGTATACTTAAAAAGATCTCCCATAGTATGACTATAATTGTGCTGTCTATTAATTCTATATGGAAATTGTACAAGAAAGGTAAACATACACATAAAAAGTGTAACTTGGAACACAATCTGTGCCACATATTGCCTGAGTTCCCCTGTTTCAATGGTCTAATTATTTGCTGCACAGTTGACAGGCTCTGCACTTCATACCTTTCTAATAACAACGTGAGTAATTTATTAAAAACAACTGATTATTTCAAATGGCTTCAGTCCTGGTGATTTAATGAAGAGAAACAAATGGAGATAAAGGACAGAATCAAAATAAAGCACAAATCTAAACTATAAAACCCTGCATTTGTAGTCAAAATCAACTTGGAAAAGAATGCCATGAAAACTTTGTTTTCTTAAAATTGTATAGTAATATTTCAAGCCAAGCGATATAGCTTTAATTCAGCCATTACTTTTTAATAGCTAAACACTTGTCATGCACTGTCCGAATTAACAAACAAACAAACAAACAAGCAGAGTGTCAAGATATTGGTTACCAAATAACAACATTTCTGCATTTTAAAGTGCCGATACCAAAGAAAGAATGAAATGCTCTGACATTCTTCTTTTTTGAATTGTTTTGCAAATATCATTGATTAAAGGTTGCATTAAAGTCACAAAGCACTGAAGTAAAACTCTTACCATTTTGGGTTTCATTCATGCAATAATATAGAAATTATACCACTGAAAAATGTTATTTTTCTGTTCTTTAACCTATAACATGGTCTGAGATGAGAGGAAGTAAATGTAAACAATATTTGATTAGCATTCCTTCCAAGGTTCTAGATGATATTATAGCAATAACCCACGCCTGGGTGTGGGTAATGCGGGATTTAACCACGGTTGGCGTGGTTTGGTCCCGAGGGCTTAAACAAAGACAACCGTGGTTAAATCCCGCATTACCCACACCCAGAAGTGGGTTATTGCTATTATAAAGACATTATTTAAGAAAGAAATAATTACTTTTCTTAAATAATGGCATTAATATGCCTCTTTGCTGCCCTTCTGCAGCTGTCTGGTATTCGGCAGTTCTGATGTACTGCATGCCTCACGCAGTACATCAGAGCTGTGGGCAAAGCAGAACGCCAAGATCTCCGTTGCTTTTTACTGTTTCGCTATGTTAAATGGGTTTAACATAGCGAGATAGCTTTAAAATAAGCAACGGAGATCTCCGTTTCTTATTTTAAAGCTGTCTCATATGTTAAACCCATTTAATATAGCGAGATTTAAAACGGAGATCGCAAGATCTCCATTGCTTTTTACACACTGTGTCGCTAAGTTAAAGGAGTTTAACATATCGAGACATCTTTAAAAAAAGCAACGGAGATCTGCGTTGCTTTTTAAACCTGTCGCTATGTTAAACTCTTTAACATAGCGACAGTGTTATACTAACGAAAAGTCCGGGTGACGGACCTTTTCCGTTAGTATATTGAGGATTTACGGCGCTGGTTGGGCTGGCCAATCAGCGTGCACGTTTAGAGGAAGAATTGTATAATATGCACATCATATTATACAATTCTTCCTCTAACGCACGCTGATTGGCCAGCCCAACCAGCGCCCATTGTAAATCCTCAATATACTAACGGAAAAGTCTGGTCGCCGGACTTTTCCATTAGTATAAAACACAATGTCGCTATGTTAAAAGAGTTTAACATAGCGACACAGGTTTAAAAAGCAACGCAGATCTCCGCTGTTTTTTAAAGTTGTCTCGCCATGTTAAACTCCTTTAACATAGCGACACAGTGTAAAGCAACGGAGATCTTGCAATCTCCGTTGCTTTTTTAAAACCTGTTCGCTATATTAAATGGGTTTAACATGGCGAGACAGCTTTAAAATAAGTAACGGAGATCTCCGCTGCTTATTTTAAAGCTGTCTCGCTATGTTAAACCCATTTAACATAGCGAACAGTAAAAGCAACGGAGATCTTGCGTTCTCCGTTGTTGCCACAGCTCTGATGTACCGCGAGGCATGCACAGTACATCAGAACTGCCGTGAATACCAGACAGCCGCGAAGGGCAAAGAGGTATTATAATGCCATTATTTAAGAAAAGTAATTATTTCTTTTCTTAAATAATGTCATTGTATAATAGCAATAACCAACTTCTGGGTGTGGGTAATGCGGGATTTAACCACGGTTGTCTTTGTTTGGTCCCTCGGGCTTCGCCCTCGGGACCAAACCACGCCAACCGTGGTTAAATCCCACATTACCCACACCCAGGCATTGGTTATTGCTATATTATTCAAGCTGACAACTGCCAGTAATATCACAAGTAGTTAATAGGTCGCTATTTAAGTTGCCCTCATGCACAACTGTACCCATTGTAAAGATTATGAAATTTGATTAGTTGAGGACCATGGGGTTATCATACTGATATCCTAGTCTAACCAAACACCATGCTGCAGCAATTGCTTCAGATTAAAAGAAATATCACTGTACAAGTAAACAATAATGGTGTTCATTCTTACAGTGACCTGTAGCAGAACAGCTGTACAAGTAAACAATAATGATGTTCATTCTTACAGTGACCTGTAGCAGAACAGCTGTACAAGTAAACAATAATGATGTTCATCCTTACAGTGACCTGTAGCAGAACAGCTGTACAAGTAAACAATAATGATGTTCATTCTTACAGTGACCTGTAGAAGAACAGCTGTACATGTAAACAATAATGATGTTCATTCTTACAGTGACCTGTAGCAGAACAACTGTACAAGTAAACAATAATGATGTTCATTCTTACAGTGACCTGTAGAAGAACAGCTGTACAAGTAAACAATAATGGTGTTCATTCTTACAGTGGCCTGTAGAAGAACAGCTGTACATGTAAACAATAATGATGTTCATTTTTACAGTGGCCTGTAGAAGAACAGCTGTACAAGTAAACAATAATGATGTTCATTCTTACAGTGACCTGTAGAAGAACAGCTGTACAAGTAAACAATAATGGTGTTCATTCTTACAGTGACCTGTAGCAGAACAACTATACAAGTAAACAATAATGGTGTTCATTCTTACAGTGACCTGTAGCAGAACAACTATACAAGTAAACAACAATGGTGTTCATTCTTACAGTGACCTGTAGCAGAACAGCTGTACAAGTAAACAATAATGATGTTCATCCTTACAGTGACCTGTAGCAGAACAGCTGTACAAGTAAACAATAATGATGTTCATTCTTACAATGACCTGTAGAAGAACAGCTGTACATGTAAACAATAATGATGTTCATTCTTACAGTGACCTGTAGCAGAACAACTGTACAAGTAAACAATAATGATGTTCATTCTTACAGTGACCTGTAGAAGAACAGCTGTACATGTAAACAATGATGTTCATTCTTACAGTGACCTGTAGAAGAACAGCTGTACATGTAAACAATAATGCTGTTCATTCTTACAGTGACCTGTAGCAGATGATGGAGAAATTTGCTGTGTTGGGTGGCATTATTTGTTTTTGCCCACAGTAAAATGATTTTAGACATGAAGCGGCTAGTACAGGATGTATCACTTGTCATCAGAAGCAGATTTAGAGGCATCATGACATTGGGCCTTTACTGGTATTATAATTATTATTATTATTACTATTGCCAGAGATCAAGGATATGCAACAAAGTAGCAATAATTGCTAGACATAGAAGCTATCTATAGAAGGACATAACTGACTGTTGCAAGTAGCCATTATTCTGGCTTAGCAGGTTAATAGCTATCAAATGTCCTTGATTTTGCCTGAAAGTTTTGGTCTGCTTCTCATAAAAATTGTTGTTTTATAACAAACTATTAATGAGTTTGCAATCATTAAGTATTGGCAGAAATTCTAATTTCAGACTTCAAATCCTTCTGAAAATATATGCCAATGCAGAACGCATTATTTTAGCAGCTCTGAATTCTAAGCATGTAAGGGTAATTTTTAAAATCTGCCCCTAAGGTTTGGTATTTTTCTCATTATTTGGTGGGTATGTTCCTGACTCTTGAGCTAAGAGATTTACATGTATATGTAGGAATAATGTGATTTTTATGAATCATTTGAATATTTTATTATGGTTACTGTATGTTGAATACAAAGTTGAAAATTTCACATTTGCTATGGCCATTAATATTTTTCATGATCAGCAAACCTCCCAACCTCTTACAACAAGAAATCTGGAAAAAGCCATAAATAATGGGGGAAAAGGACCCAAAATTGGGATAATTTTTAAATATTGCTCTTAAAAACTTATATAGTTGATTGAATAACAGGTTTTATGTTAACATGGATTTCTTGAAGGGTAGCAAGTCTAAAACTCAACTGTCTATCATTATTTTCTGATTTCAGTCATCAATGATTTGACAGTGATTTGCCAGAAATCTAAAATGTTATGAGGAACATGCCAAAAACATAAGGCAAAAATCTGGACATTCTGCAAAAATCTGGACAGTTGAGAGGTATGCCAATCAAGTGTCTGAGGTATATACAAAGTGGCTATAACTACTGGGTTGTTAATATATGTACTCCAAAACATCTGATAAATAAATTTCATATACTGACCCATGAAAGTGATTTAGTTGATATCATCAGATACAGTAAGGGTGTGGTTATTTTTACAGTTTACTATCAAAATATGGAAAATCAAAACATTTTTCCACAAAACGATCAACTTGTTAATCCACATTTGGTAATGCTGAACTACCAAAATGTCAGAAATTGTAACTATGGAATCGACATTTGGACAGCGGAAGTTCCAATGTCGAAAGTCCCTGTTACCAGTAATGTTTTTGCAGGAACCCCCCATGTGGGTTGCATCCCCCCACCCCAATGCGTATTATATATACCAGCTCCAAGATCACACTACAGTGAGGAAAAGGGAGCATTTCCTGATCCACACTGTACTGCGATCTCAATGCAAAACATCAACTTCATATTAGCAAATGTGTATTCACTTCCACTAATATGAAGTATATTTTCAGTTTGACATTACAGGCATTGGTAGAACACATGTTCAACCAACCCATTTACATGAAACTGCATTTCCAGATTTTGATTGTAGACCTGTTTTTACCTATAATTTAATATGTTTAATATGTTTGCATGTCTGGTAGAAGAAATAGCAATGTTTGAAGTAACAGCACAGTCTGGTTAGAAAAGGCAGAAGAGTATTAGTGAACACTTATGGATCAGAATCAGCATCTGTAGTGTTAAGATTTTTGGATAACTTTGCCATTCTAATTCATTATTTATTTATTTTAATTTGTTTACCAGGGTACAGCACTGACCAGTGTTGACCAATTTCAGACTCAACCTGAGGCCAGAAGCTGACCAGATATGTAAAATAGACAAGAGTACAATGACACATACATGATAGTAAAACAGTATAACAGTGTCAAGCTTTGGATACACAGTAAATCCAATGTATTAAATTGCAATATGTATAAACATTTCAAAACATTTGAGAAATTAGAGCAGACAAAAATCAAAGATGTTAAAAGAAGTAAAGGTTCTTAGCTGTTGAGTTAGAGTTAAAATAGATTTAAGTGACGCAACTTGAGGGCTAACGTGCATTCTACTTGATTAGCTAAATGTGATTCTAGTAGAGAATGGACCTTGGCTTGAGAGGATGAGTATTTAATTTCAGATTGCAGAGACTTTCACAGTTTGGGCCCTAGAACTTAGAATGCATGGTCAGCAATACTGAGTGTTGGATTTCTGGTTTGGAGCTTTAGTGGTTTGAGTTTTGTAGGTTGTATGTGGGGGTATGTCATATTAATTTTAAGGATAAAGGAGGGAAAGTATATTTATGTATGAGTTTGAGCAGTTGTGAAACTAGGAGCAGGTCTGCCATTTTGTAAACTTGGGGCCAGTTTAACTTTTTAGTGTTATCCAATGGTATTCATTTCTAATAAATCTACACATTTTGTTTTCTAATGTTTGAATAAGTGGTTGAGTTTTTAGTAGATGTTGCTGATATAAGAGGTAGGCAGAATTTGATTTGAGGCAGATTGATTCCTTTCCCTATTGCACATTAGAAAAAAATGTGATTACAAAACTGATTTCTTTTTTTTGCCCAAATAGTAGAGGATTCATTTTTGCATGTATTTTCAAAATTCAGGTGGAAGTTGAGTAAGGTATCTAACCAGAGACCAAGAAATGTGAAAAAGGAGAATTGTTCTAGAGGATGAGTGATGTGATCACAGATTGTTAAAGTGTTCTTGAATCTACTGAGTTTTTGTTTCATAAACAAAAATCATAGATTTAGTTTAGGATACATTTAATATGGTGTTTCTGGAAGTAATTCACTCATTAAGGCAACTGAAGTCAGAATGTAGATCTTACTGTATGGTATTTAGGGGGTGACTGGAGAGATGGTGGACCATGTCATCCAGAAATATGAGGTGAGGAAGGTAAAGAAGATCAAAATGAAGATTACTGATGTACACAGAGGACAGAAATCAGCAAAAATAGATCCTTGAGGTATACATTTGAGTAGTGGAGAAGAAAAGAGAAGAGAAGAGAAGAGAAGAGAGTGAGGTACAGAAGTTATAATTCACTGGGAAATGGCAGTTGGTCAGATAACTTTGGAATCATTAGGGCTAATGACTGGTTCTTTAAGGTGGAGCATAACAGAGACATAATTAACTAAGTCAAAGGCTCTGATGGGGTCTATAAAAATTGTATGAGAGAATATGCCTTTGTTCATTGACATGAGTATTTCATCAGTATGAGACAAGTTGGCAGTAGATGTGTTTCTCCCTGACTAGAAGCCATGTTGTTTTTGAGAGAGAAGATGGTATTTAGTAATATATTCTGTGAGTTGAAGGTAGACAGTTTTCTCCAATATTTCGCACAGGGTTGGGAGGATGGAAATGGAGTGATAGTGTAATGGGAATGTGGGCTGCTTTTGTTTGGGCAGTGGTTTTGCTAAGGCCGATTTCCATTTATTAGGCATGATGTTGGTAGCAAGGCAAAGAATAAAGATGTGTTTTAGAGGTGCAACAATGAGGTCACAACTGGGGTATATGAACCATGGATGCAGGTTTTCTATACCCGAGGGCACCTTCCAGCTGTATTTGTTCAAGTAAATGAATAATGTCTTTAGATGAGATTGTCTAGAATAAAAGAGAGGAAGATATTGTGGTTGGGATGAGGGAGCATTAGTGCTGGCATTTGCAGCAAATTTGGGGAGGTAGTTAAAGTGTCTGTGGAAATTATCTGCAGAACAACTGAAGGAAGTACTTGTAGAAGTGTGAGTCAGGGTGCATCCTGTGAGATTACTGACTTATTTCCAAAATTTCCTAGGACTGTATTAGAAGAGTTATGAAGCTGTATTATGCAATAACTTTTATGCCTTTTCATGGCTTTTATGGCTAGGTCCCGTAGATGTTATATTGCTGCCCATTTTCTAGAGTGGGATTAGATTTCCAGTACATCCAATGACTGAGTTTTTGCTGTATTTACAGAAAAGTGGTCCACTGTTATCCAGTGCACCAGGAAATCTACAGAGAAAAATGTATCTTACTTACTAGATAATATGTAAGATAACATATCATTTTTAACACCACTATGTCCAAATTAAAACAGCTGATCCTCCAAACCATGCAGTATCACTCCATGCCTGAGGTCTCATGGG
The DNA here is from genome assembly GCF_019279795.1 of Protopterus annectens. Classification (NCBI taxonomy): domain Eukaryota; kingdom Metazoa; phylum Chordata; order Ceratodontiformes; family Protopteridae; genus Protopterus; species Protopterus annectens. The sequence goes on from NC_056726.1 coordinate 1,537,910,173, forward strand.
GACTGTCTGCAGAAGAATTCATTTAAAAAATAATTAGTCAAGGTTCACAGGATTATGCAGTTTTTGTGAATTAAATTTGAATACCTTTATTGTATTCTTATTTTATTAATTTGTTAACCAGGTAAGCCCACTGAATACAAGCATCCCTCTTTAGGGGTGGCCTAGAACTGTCTGGTTATGTGGTTTTTCAGAGTCAGAAAGTAGGCAAATGGAGGGGAAAGGAAGCAAAACCTTTACCAAGGACGACATGAAGCAACTCATTAATGGTTACTGCATCTACTGTGCATTTGGGTGAAACAGTCTTTACATTTTGTCCATTGTTTTTTATCAGAGTCAGGTGTTTGAGGTGTACTTAGTTAACCAAAGTTGCTATAACTGCTTGATGGTGGGTGTCTGATACTTGCCATTTCAACATCTGATCTGACATTGCATGACTAGTGTGCATTTGTGTGATGTAAGTTGGAATACTTTACTGTGGTTACTGAGATTTTTGTATGAAACAAATTTGTAATACATTATTGTGAATATTATTATCATCAACTGGAGAGGCCACAGAAGTACCTCACAAAGAGGATCCTAGGCCTTAAACATTTGTCCTGTATGGACAGACTCAAAAAACTCCAACTAATCTCTGTCTCATATCACCTACTTAGAGGTGATCTCTGCTTGACTTACAAAGCCATATCTGACCCAGCTCTGTTAGAAATGCTGCATATAAAGAAATCCCAATCCCTCAGCACCACACACGCCAAAGACCTCAACTTAATTACTACAATCAACAGAACATGCTGAAGGGACAGGTTCATAACCCAGAGACTGCCCATGCTATGGAATAGACTTCCCATACATGTCAAGCAGAGCACCTCACTGGCCTTCTTCAAGAAAAATCTTGATGAGTTAATGGGAAATAGAAATTTCACCCCAGGGATCACTCCAGTGGCTTTACTCGACAGAGGCACTGGGAACTATGGTCGGGTGGCATGATGCCAGGTTAATCCTATGGGCTAGGCTTGTAAAGGCTCCAAGGCCATTAGCCTAGTGCACACCTATGAACCTAAGAACCAATTATTATCATCATCAATTTACCACAGTTAGACATCTGAGTTGCACACAGTCAACAATATGACTGCAATCACTGGGTAAAGAGGGCTCTCTGTGGATGAAAATGACTGACCCTGCTGACATGATCAAGTTAAACTGTTATTAATATGACATTGCAGGCATATGTGTAGCAAGTTGGAATAATTTACTGTGGTCATTTTCATCACAATTAAACATGCGATATGTACATAGTCAATAAAGTGGGTACAACTGATGATTATGGGTAGTTGTGGATTATAATAAAAGCAGTTTTAGGGATCCTTTATGACTAAAATGTTCTGATACTGATATTTTTCTTATTTGTTAACAAATTTTGTTTAATTTCTTGCTGGTAACATGTTCATAGATATAAATTTGAAACACACTCAAGCAAATTGTGCTTTATTAAGTAATAACTATAATTTTAAACAATCTGGTAGATAAGGAAACTTTAAAACAATCAGTCTAAACGAATATGTGCATTTTGTGCAAGGTTATTAAACATATCCCCCGTATATATATATATATATATATATATATATATATATATATATGTGTGTATATATATATATATATATATATATATATATATTAGATATAGATAAAGATATAGATATTTATATCTAGTCTTCTTCTTCTTCTTCTTTCGGCTTTTTCCCGGTCAGGGGTCGCCACAGCGGATCACCTTGTCCGCACATTGAATGGCAGTGGAGTTTTACGGTGTCGAGTTGCCAGCCCGGCGCCCAACCTTCCACAGAAGGCACACTCACACACACACCTAGGGCCAATTTAGAGTGTCCAATCCACCTGCAGCATGTCTTTGGGATGTGGGAGGAAACCGGAGCACCCGGAGGAAACCCACGCGACCACAGGGAGGACATGCAGACTCCAGATATTTATATCTAGTCTATATTATATATATATATATATATATATATATATATATATATATATATATATACATACATACATACCTATTTGTGTGTATGTGAATGGATATATGTGTCTATTGGGGCCCTTCATTTGAAAACTAACCAGTATACTAAATGTCCACTTGTCACATGTCTTGGTTCACATTATTCTTTTTGTGGAATTTATTATGTGAGTTTCTGAGCCATATTTTTGTGATGAACGCTTCATAATTTATGCATGAAAGTACTTAAAGTTTATATTAAGCTCACTGGTTACAGTCCTTCTTGATATTTCTGTTGTTTTTCTACTAATGTGAAGAACATGTTTTCAAACCAATTTTCAAACATCAGGATTAGCAATCACAAAACATAAAGCTACTAGACGATATGTTTTTTATCACAAAAATCATAAACTTACACTTATTACTTGGAAAGGAACCCATAAATAAGGCTGTTAGAAAATTTGATAATTTTGCATCATTTTCATCACATTTTTTACTATCTTGAGACTTGCACCCCTACCTGACTCATATACCAGAGGTATTATTTTTGAACTTGTTAACAATAGTTTCAGTTGGGGATTCATTCATTTCTGCCACAGAGATGGACAATATCATACTTCTTATCTGGCTTATGTCTAATATGAAATCTGACATCCCAGTATTGGACAATCTGAATATGGATTATAATGTTCCATTAGTTATTTCATTGGTTAGTGTAGTGAGTTAATTTTGCTGCTATCTGTGTCACAGGTGCAGGGTTCAAAACCTTCCAGTCTTGTAGTTAGTGCAGTGGTAAGCTTATGGGCTGTTTACAAGATGTGTGCTGTGGTACAGGGTTTGAATCCCTCATTTGCCTACTGTGTGACCTTCAGCCACTCACTCAAAAAGAAAGGCTCCTCAAAGGTCTTACTGACTACATGCCAAGTAACTTGCTATGTGCACACACTGCAATTTTGCAAATGCGGTGGTACGGCGGTAGCATTGTTACCTCACAGCAAGAGGTTCTCCTGTTCGATTCTCGGAATGGCTTGGGAGTGCCTTCTGTGTGGAGTCTGCATATCCTCCCCACGGTTGGGTAGCGTTCGAAAGACATGCGTGCATAAATGGGCAGGCCTTCGTTGAAGGTTGGGCATCGAGCTGCCACCTCGGCGTTTTGTAAAAAAATCTACTGCCAATCATTAGCAGATCGGAGTTCCGCTGTGGTGACCCTTTTCCAGGAAAAGCCGAAAGGCAAACATAAAGGTATTCATCCTACAGTATATAGGTTATCATCTTCAAAGAAGGTACAATGCTGCTGAATGATAGGCACATACCAGCCTGGGACACACAGAATGAGAGTTCCATTATGTATCTCTTCATATAGTCCAGAGAGCTGTGTCTCAGGTCATTTACACCCACAAGCATGATGACAGTGTTAAACTCGTACTTGCAGTTCAAAGAACTGTGTGCATGTGTGATCTAGTGGATCCTGGCCACTGATTAGCAACTGAATATGACTTTTTCCATGCAAAGCTTAATGAGTAGAATATCTGAGTGTCTCATGAAGAAATCACCTATGACTACAACATTAGTATATGTGAAGGTCTGCTTTATGGGCTTATGAGTTGAGACACCATGCAGTTATAACTCTCAAGTGTCCAGATTTTCACTGCATATTTTTGGTCTGTTCCTTATTAAATTTAGGGTTTCCAGGCAATATATTGAGGACTGGTCACTAAATAATGAAAGAAATTTGAGATTCACATTTGATATTTTTCAGAAAATATATGCTAATACACAACATTTTATTCTATCAACTTTCTAAGTTTATAAGATAAATATTTAAAATCTGTCCTAAATTTTGGAACCTGGTCTCCTTGTCATTTTTGGTCAGAGTTCTTACACAAAGAGGCTGAGAAGAAAACATTCATTGAAGCTGTATGTGTCATGCTTGCTGTTGGTTTGGTAGAATGCTTCTGAGATTGCTGAGGTGGGAGGCCTTTGTGGTTTTGATGGATTGCTTTTTATGGCCACAACATAAGTGAGTCTATGTGGTTAATCTTTATTGTGCGTGGCAGACAGAATATGTTGTTGTGTGTCTGACATCCTGTTTGCTAATCATAGTGGCTGTATGTGAAAGGATTGCCTCCAGTGATTATGTATAATTATACATCCCACACACTGTATCTGATTATTTAAGACTTAAATGATTATCAGTAAACACAAAATAATCTCTACATTGTCTCAGGATGCCTATTTCCTCCAAGCTGACTGCAGCGACAGAAAGAAAGTGGCTAGCCATGGTTTCAGATGGATTACAACAGGAGTTGCACCAGAGGGGTCTAGAACATTTTTAATTGGGACCTGCTTAAATGAAACTATAATGTTTAATACAAGACATTTTCCTAGGTGATCTAAACTATCCAAATATAGACTGGGAAACCTACACCACTGCTACTGCACAAGCACAAAGATTCCTGGACTTTGAGAATCGAAACACCCTGGAAGAATTAGTCAGTATACCCACTTGGGGAAAAACATCTTGGATCTTGGCCTCACTAAAATGGAAACATCATGCATCATCCATTGCATATCTTCATCACTTGTTAGGTCTGACCATAAAGTAGTTTCCGTTAAAATAAAACTGAAACCAGATAGCCCTACCACTTAAGGTACCTTTACCACCTACTCCTAAAGTGATACATTGACAAGCTTCAAATCCCCACCAAACTCAGTTAACTCCAATGAATATGCAGAAAGGTACACCACCACACTATAGCAGCATGTAAACAGCTGCATAGGTGCAACTGTACCTTGTAGGAACAAGTGCAGGGAAACCCCAGGAAAAAAACACATGGTGGAACCACATTATTAACAAGCTTTATAACGAAAGGAAATAATTCTGACCAAAAGTAAGAAAAGCAATTCCCATCATGTTAGAGGCCTTGTCACTGAAATAAACAAACCACTTATGAACTTAATAATATCCATCAAAGCCAAATCTGAGGCTAAAATAGCTACCCAAGCCAAAGACAATCACAAGACATTTTTTATTTAAGTTTGTAATCTCAATAGCACAGCAGTGAGCTGAGCTGATTGTGAATGATGTAGCCTACAATGAGTCTGAGGATTTCATGAACCTACTGGCTGATAAATTTAACTCCAACTTTGCCTTTCTCACCCTCTTATCTGATCTTCAATGTATACCTGAAACTGGCTCACCTCCAGATATCACAAAACCATTTCCTAACAGTGCTATCAAAAGCTAAAAATACTGCATCAACAGGTCATGCCAATATCCCTAGAAGATGCATTTTAAATAGCAGGAAGCATGATTTAGCCACACTACTAACATCACTGTTCAGTCTCATCCTCCACTCAGGTTTTGTACCAAGTGAATGGAGTATAGCTAAGATCCAGGCAATTACAGTCCCAAAAGTCTGACCAGATTCATATACAAAGCCATGGAAAGACTTATCATTTATTTATTTATTTATTTCAGTTTGATTACCGGGGAGGTCCACTGGGCTTTGGGGCCCAATTTCAGTGGAGGACCGGGGAGAAAAGCTCCACAAAAATAACAAACAATATTGATTACAAAATAGTTCAGACAAAAATATAACAATAGATGAAACAGGATTTTACAAACAGCCTGCAATAGAAAAGTCTAATGGCAAAATAGTAAAATTAACATTTTAGTTAGGTTTCAGCACAGAAAGAAAAAAATGAAGTAAAATATTTTAGGTTAGAGAAAGCAGGAGGTAATAACTTGAGGTAGGAATATAGGAGAGAAGAGGAGAAAAAGGCCAACCTAGGTTGACTTAGCAGTTGATTCATCAAGTAAGAAATATAAAAGTGGCCTATATAGCTAGTATTTAGGAGAGACAAAAGAGAGTTTAGTAGAGAATGGAAGTTAGCCTGGGGAGAAGGAGGAGGATGGTTTGAAAGGAGTAGGTTGAAGAGTGCAGTTGCAAATTCTATTTAGATAGAGGTGGGAATGAAGTAATGTTTTGAAGTTGTTTAGGTTGTGGCAGGATCTAAAAGAGGTGGGTAGGGCATTCCATTTTTTAGCAAGGGTGAAGGATAAAAGCATTTGGCCAGCTGGGCGCTTGGGTTTTTGTACAGTGATCAAGTTTTGATGAGAAGATCTAAGGGATCTAGGGGGCTATAGGGTAGAAGAATGTTGGAAAGAGCAGGACAGCTAGTTAGATGGAACAGTAGTTTATGGGCTATGGTGAGTTGGAAAAAGGTCAGTTGATTGGGGAGTACAAGCCAATTTAGAGAGTGGAGGGGAGAGCAGTGATGAGGGATGGACTTGGCATTAGTAGCAAATTTGGATATTTTGTTATAGCATTGTTCCAATTTGGAGGAGAGACAGGATGATAGATTAGAGAGCAGAGGAGCGCCATAAAGTAGAGAGGGAAGGAGATAAGTGGAGGCGAGGATTAGCCTAGTGGAAGGAGACAGAAAGTGTTATTTCTGTACAATAAGCCCAGTTTTATGTGTGTTTTTTTTGATGTTTTGCTGGATATGATGATTGAATTTCAGCTGGTCATCAATTAATATACCGAGAAGTTTAGTGGAGGTCACTATTTTGATAGTGGAGTTGGAAAGGCTGGTAATAGGAGTTTTTGTCTAGTGGTGAGGATTTGGAGGGTGGGAAGAGGAGGATCTTAGTTTTCTTGGCATTAAGGAAGAGGTGATTTTGGAACATCCAGTTTTCGGTGGTAGAAAATGCAGTTTGGGTTAGGGCTTGGAGTTCAGTTTGATTAGTGGCATGGCAGATGAGGGTGGAATCATCAGCGTATTGAACAATTGTGGTGTTGGGGATGGCTTTATGGAAGTCATTAATAAAGATATTGAATAGTAATGGGCCAAGAATGGAGCCTTGAGGTACTCCGGTAGGTGAAGGAAGGAAGGTAGATGTAGCTAGGCCTTATTTCAAAGCTTGGGATCTGTTTGAGAGGTAGCTAGTGAACCAGGAAAGAGCATTTTGGCTAAGGTTGAGATTAGAGAGATGGTTTAGAAGGAGGGAGTGGGAGATGGTGTCAAAAGCTTTAGATAGATCTAGTAGAACAGTTGAGACTACATCACCAGAGTCACGAGCGGAGTTCACAGAATGAAGGAAAGAGGGAAGGGCAGTGGTGGTACTGTGTCCAGGGTGAAAGCCGTGTTGGGTGGGGGAGAGTAGTTGATGTTCAGTAAGGAAAGGCAGAAGGTGGAGGTGTATACACTTTTGGAGGATTTTGGAAATAGGGGAGAGGATAGCAATGGGATGAAAATTACAGACATTGTAGTTCTTACCACCTTTGTGAAGTGGATGAATGAAAGCAGAACGCCCGAGTTTGGGTACATAGGATTCAAGCAGAGACCTGTTTATTAGATGCTGATAGGTATGGCAATGGAGTCAGAAGCTATCTTTAGGAAGGAGTAAGGGATGTTATCAGGAGCATTTGAGCAAGGTTTGAGTTTATAGAGAAGTGGAAATGGAAATATATAGAACACAACTAAAATAACAAAAAAAAAAAAAAACACAAAGCCAGAAGAACCAACATGATAGCACCAAAATAAAAAAAAATTAATAATACTTTTTATCATGGAATTAATCAGTCAGGACGTAGAGAACCTCCAAATACTGGACCCATCTCAGTTTGAATTGATCAAGGACAGGTCATTCTTATTCAGCCTGGTGGATTTTATTAAAAAGTTCAACAAAGCAATGGATGAAGGCAAAATGGTACACACTGCACACCACAACCTGACCAAAGCTTTTGATACAATTCCACACTCACTTATAGTGGAAAAGCTAAATAAACTAGAAATAAACCCTATGTCACATTCTAGATTTTCAACTGGCTCAAAGATAGGATACAGATAATTGAAATACGGGAAGTTTCCTCCACAAAGAGACCATTCATCAGTGGAGTCCCCCTGAGTTCTGTGCTGAGACCTCTCCTGGCATCTACTTTTCTGACGTCAGTGCCAATGCCAAAGCTCTGACTGACTTAGCTTGCAGATTACTTCAAGCTCGATGCAGTCACTGAATCCAAAAATGACTTAGTCATCCTGCAGGAAGGTTTGTCCCAAATAAATAACTGGTGCAAAAATCATGGACTGAAACTAAATGCAAAAAATGCATTACTGTATCCTTTGGGATGTCATGTACCCCAGTGAATTATTCCATTGACAATATGGCCCTAAGAGTTGATCCAGTTCAGGATTTGTAAAGTTATGTGGACAGTGAGCTGACTTTCAACAAACATGTGTCCATTTTTGTAAGCAGGTCCTTCTATATTGCACAGCTTACAAACAAAGGGACTGTGTCTAGATCTAGGGATGTTATTGTGCCCCTTTACTCAGTCCGCATTAGGCCAATAATTAAATATAATGCCTTCTTTGGTATTTATACAGCCTGACACATGAAGCAAGTGGAATGCCCACTGAGATACATGAAGCAAGTGGAATGCCCACTGAGATACCTTACTAAAAAGATGCAAACCTAAACAACATGTCCTACATAGACTGACTCATAGCTCAGTCACTATACTCCATATCCTACTGACTGCTAGGAAGTGACTTGTGTCTGGCATACAAGGTATCATCCAACCAATTACTGATGGATTTACTGCACATCAGCAAGTCAAATGGCATCAGAAATATTTGGCCTAGGGATGTAAACCTCTTTTGCAAAATCAAAAGAATGGTATAGAGGGACAGATATGTCTCACAGGGGATACCACTGTTATGGAAATCCCCATACACATAAAACAAAGTTCATCCCTGTTTATATTCAAACACAACTTAGATCTATGGATGGGAAACAGAAAGTTTACACCAGGACCGTGCCCTGTACTATTAATGGACAGAGGCAGATCCTAAATGCTTTATCCCATGTATGAGTCCCCTCAAATTATCTATGGTATTATCCCAGTTATTATCATTAGGGGTAATATACAATCATTGACCACGAGATGGGTAAGGCCAGTCTTTAACTCCATCCATCCATCCATCCATCCATCCATCCATCCATCCATCCATCCATCCATCCACAACCACTTTTTTCCATTTTTCAAATGGAGTCTAGATGATTCAACAGTGATAATCATCTAGAGCCAAGATTTACACTGCCGGGTGGCTAGCCCTGCCACAGTAGTTCTTCCACATCACACACTGTCATGCACACTCACACCTATGGCTAGTTTATGGCCAGTTTAAAGTCTTCCCTTGGCCAGTTGTGCTTATCCTCATATAGCCCTCATGTCAATTTGAGTTTGGAACCCCTTATTGTATCTTGGGTTGAAATTATTTTCAGTGGAAGTTCCTCAAATATTTTTCTCCCTTACTCGGTTTTATGACATTTTCTCTATGTCTGGATTAGTATAGGCCTGTCTACCAGAATGTGCATCAAGGGTGATAAAACCTATCAATGACAATCCAATGCTTTGCAGCAAGCTATTTGTTCTTCATAAAAGGCAAAAAAAACATGTTTCTGTAAAGAAGACAAGTAATAGCAACAACAGTAACAGTACTATTATGAGTATTAATAAAAATACTAACACAAAAATAAAGTAAAAGCTTAGCTTTACAAAGACAGTGATACACCACTCACTAATGTCAATATAATTATATGAAAAAGTGCAGAGAAACCTCTAGTTAATTATTTAAACAGTTAGTAAAGGAATATAAAGTAATTATAAGTTGCTCATTTTAGAACTTTCTCACAAACCTGTTGACAGCTATAAGCACAAGCCAATGTTGTCCTTGACCTGGCATCAATCATAACAGTAAATATCAAAGTAGAAATTGTCATGTTGCATATTAGATTCCCATTGCTAAAACAAGAGTGACTGAAATATTCAGATATGAAAATAAAATAATGAAAGTTACAAGACACTGGAACACAGGATCCTGAAATAATGTTGTATACACATGAAAGCAAATACAAAGCATACATGTGAAAGCAAATACAAAGCATGAAATCAAATAAAACATTGTTTTGGCAGTAAAAACAAAAATTATCTTTTCTCCATGGTTGTGAAGCCCTGCGGTTAAAATACTTAGTTCAGGTGTGGGGTGTGCAGCTTCCTCCTTGAGGGTGCAGGAGGCTTGACATCCCCTTTGAAAAATATTATGCCGGAGTCATAAAGGATATCAGAAAGTGTACAGTACACTTAGTGTAACCTTTCTGAGTAAATAGACAGCACAAGCATTGTGGCGGGGCTGTTCTTGAAATCAGAAAGTGTACAGAAAATATCTCTTTGCATTTGCTATGTTAATTTCATATTTTATATTTGCTATCATGCATTCATCTGGCATTATTTCTGGATTTTGTATTATCATGGGATGATAATAACAGTGTAGAAGGGGGATATGTATTAAGTTCATTGTTGTAATACCTTGCAGTATTCCTCATTCTGTAAGGTACATCAGTCTGCAAGTATTTTTGTTGTGGAAGCACAAGTGTCCATTTCTGGGAGTGCAGGTGGAAGCATTCCACCCTAACAGAAATGTTTTAAAGGTGTAAATGCAAGATTTGAAAGCTTCCACTATGACAAGGCAAGTTAAAACTTAGCAAGGTACCAACTCATTGGGCACAATTGACTGGAAATTTCAAATGATAAAAAATAATTAAGTAACAAAATAAATAAATATAAGCATTTTTACATGGGGCAGCAAGCCCCTGATACCCCTAAACTTATATACACCAATTCCACAGTCACACTGACACAACAAAAAGGGAAGCATCTGAAAACACAATGCCAATGCACTCTTAAAACCTGCACTGATGGGTATTTTCTAAGCTAAGCAGTAGATTGTCTACAACAGCTCAAGCCCAAGAGACTCAAATTCCAGGAACCCACAGCCAGGGACTTCAAGAGCTGTAAGCCTGTGTGAACAGCTGCACATGGCCAAACTCAAATGCAAGTTCAGTGCTGCAGCTACCACGTCATCTGCTCTCCTCCTAAGAGATGCAGGTACTGCACCATCTGCTCATGTTGTAGAAGCCACAGATACTGCACCATCTGCTCATGTCATAGGAGATGTAGATACTGCACCGTCTGCTCATGTCATAGGAGATGCAGTTACTGCACCATCTGCTCATATCCTAGGAGATGCAGGTTCTGCACAATCTTCTCATGTCCTAGGAGACGCAGGTACTGCACCATCCGCTCATGTCACAAGAGATGCAGTTACTGCACCATCTGCTCATGTCCTAGGAGATACAGGTACTGCACCATCTGCTAATGTCCTAGGAGACGCAGGTCCTTTACCATCTGCTTGTGTCCTAGGAGACACAGGTGCTGTACCATCTGCTCATATCATAAGAGATGCAGATACTGCACCATCTGCTCATGTTATAGGAGATGCAGATACTGTACCATCCACTCATATCCTAGGCGACACAGGTACTGCACCATCTGCCCATGTCCTAGGAGATCTTGGTACTGCACCATCTGCTCATTGTAGAGGAGAGCGTGTGTTGTTCCTTCAAGAAGCATTTCAAAGTAAGGGCACATGCATATAAATAGAAAACACATGCAGGCGACAGTGCAATTTTGAGAGAACAGCCAGAGTGTTAACATATATGAGTGCAGTAGTCTATCTGTTTATACGTTTATTTAAGTTTAAGTTACTAACCCTCAATCCTGATGTGTTTGTATATAATAAAGCTGCTTGAACTGAACCCAGAACTGTTTGTCTGTTTTATCCTGACTGGATGAGCGACATGGTTCCAGAATGGGATTAAGAGTGAAACATTTTCAAGCCATGAGGTGCAGAGTTAACGGTCATGGTATATTGAGCAAGTTGGGTGATACAGTGCTCAAACAATCAAGAAGGGTCAGAAACAAATTTCAGGTAATAAAAAAAAAAAAAAAAACTTGCATAAATGATTTATTACGTAAAGAGAGTGATACAAAGAATTCGAAAAACACAAAATGGATTATTAATCAAATGTAAAGCACAAAACACATTACTGATTAAATGAATGTGAAACCATGATATCTGATAAAGTTATTTGAAATATTTATGAGTACATTCAGAGCTACTTCTGATTTGCATAACAAGCATGTTAAAAGTATAATGAGCACAAGAAACATACAATGAGCAGGCCAGCAGTCAAACAAGCATAAAAAGTGCAATAAAAGGGCAAAGTGAGCATGGAAAAGCAAAGTAACTGCAGTTTTAGTAAACAACTGTGTGTTTTTTTTGCTATGTGCTACCATTTCACATTGACTAAAGCTATTCAGAGCATAACTAGAGTTGTTTGAAGTACCTCAGAGTGTGCAAAGTGTTTGCAGTGTGTGCTTTATTACAGTACAATTATTTTGAAGAGTTTACTGTGTGCACAGTATAGTTATTTTGCAAAGTGCAGTCAGAATACAATCATTTTGAAAAGTTTCTTGTGCAGTGTACATTTTATTCACAGAGTACAGTCATTTCAAAGTGTTTCTTACACTGTATAGTTATTTTGCAAAGTACAGCCATTTTGAGAAACTTCTTGTACTATGTACAATTTATTTACAAAGTGCAGTCATTTTGAAGTGTTTCCTATGCTGATAAGGGGTGGTTTCACAAAGTACAGTGATTTCAAGGAGTTCTTGTGCTACAGAGACTTATTTTACATAGTGCAGTTATTTTGAGGAGTTTATTGTGCTGTTGAGCAAGTTGCAAGTTTCTGGCATAAATTTCTGGCATATAAGTGTGTGTGTTCATGCATAATTCAAAGGATCCTTATTACTGTGTGTTGGCATGGCAGAGGCATTTTGCAGGCCCAGTCCACTTGTCTTTGATCATAATATGGCAGAGAATTGGAGAGTATTTGAACTGGAATATGATATTTTCATAGAATCAGCTTTTTTTGACAAAGATGCACACGCAAGGGCAGTTATTCTGCTTAATCTAGTGGGGTCAGAAGCCACTGAAAGAGAGCTTTCATTTGTGTATGCACTGGCAATATATGCAGGAGAAGGAAAAAACTTCCATATTGTTGTACAAGCTGAATCTAGGGAAGATCTGAGTGCTTGAAGCATAAATTTAGAGAAATGTGTAACCCCCAGACAAATGTTACATTGGAGAGGCACTTGAGACCAAAAGCCAGGAGAAACTTTTGCAGCATATACTACTGATTTGAGAAACAAAACTAAAATTTGCAGGTTTGGTTATTTGGAAGTCGAGTTGATAAAAGACAGGCTTGTGTATGGTGCTAATAATGCTGCTATGAGAAAGATTTTGCTTCAAAACAGTTATTTAACATTGAGCAAAGTCATAGAGATTTGTCAGATACATGAGCTTAGAGAAAGGCACACAAATATGCTTGCAAGTGATAAGAGCATGGTTTCAACAGCCACTAAAGCAAACATATGCATGCAGCATATGACTAACAGAAACAGGCCCAAGCACATGGTAGCTGCAGTCCCTGCAGTATTTCCAGGGAAAGCCTGAACCTTTCCAGCAAGTTCTAAGACTAGCTCAATAAAACAGACATGCTCAGTGCAGCATAAGGGTGAGTCCGCAAAACTCAAGTCAAGTCTCATTATTAACTGTCATAATTGTAGTGCCAGTCATGAGTCTAAAAGAGAAAAGTGCTTAGCATTTGGTCAGTAATGCCACAAGTGTAAGAAAATGGAACCACTTTCAAAAACTTTGTAAATCAAGCAAGCCTCATTCATTTATCAAGAAAGGTCATTCAAAAAAGCAAGTTGATCATATAGAAAGCTGCAACTCCACTTTCTATGTAGATAGTGTATCAGTGGTTGGTAAAAAGGTTAATGCAGTAGATTTGTTGGCAGAAAATGAAGTGTTTTGTCCTGTCTTGATCAATGGGAAACTCACAGAGCTTAAATTAGGCACTGGTTCAAAGTGCAATGTTATGTCAGCAGAAACATTTGCTAGAGTGAGAGTTGGTGAACAACTTAATTTGGCCAATTGTGCGAAGCTTGTTGCTTATTGAGGTGAAGAGATTCAAACCAAAGGGTCAGTACTGCTTTCATGCTATTCTGCTGGGAGCAGTTACAACTTTCAATTTTGTGTACTCAAAAGACATGTGCAGTCATTATTAGGCCTCAGAGACAGTTTAAGAATGAAACTGCTTTATTTTACCAAAGAAGTCCTTCATGTAAGCACATGTCCTAGTTCCAATTTCACTGATGCCATTTTTTCAGAGTATGCTGATATTTTCGAAGACAAGCTTGGTAAACTTCCAGCTGTATGCTCCATGAAATTAGACCCAGAGGTCAGTCCAGTGGTCAGACCAACAAGAAGAGTTCCAGTAGCTATGCATGACAAAGTCAAAGTCCAGTTAGATAAAAATGTGCAGCAAGGTGTGATTTGTCCAGTTACAGAACTAACTGAATGGGTGTCTTCCATGGTAGTTGCTCATAAGAAAAGCTCAGATGAAATCAGAACATGTATTGACCCAAGAGACTTAAACGAAGCATTAAAGAGACCCCACCATCCTATGCATACAGTCGAGGAAGTTCCTACCCTCATGTCAAATGCCACAGTTTTTTCTGTCTTAGATGCAAAGAGTTCATTTTGGCAAGTAATGCTTGATCGCAAATCTTCACTACTGACTACATTCAGCATACCATTTGGTAGATACAGATTTCTCAGAATGCCTTTTGGAATAAATTTTGCCAGTGAAGTCTTTCAGCATGCAATGGAGCAAATTATTTCAGGTTATCTGTGTGCCATAATAGTGGATGATTTACTAGTTGGAGGCAATGGTGAAGCAGAGCATGACAGAAATTTCAGGAAAGTTCTGGAAAGAGCATGTGAAGTGAATCTAGAGCTCAGTCCTCTGAAGTGTAAATTCAGGCTACCAGAAGTTACTTATGTAGGTAATTTATTTACCAGTTTGGGCTTATGAGCAGATCCTTCCAAACAAACAGCTATTCTTGAGATGCCAGCTCCAGACAGTGTCCAAGCCTTACAGCATTTCCTTGGCATGGTTAACTATTTGGGCAAGTTTATATCAGACTTTAGTGAATTATCAGCACCCTTAAGAGAGCTGATGGGCAAAAATGTTACCTGGTCATTGCTGAAACAACACCAAGACCAGAAGCCTATGCATCTAGAACTTTTACTCAAACTGAGATGCAGTATGCTCAAATTAAGAAGGAACTTTTAGCAATTGTATTTGTATGTTTGCAGTTCCATGATTATATGTATGGCCTAGTTATTCAGAGTGAGACTGATCATCAGCCCCTAGTCACTATTTTAAAGAACAAAACCCAAGTCCGCTGGCTGAGGCAATAATCCAACAAGGTGTTACTTCGAACTTTTTATTCACGAACAGACAGCAAATAAATCCTTGGAACAACAAACGATATTAATTCCAAACTGCATTCCGAACACTAGTGCAGTCCCTTGTAATATCACAAATCTTCCCACTTCAGGCAACTCAATGCTGCAGTGTAACACCATTGAAATTACCAATGGAACCAATTGCACTTTATATAGAAGGAACAATTATACTGTATACAACTATACGGACATCCCAATTAGTGATATAGCCTTTAATATTTTTACAAAAGGCTTACACTTTGTACCAACTAGCAGAGCAGATCTAGCCAAATTATTGATAGATCTGAAGCTTTTTACAAGAGGACTCAATCTAAAGTATTTTTTCAAAGGGAATGCACCGATTTTTATAGGTCTCAACAGGAAAAGTACTTTTAACCCTCTTACACACCCATTACTTAAAATTTATGAGGAATTAACTGAGCAGGATTTACGCAATATTTATTGCGATATAAGTACACCTGGACAAACTAATTTTGAACCACATGAGCTTGAATACATAAATATGTTATTAAGAGAAAAGATCAGGATTATGAAACCTGACAAAGGTGGGGGGGGTGGTTCTTATGTACGATTCTGATTATGAGGCATACATGCACCATTTATTGCATGATGAGACACAATACTGCCTAGTTTCCCGTAATGAACACAATATTGCCTTGGCCAAGATAAAATATGCTCTATACGATTACCTCTTGCAAGGTTTTATTAATGAAAAATTGTACAATTTTTTATTAGTTAATAAACCCATAACCCCTGTAATTTTTGGAATTCCAAAAACCCATAAAGGAATTGACCCATTAAATTTTAGACCCATTGTTTCTGGTGCAGGGGGTATAACGGAACCTATTGCCAAGTTTATTGACCACATTACTAAGCAGTATATCCCCGGTCTTACACATGTATGCAAGGATTCGTGGGAATTTTTAAGAAATTTTCCGGTTGACAAATGTTCTCCCACCACTCTCATGGTCACTGTAGATATTAAAGATTTATTTCCAAGTATTCCTCATGCAATAGGGCTGGACCTGTTTGGTGACTTTTTCAAAAAAGAAACAAATTTAGGTAACACCTTTTCAAATTTAATACTCAAAATGATGGGCATAGTATTAGAAAATAATTACATTTTCTTTAATGGTGAACTGTTCAAACAGCTAAAAGGGGTAGCTATGGGTGCCTCCTGTGCAACTATATATGCCAATGTGGTGTTGCACAGGTGGGAGCAAACATATATTTTTGACACTGTGTGGGCACGGCATCTCATTTATTACTGTAGATACCTGGATGATATTTGTATCATTTGGGAAGGCACAGAAGACCATTTGATGTCTTTTCTTGAATACATAAATTCAACCACTGACTTTTTGAATTTTACTCACAGCATCAGCAAGAATGAATTGCACTATTTGGATGTAACAATATACAGGGAAGATCAAAACTCAGAAATACATTCTAAGGTGTACAGAAAACCTTCCTTTTCAAATTCTTTATTACATTACAACAGTCAACACCCATTCCATCAAAAGAAAGGAATAGTCAAGGGACAATTAATAAGAGCCTCTAGAATGTGTAGTAGTTCAGTGGATTTCTTAAATGAAATAAAAAAACTACACAAGATGTTTTCTGAGAGGGGATACCCGAGTAATCTTGTTGAAGCTATGGCTAACGAGGTAGTAAGTAAGAGAGACTCTTTGTATACACCTTTACTAGGTAACCCCCAGACCAGCAATTACGAATATCAACAATTGGTTAACAACTTTGATGGTAACCTGAGTAGTTTCACATACACTTTCTCAGACAATTCCCACCAAATAGAGAATATAATATCTAAATATTGGTTTGTTCTAGCAAGTAACGAAGATTTCAAGTCTATTATTACTAACAAACCAAAATTTGTGAGAAAAAGAGGACAAAATCTGAAAGAAATTTTTGAGAGAAGACCACTGGCACCCATGAGAGAACAGCATCATAAAAAAGGTACCTTTAAGTGTGGTGCCTGCAAGCAATGTACTTTAATAATTAACAGTCCATATATCTACTTAAAGGCCCGACACATAAAACTACGTTCCCCCAGACACTTCTCATGTGGCACAAAAGGGGTGATTTATTTAGGGGTGTGCATCACTTGCGGAAGTTTTTATGTTGGAAAAACTGAAAGAGAACTCAGAAAAAGATTATATGAACACACATACGACATAGAAAAGAAGAAAGAAAGCAACGCCTTCTTCAAACACTCTCTTGTATGCCCGGACTACAAATTAAAATTCATAATCCTTGAGCAAGTAAACCCTAATGTTAGAGGGGGGGGGGGACTGGGAATCCACACTAGAGTATAGAGAGCTGATTTGGCAGCTCAAACTTGATGCAGGAAAAATTCCAGGTCTTAATGGTAATTTAAGTATTGGTCCTGTTTTAAAGCTTAGGAGGGCTAGGTTGTGACAACATTAATTCTTCTGTATATACTAGTTCAATGTCCATTATTTATAATTGTATTTTTTATTTGGTATTATTTAACTACATATATTTTTAAAAAAACAAAGCTCATGTAAAAGATTTGTTATGGTGATTAATTACAATTTTATGTTTAAATTATTGTTTGCATTGAGTTTTTAGCATTGGTTCATTTCTAATGCCCAGTAGATTTAAGAGACAAGCACATTGATTTTACAAGTATTTCCTGTATTTTTTAATTTTAATAATGGTTATTATACTAGTCACACATTTTTAACTGGTGAACTGTAATTATTTTAAAAAGAGAAAAAGCATAAGCGACTTGCTTGTAATGCTGGTCGGTTATTCTCTTGTGCAGTTTGCCTAGTAGCACACAAAGCACTATGCACTTTAACCAGTTAATAAGGAAATACATTTAAAAGTTTTTAATAATTTTTAATTATTTAAAGGTTTAATCTGTAACTATATGCTTTCATGATTTCAGTTTCATAATCTTTTTAATGTTGACATTTGTGTTCAAATAATGATTTTAATTAATGTTTTAAGAAAAGCAATATCGTGTATATACACACATATTTTTATCAGCATGTGACTAATTAATGCAGCTATTTAAGCAACAGCTGAATGCTACCATGTGTTTTGACTTGAAAAAGCCTGGAAGGTATCCGGGCGAAAGCGCTTGTCTTGCACTCTTGGATTTATTTGCTGTCTGTTCGTGAATAAAAAGTTCGAAGTAACACCTTGTTGGATTATTGCCTCAGCCAGCGGACTTGGGTTTTGTTTTTTGGTCTGGTTCACTACTTTCGTGAGTTCTCAGCACTATTTTAAAGAAGCCTGTGCATACAGCTCCAGCAAGACTAACAAGCATAATGCTCAGATTGCAAAAGTACAACTTAAAAATGGTCTATATGAAAGGCAAACTTCTTTATCTGGCCGATATCTTATCCAGATCACCCAGAGATACCAAAAAAAAGCTTGATGCAGAGAATTTTGACTACAATGTCATGGAAGTGCATAATTTTTCTACTACAAAACTTGATGAGCTAAGAGATCATACAAAGCCTGATCCAATTTTGCAAAAGGTCAACCACTTCATCAATGTTGTATGGCCATCAAAGCAATCTTGTGTACCAACAGAAGTGCGATCATATTTTCCTTAAAGAGATGAGATGTTGATGGAAGATGGTACATTTTCAAAGGTCCTAAAGTTGTCATTCTTACTTCCTTACAACATAAGTACCACCAGATTTTGCATCGTGACCACCCAGGTTCTGAAGTTACCAAAAGAAGGGTGAGAGGACTAGTATTTTGGCCTTCTTTGTAAAAAGATATTGATAAAATACTTTCATCTTGTTCAGTCTGCAATACTACTAAACCACATTTGCAAAAAGACTCACTTCAGCTAAACCAAATTCCTGAACTACTTTGGTCAACAGTAGCCATTGACATATTTGAGTGGAACAGTCAACATTACTTATTGTTGGTAGACTCTTATTCAAACTGGTTTGAGATTGATCTGCTACCTAACCTAATGTCCAGTACTGTCATTACTAAGTTGAATCATCATTTCTCAGTCCATGGTGGTCCACACAAAGTTATTTCTGACAACAGTCCCCAGTTTACCAGTCAGCTATTTGAGAAATTTGCAAAAGAGTGGGTCTTAAACCATGTTACCAGTAGTCTTGAGTACCCACAGTCAAACAGCCTAGCTGAACATGCAGTACAAAGTACAAAGCAATTACTAGAGAGGTCAAACAATACCGATGTTTTCTTGAATTCACTTAATCACAAAAATATGCCCCATGACAATTTACTTGGCTCACCTGTTCAGAGACTTCTGTCTGTGCAAACCAGAACAACCTTGCCTATCAGTTCCAGTTTGTTGGTGCCTAATGCTCAAAACACCAGAGCAATCAAAGCCCAGCTATTCAAAAAGCATTCATTTTAGAAGTCCAACTATGATAAAATGAGCAGATTTCTTTGTCCATTGAAAGAAGGAGAGATAGTGAGGATGCAAACAGCGAAAGGTTTTGATCGAATTGGTCAAGTGAGAGGTATATGTGCCAAGCCAAGATCGTACTTAGTGGGATCTCAGGGTATAGAATACAAAAGAAATTGCAGGCATCTTCTTCCGGTGTCTGAATTGATATCGCAGCATCATACCTGTGATACAGACTCTAAATCTCAGAGCAACCCAGACGATGTTCCTGTTGAAGAACATGTCTCAGTACCTATTCCCATTCCTGATGATGTCCCAGATGTCCCTGAAGTTGAACATTCATCAAAGACAGTCCATGTTGGTAAACCCTGTCGTAGTTTTCATGTCACACGATCAGGTTGTATTTTTAGATCTAGTGTAAATACACAGAAACCTCAACATGATTATTTCATTTGAAATTAGTTCTCTATAATTGCATGTCAAAGGATTATTTCTGTACAGTTGCATGTCAATGATTGTTGTCATTCCCAGTGTATGACTTATTTCTCAAAGAGGGAGGATGTAGAACAGAGTGTGTGTTGTTACTTTAAGAAGCACATGCTTATAAAAAGAGAGCATGTGCAGGCAGCATTGCCATTTTAAGAGAACAGCCAGAGTGTTAACATGTATGAGTGCAGTAGTCTATCTGTTATAAGTTTATTTAAGTTTAAATTACTAAGCCTCAATCCTGATGTGTTTGTGTATAGTAAAGCTGCTTGAACTGAACCCACAACTGTTCATCTGTTTTATCCTGATGGGACGAGGAATGCGCATGTCCTAGGAGACATGGTTACTGCACCATCTGCTCATGTCCTAAAAGATGCAGGTACTGCACCATCTGCTCATGTCCTTGGAGCTGCAGGTATTGCACCACCTGCTCATGTCCTAGGAGACACAGCTACTGCACCATCTGCTCATGTTGTAGGAGATGCAGATACTGCACCATCTGCTCATGTCCTAGGAGATGCAGGTACTGCACCATCTGCTCATGTGCTAGGGGATACAGGTACTGCACCATCTGCTCATGTCTTAGGAGACACAGGTATTGCACCATCTACTCATGTCCTAGGAGATGCAGAGACTGGGATTCACTTCAATTCACTGAACTTTCAATTCACTGACTTTCATTTCACTGACACCATTTCACTGAAATTCATTTCACTGAAACTTCATTTCACTGAAAGTTCATTTCAATGACAAGTATTATTACAAAGTAAATGGAATATGCCCCCTTCCCCACTGTAGTGCGACCCTGGAGTTAGAATATATAGTTAGGGGGGTGTGGGTGGCGCAGCCCCCCACTTACTTTTCTTTT
This sequence comes from Protopterus annectens, assembly GCF_019279795.1. Classification (NCBI taxonomy): domain Eukaryota; kingdom Metazoa; phylum Chordata; order Ceratodontiformes; family Protopteridae; genus Protopterus; species Protopterus annectens. The sequence goes on from NC_056726.1 coordinate 1,537,931,194, forward strand.
ACTAAGCAATATTACATCAAAATGTAAGAATATCATATGAAATGAGGCTCTGCCCCCCACACCCCCCTAACTATATTCTAACTCCAGGGTCGCACTACAGTGGGGAAGGGGGAATATTCCATTTTATTGCTAATTATAGTTGTCAGTGAAATGAACTTTCAGTGAAATGAAGTTTCAGTGAAATGAATTTCAGTGAAATGGTGTCAGTGAAATGAAAGTCAGTGAATTGAAAGTTCAGTGAATTGAAGTGAACCCAGGTACTGCACCATCTGCTCTCATCTCAGGACATGCAAGCAGGTTGTCGCTGAAGACCCAGATGAATGAGACAGGGAAGCTGGGAGGGTATTCTTAGATTTAGGGAGGGTGACAGGGAGCGGAGCATGGACTTTAGGGTTAGGGAATGTGATAGGGATTTTAGGTGTAGGGAGTGATAGGGACTTTAGGATAAGGGAAATGGATTTTAGGTTTGGGGATCAATTGTGGACAGGAGGAGGAAGAGTGCTCTAGGTTTAGGGAATGATCAGAAGTTTAGGGTTAGAGGGGAAAGGGACTTTTGGGTTAGGGAGTGATCAAGACTTTAGGGTATGAAGAGGAAGGGTATTTCTGCTTTTGTAAGGTATGGGGGCACTGGGCAGGAAATTTTAGGGTTAGGATCAGAGTTTTGGATAACACTTTAAGATGCAGATTAATGGGAGTTAGAGCACTTGCTGAAATGAGTGAATAGCAGTGAGGATGTGTGTTGTGAACAAATGTGTCTGAACTACATGTAGCAGACCCCTAGAAACTGATAGGGGAGTCCGGCAGTGGTGAGCTGAACATGACCAGAAGGAATGTTACCCAGTGTACGTTCAACAAGGTTTAGGAAACATATTTTGAAACTTGCCATTATTTTGTTATAATTGCAGTTTATTTCACAGAGTTTCTGAACTTGCAGTTTTAGGACTTGCAGTTTTGATAGGCAGACTGGGAATTTGCAGACTATATACAGAAAAGGACCAAAACAATCACTCTTTGCTGCTCTGTATCAAAGGCATAGGTGTTCAATACCAGTTGGGATATCATTTACAAAATATTGTTTTAATTAATGATACACAGAGCTTTTAATCCAGCACAATGTCCATGGAATATTTATTTCAGAATATTGTTTGTGTCAGCCCATATTAACAAATAAATAATGTGCTAGAGGGTAAAGACCATTGTTACCTGCTCTGCCATATTCCATTCCCAAAGGATAATTCCCTTGTTAAATAATATCCTACTTCTTGTAAGCACTACACCAAGCTAGTGATGTTTTATCTATAAGCTTTTGAAGTGGTCTGTATTTTTTATTTAAAAAAACATCACTTGATAAACTGATTCATTAGCAATTCTCAAAAAGGCCTTTTCACATTGTCTTTGAGCTTTCTCCATACCCTAAAATTTTGGTCCTTGTTTTTTATATTTCTCTTTCATTAAATTTTCTTTCGCTGCTGTTCTAATATTCTTCTGATATTTAAAATAAATAATACATATCGTACTCAGAATAGGATTTAAATGTCAAAGGTTACCACTTATTTAGAACAAATTTAACAAGTGAGTACAGCTACATATGTCTGTGCTTCAAATCATTGTGTTTGTTCATTTCGGAAGAAACAGGTAGAGCAGTGTAAAAGCAAGGTAACATAACTTTAATCAGTTGATCGGTATTTTGGTAAGAATGCCTTCATTTTGCAGTAGTTGAGTTTAACTCGGTTTAGTTTCATAGTATAGTACTGGGCTATCTGCCCTGGGGCATTTGTAAGCCTAGCCATAGTGATGTGGCTTTTGCCACCCCATGAAGTGGTACAAAAATGTCAAGAATAAATCTAGAATACTGTGCCTCTGTCTAGTAGTGACACAGTGAAGGTCCCCTTATATAATAGAATTAGTTTACTGTGCCCCTATCTAGCAGTGACACAGATGTGACCCCTGGGGTAAATTTACGATCTCCCATCCACTCATCAAGATTTCTCTTGAAGAGAGTCAGTGAGGGGCTCTGCCTAATACGAACTGGGATCCTGTTCCAAAGCATGGGAAGCCTCTGGGTTATGAATCTATCCCTCCAGCATGTCCTATTTATACTTGTAGAGTAAAAAAGAACAAATCCACAGAAAAAACGAATCCAGGGAGTGAAGCAGAGACAAATGTTCAACAAGTAAATTAAAATTCTTCTTTATTCCAAATAAAATGAACAACAAGCTGTAGCACAAGCGCTTTCGCTCGGACACTTCCGAGCTTTTTCAAGTGGGACAATAAAAATTTTTTAAAACAAGTACTTAAATACTGTTTCATACCAATTAAACCATTGAGCAATAACACATTTCTTAAAAAGGCAATGCCTTAGTTAAAAACTTATTCAAAGGTGAATAGCAGCATACCATATTAATAAACAGGTGAAGATAAAAACCATATGCCTTCTAAATAATGCTTAATTTCGTTATTAAACCTCAAAACAGTGTTCTTTAGTTAAAGCCCTATGTCTAAACTCAATAATTTAAAATAAAAAATGCTCTTTTGACCAAGCATTATTTAGAAGGCATATGGTTTTTATCTTCACCTGTTTATTAATATGGTATGCTGCTATTCACCTTTGAATAAGTTTTTAACTAAGGCATTGCCTTTTTAAGAAATGTGTTATTGCTCAATGGTTTAATTGGTATGAAACAGTATTTAAGTACTTGTTTTAAAACATTTTTATTGTCCCACTTGAAAAAGCTTGGAAGAGTCCGAGCGAAAGCGCTTGTGCTACAGCTTGTTGTTCGTTTTATTTGGAATAAAGAAGAATTTTAATTTACTTGTTGAACATTTGTCTCTGCTTCACTCCCTGGATTCATTTTTTCTATTTATACTTGTGCCGAGGTTTAAGTCTTTAGCTCTCATGGTTCTGATGGATTTGGATTTTTTGAGGTGGAGCATGTCCATCAGATCCTGATTGGACATGGCCTTGTACGTCAGGCAGAGATCACCTCTGAGTAGGCGGTATGCTACTGAATAGAGCTGAAGTTTCTTTAGTCTGGCAGAATAAGACATATGTTGGAGACCCTTGATCCTTTTGGTGAGGTACTTTTGTGGTCTCTCCAGCTGTTGCAAGTGCCGAGTGAGGTATATACCAAATGGGGCATTGTACTCAATCATGGGTCTGATGAGGGAGGAATATAGGGGTACAATGACATCCTTGGATCTGGATGTGAAACCCTTCATGATGAGGTGTGCAAGGTAGAATGTTTTTCTAACCACTTTAGCAACGTGGGTGTCAAATGAGAGGTCGCTGTCTACTTGGGTCCCTAGGTCTCTGATTACTTTTTCTGTACTCAGTGGGTTGCTGTCTATGTGATAATTTGTGGGTACTTTGTTTTTTCCAAAAGGGATGACTATACATTTTTGGCATTTAGTTTAAGGCCGTGACTACGGCACCAGTTGTCCATTTCAGTGAGGCCTTTTGTAGGATGTGTGTATCTGCTGGTGTATCAACTATGGCCTAGTTTGCAGTCATCTGAACTTTGTCAGCCACAGCCCTCCCATGTTTGCTTTAACATCTGAGAAATAAATGCCGAACAAGAGGGGTCCCAGGACAGATCCCTGTGGGACACCACTTGTGACTGGCTTTGAGTCTGACATTGCTCCAGCGATTTTAACTTTATGGGTTCTGTCCTTTAGCCAGTTTGCAACCCATCTAGTGACATAAGGGTTTACTTTTAAGCTGTTTAGCTTATCTATGATGCCTGAGTGGGGTATTGTGTCGAAGGCCTTAGCCAAGTCCAGGTATGCTGTATGGACTGCTTTGCCCTCATCAATGGCTCTAGTGACTGTTTCGAAAAAGTCAACCAGGTTTAAAAGGCAGGATCTGCCCTTTACAAAGCCGAACTGGGTGGGGTCAAGCATCTGTAGGTCCCCTATGTCTCCATTTATGAGTTCCATAATGATTCTTTCCATAGCTTTGCAGACCAGGCTAGTCAAGCTTATCGGGCGGTAGTTTCCAGGGTCTGTAGAGGCACCCCCCTTGTGGAGTGGGACCACTGTTGATGTACGCCAGTGTTCAGGTACATATCCCGAAGTAAGGCTAAGGTTAAATAGCATTTTTATGTGTGGGTTTAGCTCCTCTTGGAGTTCACGTAACACGCACCCTGGGATACCGTCAGGTCCCAGTGATGCTGTATTTTTTGCTTTGTTTAGGGCATGAATCATTTTAAAAACTAGAACATTTGACTTGTATTTGCTCTTCTGTCTGTCATACGAGAACCATAAAGAAGCTGTGCTTGACCTTTATTCTTTACTGCCTGTAGTAGTTCTGATGGTCTAGCTGTTAAAGTTCAAACATATAATTAAATTCTTCAGGTCCTTGCCTGGGTCTTTCTAAGCCTTTCCACACTTGTTTCATTGATATTTCTATAAACTCTTTGATTCAAACACAGATCCTAAGTACTTGCAATCTAATGAAACATTTAATGTGCTGATATCCTAAAAACTAGACTTGTCTGCTGCTTGACTAGAAAGAAATACTTATTTTAGTTTTCATAAGGTTTACATCTATTCATAATCTCATTAACTTTTTCAGATAATGCAGTCTGATTTCATTCATAATACATCTATTAAAAGAAAACAAAAATAATTTATGAATGTCCAAGATGCATGTGTTTTCATGTAACTGCAGGAAAGAAATCAGTTATCTCTTATTGTGTGGTTTATATAAAATAAGAATTAATCTTAGAGATTGTGATATTTAGCCCTGAATTGTTCATTGAATAATACAAGAGAAGTGAAAAAGTTGATTCTTGATGTTTCCTATGAATTTTGTTTTCTCTATCATAATTTATAAAATTATGAAACTGATCAAAAACATGTTGAATTCTGATTGGCCAGATATGCTGTTATCCTAGTACAATGACCCAGATGAAATCAATATCTTTAAAAAAAAATGCACGTAGTTTAGTTAAATAAAAAAAAAATAGTCTGTTCTTTAACTGTAATGCAGGAAAGACCGCGGGTATTTTCATTCTTGAAGCTCCTGGATACATCTTGCTGTCTATCCTGCTGAAAATGGGCAGTTAGTCATATTAAAATGCACTTCTCATTAACCTTTGTAACTTTAATATACGCACAGAGGATGTTCAATTTCAAAATTAAAGTATGTTGTATCACCTGAAATATAAGAAGCTTTGGTTGTGTTGTCCACTTCCCCAGTGTTCTCCTCAATCAAACTTTCACCAAGGCAGTATCTGTGAGCTGGGAGAGGGTGCTTTCCTAACATTTTCTTAGCAGTATACTGTTTAGCTGTTCTGTGGTGAAAACATGACCAAGTGCACTAGGACAAGATGGTAGTTCTCAAAATCCTGGCCATTATCGGACCAAGGAAGAACCTGCAAAGTATCTGTTGGATGGCGAACGGTATGTGAAATGCAGGCTACTTAAGACCTCAGTCATTAAATGGTTATGGCAGTGATATACACAAGGTTGCACTACTCCTTAATTATTGCTAGGAATGCTGGAAAGTTGCTGAGACTCTGTGTAATACTGAGTAATAAAGATTCAGTGTATCTGGGAAAATATATATATTTACTGGAGGAATAGTGAAGGGAGAGGAAGAAGTCCTGTATCACATGCAAACAAAATAAAAATTGTGAGGATGTATTTCAGATAACTAATGAATAATAGTGTGATAGGCTATGGTGCATTTTCTGTCTGCAGTTATTATCCATGGGGCATCACTCATTTATTGTTTTTGTGGAATTTGTATGAAGGTCAGATTTAGAAAAACTCCTGAATGACAATGCAGTAGTACCTGTAATGTATGGAATTGTCAGCTAGCATGGTGTGATGTGCTGGTTTCTTCCAGTGATACACCACATGTCCAGCAGTAAGGCAACTCATGAGATGGATAGGAAACCTGTCTTGATGCATTTTGCAGTTTTACAGTTAAGGTACTTGAGTCCTACTCATGTGTTGCATTACTTGTTGGTGACATTTTGGAGCTAGATGGCTATCCAGATGTCTATAAGCCAGTTAAGTTGTAGAAGTAGTGAGCTGTCATGATGCATTACCTACTGATGCAGATACAACCACACTACTTAGGGTGTAGAATTAGTGATCTGCCATGGTGCACTACCTACTGATGCAGATACAGTCTATCATACTAATTCAGCTATATAGATAGAGAGTTGCCATGGTGCATTACCTACTGCTGCAGATACAATGTCTCACTAGTTCAGTTGTAGAAATAGTGAGCTGCCATTGTGCATTACCTACTGATGCAGATACAGTCTGTCACTCTAGTTCACTTGTAGAAGTAGTGAGCTGCCACGGTGCATTACCTACTGATGCAGATACAGTCTATCACACTAGTGAGGTTCCAGAAATAGTGAGTTGCCATGGTGCATTACCTACTGATACATATACAGTCTGTCACACTAGTTCAGTTGCAGGAGTAGTGAGCTGCTATGGTGCATTACCTCCTGATACAGATACAGATGCAGTCTATCACACTAGTTCAGTTGTAGAAGTCATAAGTTGCCATGGTGAATTACCTACTGATGCAGATATAGAGCCAGAGGAATGACTTTGTGAGAATCCTATTTGTTCAGTCATGGTATTTGAGGGCTGACTGGTGCATTCCTTCTTAGTGCAGTTATGGCACCACTTTGTTGCATGTCATTATACAGTTCTGCAGTGCCGCAACAGTGCATTTAATGTTGGTGCTGTTATGGTGCTGCTGTGGAATCTTCTCTTGGTACAAATGTAGTGCTGTAGGACATCCTTTGTAAATGCAGTGCTTGATGGTTGCCCTGGTGCATTTCTTGGCAGTGAGTCATGGGGCTGACGAGCTTTGCTGGTTTGTTAATTGTATTGTTGTGGTACATTATATGTTTGTGCAATAATGGTGCTTGGGTGCTGACCTGGTACATTTTCCATTTATGTAGATACTGTACAGCAGGCATGCACTGGTGAGTTTCATTTTGGTTCAGTAATGCTTAGGAGATGCTATGGTGCATTTTCTGTCTGTAGTTATTATCCTTGGGGCATCACTCATGCATTGTTTTTGTGCAGTTATGGTTAAGCTGTAGTGCATTTCCTCTTGGTGCATTTATGAGTTTGGAAGGTTATCCTGGTGCATTTTCTGTTGTTACAGTTAAGGTGCTTAAAGCTGTCCTGTTAGATTTTATGATTATAATTTATTATTATTATTATGGTAAAAGGCATGCCTCATGCATTTCCTGTTGGTGCAGATATGGTATTGGAGGGCTGACTGGCTGCATTTCATGTTGATACGATATGGTATTGGAGGTCTGACTGGATGCATTTCATGTTGATACGATATGGTATTGGAGGGCTGACTGGCTGCATTTCATGTTGATACAATATGGTATTGGAGGTCTGACTGGATGCATTTCATGTTGATACGTGACTGGATGCATTTCATGTTGATATGATATGGTACTGGAGGGCTGACTGGATGCATTTCATGTTGATACATGACTAGATGCATTTCATGTTGATACGATATGGTATTGGAGGTCTGACTGGATGCATTTCATGTTGATACGATATGGTATTGGAGGTCTGACTGGATGCATTTCATATTGATACGATATGGTATTGGAGGGCTGACTGGATGCATTTCATGTTGATACGTGACTGGATGCATTTCATGTTGATACAATATGGTATTGGAGGTCTGACTGGATGCATTTCCTATGGTTAGACCACAGCTGAAGATAAAAATGGAATGGAATTTTTTTTTTTTTTTTTTCCGCTTGAGGTGTATACCAGGCGTTTATCCAGCTTTTGTTTTCTTTCACGTGTGGATGCATTTCCTGTTGGTGCAGATATGGTATTGGAGGTCTGACTGGATGCATTTCATGTTGATATGATATGGTATTGGAGGTCTGACTGGATGCATTTCATGTTGATACGATATGGTATTGGAGGGCTGACTGGATGCATTTCATGTTGATACGTGACTGGATGCATTTCATGTTGATACGCTTATTGTGCTGGATACCTGCTTTCACAATTCTTTCCTGGTGTAGTAGCTGTTGTACAAGACCACACTAGTGCATTTCTTGCTGCTAGTTCAGTTGCAGAAATTGCAGTTGTGCTGATGTTTTACCCTCTGGGTGGAGATCTACCTGTCTACATTTTCTTTTGGTGCATTAACAATACTTTTAGCGTATATTGCTTGATGGTTCTGTCATGATGCCCAAGCGCTGTCCTGGTAGATCTGTCAGTGCAGTTATGGAACTGGAGGTCGGTCCTTGTGCATTCTGTTCCCTGACTCTGGTGCAATCACAGTGATACAGGTGTGCAGTGGCACTGATATGGAGCTAGATGGCTGTCTTGGTGCCCTCCTTGCTGGAGTACTTTTAGCACTGGATAAAACCCAGGTACAATACCTGCTGCTAGTGAGCAGGGCTGTATTGTACCATTTTTAGATAGTGGTTGACAGGGTCTAGTAATTATTTACCCTAAATGTAATCAATAAATAATTAGACAAATATTGTTATTCTATAAATCAACTGTTTGTTGGAACAGTTTATTTATATGTCATAAATGAAAAACTATGCCTTCCTTGTATATTTAATTTCTGAAGCTATACCTATAAACTTTCTTTCAGTAAAGAATGTGGCTATAAAAAGCCCATGGCTTGTTACACATTATTGAACTGATTGAAGTAAAGTTAACTACTGCTATGTGGTGGCTAGCTGTTGGTATCCATCTTTGACGGAGCAAACTAGTTAGTCATTTATTATGAGCAGTTTTTATGTTTTACTTGGCATATTTTTTTTAAGACTGGAACAGCAACTGAAGTTTATAAAGCTTGGTTTGTCTGGTGAAAACTCTGTCATAAGCCAGAGGAAGGTACTATTCTGATGTTTCACAAGTATGTCCTGTAAAATTGTGTTTGTGTGTATGTGTATGTGTGTGTGTGTGTGTGTGTGTGTGTGTGTGTGTGTGTGTGTGTGTGTGTGTGTGTGTGTCTGTGTGTGTGTGTGTGTGTGTGTGTGTGTGTGTGTGTGTGTGTGTGTGTGTGTGTGTGTGTGTGTGTGTGTGTGTGTGTGTGTGCATTAGGTTAGTTGCAATATAGTAACGGTGGATTACTACTGTATTGCACTGAGTTCAATGTGATGTAAATGGACCTATAACTGTAATATGTGGTCATTCATTGTGAAGCCTTTTCTCCTGTGATTGGTTGAGTCCATAGCTCTTGCAACACATCTTCTCAATTGACATTACGCTGATTTTTATGTGTACGTTTGCTTGTTGCTGTTTACCAATATTTATTGGAGGTAATGTAACTGATGGAAGGACCATAGCCCCAGTCCCTCACATATCAGTGCCACTGATGTGGATTGCGAAGTCAGACCCCTGACACCCATACATACCTCTCAACCCCTCAGAGCAAGAGATCTAGACAAAGCCAAAACTAATTGGGGGACAAAGACCCAAAAACAGGGACAGATTGTAAATATTGCTTCTATAAACTTAGATAATTGTTAGAATAACAGGTTTTGTATTATTATGCATTTTCAGAAAGATATGAAGTATGAAACTAAAAAGCCAAAGCTGGTCATTATTTGTTATAATTTACTGACTTCAATCCTCAGTTATTGGCCAGAAAAATACACATTTTATGGGGAAGAGACCAAAAATATGAGTCAAAAATCTGAACATTCTGCGGAAATCTGGACAGTTGAGACATACGGACTCATAATGTACTAGTGACAGTGGTGTGGATTGTAAAGTCATACTCCTGAGACCCATAACATACTGGTGACAGTGGTGGCCACCACATAGTGATAGTAGACCTGCAATGCTTTCCTTCCTGAGCCTTTACTGAAAATGAGGCCAGCTGATCGGTCCAGACAACAAAATCAGAATGAATAAATAAATATTAAAAAAAACAATTATATAATATGACAAAGATGGTGAATGTATTCATTTACTAACTATATATGTAATACTTTAAATTATACAGTCACTTCTAACAGAATGCTTTTGGAAGGTTGCAGGAAACTGAAGTACCTAGAGAAGAACCTTATGGGTACAGAGTAGCATGGACAAACTGTATTAAATAGCCAGGACTGCACCATTCTTGACCACTGAACCCACACACCAGTAATACTGATAGTTAGAAAGATGGCTGGGGGAATAGAGGTAAAAATAATTCATGTGCCTCAGTGAAACCAACAGTATAATAGGAAAACAACTTTTTAAGGAAAAACAATACATTCTGCTAGGAAGTGCACTGCATCTATGCATCTACCTTCAGTGCTCAGCCAGTTTTTAAGTGCAACCTGGATAACAGGATGGGAAACAGAAAATACACCCCTGGGATTCCACCTGTGTCCCTGCTGGACAGGGGAATCAGGTGCTGATTTGTCTAAACATGGGCTAAACTCTTGGCTAAGCTTATAAGGGCCTAGTAACCTTCTATGATCCTATGGCGCACCTCATCATAAAAGGGTTCTCATCCTGGAAAAAAAGAGGTCATTGTTCCCCACTACTCGACACTCATTAGACCCATTATAGAGTACAACACCCCTTTTGGAATGTATCTCACAAGACATCTGCAGCAGCTGGAAAGGGCACAGAAGTACCTCACAAAGAGGATTACTGGCCTCAAACAAATGCCCTACACTGACTGCCTCAAAAAACTGCAGCTTTACTCCATAGCATATCACCTGCGCCAAGGTGATCTCTGCCTAACATATAAAGCTATGTCAAAACCAGAGCTATTGGACATACTACACCTAAATAAATTGCAATCTTTCCAAGCTACATGCTCTAGGGACCTAAATCTTGTCACCACAATAAATAGGACATACTGGAGGGATAGATTCATGTCCCAGACACTTCCCATACTGTGGAACAGGCTACCCATCTATGTCAAGCAAAGTTCTTCATTAGCACTCTTCCAGAAAAATCTTGATGAGTGGATGGGAAATAGGAAATATAGCCTGGGGATCACTTCTGTGTCTCTGCTCGACAGTGGCACAGGAAAATAACTTTCTTGCATGGCGTAAGCCAAGTAACCTTGTTGGCTAGGCTTACATAGGCCCTTGGGCCGATAGCCTAGTATCTACCTATGAAACTATGAACCTATGCTTACATTTATGCAAACTTGCAATCACTTTTACTGTAGAAGTTCTAATAAGAATATATATAGAATATATGGGGGTCTCATGTGTAGTAAGAGAAAACTCTTGTACTGAAGGTTTAGTGGACAAGTTCCTTGATAAATCTATCACACTGAATGTCTAACAGTAAGAGGGTCTGCAGTAACACTGATCTGACTTACAGTAGAAGAGTGTTTGTAAAACATTATTTATTTCCATGCTTTGGTAGCTATAAGCATGTGCTCCTGAACTCAGAAAATGTTAATAACAGTCCCATAGCCATAGCTTGGAGACTTCACCACTATGTGTTGTATACACTGCCGGGGAAAGTGGTCACTATTAAGACGTACTGCTATCTACAGTCTTGCCATTAAATGTACTGGATCAGGTCAGAATGCCAGATCAACAATAAAGAACCCCTTCATGACATAAGTGGATGTTTTCATTTCTGATCAACATTCAATTTTGCATTAAGTACAAATAAATTATTTGAATACCTCCCTAAATACTTCATAAATCATCAAGGTCTACTTATTAGTTTTCCCTAAAGTGTTCAACAGTGCCCAGTATAGATGCGGAAACCTTGAGCTGACATTTTTCATGTAAAAGCACCCTTTAATTTCACCAGTACCTAGTTACTCATGCACAGCTAGTTTGCATTGATAAGCACTGCCTCAGGATTGCAGACCAGATACTCATGACATTACTTTATATTCTCACTCCAACCATCTAATCAATATAAAATGGTCTACTGCCATGGATATGAACTTTCCCAGTATCTCCATTACCAGCTCAGTGGATATGGGCATCCAGAGGCAATGTAGAAATTGCTTCATATTTACTGACAACCACTTAATTCTCAAACAAACTGATATGATATGTGAGAATTCCATTTACACAATGTCACTGTAGGCAAATTTCTCACATAAAATACTCCTGATGTCAATCAGGTTGACAGTAGTACACACACTGCATCCATTACACACAATTCAAAGCAGACACATAGACCCGCATATGCTGAAGCATTTAAATGTTAATCTTCCTAAACCCCAAAGACCTCCAAGATGAAGTAAAAATAGCAAATACCCTCATCAGCCCCTGAATGCTCTCTTTGAAAACAACACCCATATCAACACATACAGCCACATCTCATGGAGCCTCTACTTCTAAGCCCATAAGGCAAGCCACCGCACAATCCAACATTCTGGTCATTGGAGACTCCATTGTGATACACACTGATGTTCCTCTCACCAGGCTAAGTAAAGATCCACCACATTACACACATACTCAAGTCATTGGACCACAAGTGCCAGTATGACTCAGTCACAGTTCACATGGGTGTAAATGACCTGAGACATACCTCCCAAGACTATATGAAGAGAGACATCATAGAGCTCTTGGAGTATGTGTCCCAGGCTGTATGAGCCTAGCAGTGAGCAACATTTTACCTTCTCCAATGATGATGCCACAATACGAGCAGAAGATGACTGACTAATAATTAGCTTAGTTTCCGGTGACATTCTAAGAGGGTGCAATATCTGTCAACATGGAAGGCGGTGGTCAACAGATCACTCTGCTTTGCAGGGATGGTCTGCATATCTCCCCTCTAGGCTTTCAGATATTAGCTAAACCATTGCCCTCCCAATAGTGTCTTTATTAGGCAATGCAAAACTGAAAGTAATTTCAACATACAAATAAAAACCAAGAGAATTGTAACCTGTTACTGCTCAATACTAGGAAGCTAAACAAAAAACTTCATTGCCTACAAACTCTCCTCACCCTAGAGAATGCTGATGTCTGTGCAGTTACAGAGACATGGTTTAAAGCCACAGAGATCACAGCAGCAGTGAAGCCTATAATGTCTTCCAGACATTTAGACCACCTACTACACAAACAGGGACGAAAGTTGGAGGTGTCTCGATTTAAATCAAAAATAAATACGCCTCAAGGCTGCTCAAACAAGAGAATGTACTTGAGCTTTTTCACATTCAAATCACCATAGGCAAAATCACATGCACTTCTTTGCAAACTACAGGTTCCCCTCTATGACCCAGGAAACCCATAACATGTATTTTAACTTATTGGAAACTCATCATCCATCCCAATACCATATTCATGGATGACTTTAATTACCCCCCTATTAGCTGGGTATCATGTATGACACCAAATATACAGGCACAGAGATTTCTGGATTTTGCAAACACATACTCCATGGACCAAAATACAAATACTCAAACCAGGGGTGCAGACATAGTGGATGTGGACCTCACTAATATGGTAAGAGTGCTGCACACCCCCTAGTGCAATGTCTTCTCTGGTAAGGTCAGACCACAAAATAGTCTCCTTTGAATTAAAAATAAAACCTGGTACCCCAGCTAACCCTGGAATATTCAGGAACTACTCTAAGTCTAACTTCCTATTATTAAGTGATAACCTGGCAACATTTTGAGCCCCCAAACACTGAGAACACTGCTGCCTATGTGGAACTGTTCACAGACGCCCTATACATAGATGCAGCTGTACCCACCAGGAAGAAGTATAGAACTAACTCAAAAAACAAGCCACCCCGGTGGAATCACAACATCAACAGGCTGTATAACAGAAAGAGGAAGAACATGGCAAAAATGCAGAGGTGCAGCACGTAGCGGAATAAAGGCAATCTCATCAAACTAACTAACAACGCAGAGAACAAATGAAGTCCAGCAAAGCCAACTTTGAGACAGATGTGTCCTCCTAGGCCAAGGACAAACACAAGGCATTCTTAAGCTATGTCCACAACCTCAAAGGCAATACACAATTGTGTGCAGAGCTCATTTCTTAATGGATCCACCTATAATGTGCCAGAAAATATAGCAAACCTACTGGTCGAAACAGTCAGCTCCAGCTTTACCACTCTGCCCCTTCAACCTTCCATCAGGAAATACCATCACATCTGACTCCCACTGTCTTCACTATGGAACAGGTCCTTAATGCTCTCTCTAAGGCCAAGAACACTGCATCAATGAGTACAGACAATATCCCAGGATGCCTTCTAAATAGCATGAAACATGACCTTTCAGACCATATGGAATTGCTATTTAACTGTAACCTCCAAACAGGCTTTGTGCCTCATGAATTGGGAACAGCAAAAGTAATCATTGTGCAGTAAGGTGGGCCATCTACAGACCCAGGAAAGTACAGATCTATAAGTCTCACTAGTCTTATATGCAAATCCATGGAAAAAAAGTCATGGAAATGACCAATAGTAACACAGGAAATCTTGCAGACACTGGACACAAATCAAATTTGTTTCATCAGAAGTAGTTCATGCCATATCAACCTGGTAGACTCCTTTGAGAAGGTCAAAAAGCAATGGATGACAGCAATGGTTCACACTGACTAACTTGACCTGGTCAAAGCATTTGACATGCTCCAGGGATTTAAATCTTGTCATCACAATAAACAAAACATGCTGGAGGGATAGGTTCCTGACCCAGAGACTCCCCAGACTCTGGAATAGACTGCCCATACATGTCAAGCAGAGTGCCTCTTTGGTCCTCTTCAAAAGGAACCTTGATGATTGGATGGGAGAAATGAAATTGACCCCGGAGATCACATCAGCCACCCTGCTAGTCAGGGGTCCAGGGAAGTAAATAGTGTGGGAAGAAATGGCCAGGGAATTGTTATGGCTAGGCTTATATGGGCCCTAGGGCCGATAGCCTAGTACCAACCTATGAGCCTATGAACCTATGAACACAATACCCCACTTGCACATTGTTGACAAACGCAAGAGGTTACTGGCCAGCTGGCTCACAGGCAGGATCCAGGAAGTTAGAACTGGGGAATCCACCAGTACCAAAAGGTCAGTCTTGGGACCACTCCTTTTTGGAATTTACTTCTCTGAATAGCACTCACACACTCACTACATAATAAAAACAAAATGATCTACATGCATATAAACAATAACGTTGATACATGCAAACATATCAGACTTTGCTTTCCTATACAGTAGCAAGCTATTGCGAATGTCACACATAGGTGACCTCATGCATTGACAAAAGCAACAATAATTGTGAGTGATGAACCTTTAATAAACACATAATGCTTGCCTATGTTTACATACTGTACTTCAGTATAATCCGACAGTAATCAGAAATGCCATACCCACTAACAAGACTCTTCCCCCCACCTTCTCTATTACATCCTCCAATGGAATCACTATATCACCAGAAGCTCACACAAAGCTATTAGGTGTTACCATTGATAACTCCCTTAAATTTGACACCCATTTCAGTCTAACCATCAAAACCATCAATAAAAAGCTTGGCTCTCTCTATAAAGTAAAACACTTTCTCACTCCTCACGCTAAAATTACAATTGCCAGCACACACCTACTATCAACTCTTTTCTATGCCTCCCCCCTCTTTACAAACCTAAACAAGACAACCCTTAACAAACTTGCTTCTTGTTACAATCACATAGCTAGATTTGCCACAAATTCCACCTTTAGAACGCACCATTGCACTAACTTGAAGCAACTAGGGTGGTTAGAGTTTTCCAGCCAACTCCATTTCAACCAACTCAAAACGGCTCACCAGATACTGTATCAACCAGAGAAAACACCAGCTCTGAAAAACATCATTCACCCCTATATTAACCTGCAATCTTTACGCTCCTCCAATAAGATCTTAGCTCAAACTACCAAAGCCAATAATTCTGCTGGGGATTCTCTATTCTCAAACTTTGTAGGTAAAATGTGGAACTCCCTACCGACCATGCTCACCTCAGAATCTTCACTCCTACAATTCAAAAAAAAGCTTAAACCCCATCTCAATACTCTCTGGCAATGTCCCTGTTCCAAACCTGATTAACCACTATCATTTACCCTTCTCTTACCTCACTATCCTTAACCGCTTTTTAACAAGGTGCCTCGCCTTTGTAACTGGCCTATGTTTTTTTTTATGTGCTGCTATTTTTTTCCCAAGATGTGATGTATCTTTATATTGTATTTAGAACTCAACTATCTTCCTTTTTTGCATTAACAATGTTCATATGTCTGTTATGTACCTGGAGTTTTTCTCCCCGGGCCTCCGCTGAAAATGGACATGTATCCAGTCGGACTCTCCCGGTTAACAAATGTAAAATAAATAAATAAAAATAAAATAAGTACTAAGACTGATATATGCATCAAATACAGACCAAAATAAATATAATGCATTGAAATGGAGAGTAGATATTTTACTTGTATATGTATTTCCTCCCTGTGCATCAAGCATAAGCAGCCCCATGTTAAACAAACCCACATGGGGTTGGACAATGTCAGCATCACATGCACTGGTAGATGATCAAGCATATCTATACAACCTTATGACATCCACTGAAAAGACAATTAAGGCACAAATGACAAACTGCAATCCAGCAATACAGTGTATTTGCCAAAAACATGCATTGCCTTTTCAGTGTTGTGCATTCCACGTAAGCGGTCTGAGTTAGACACAACAGAATGGGTCAGGGCAATCTGAGCATCATCTGCAGAAAGCTCTGAACAAGCTATAATACCTAAGTAATACTACAGTACTGCTAATACTGCTGCTGATACTACTAGCAATAGAACCGCTACTACTGCTACTGTAGCTGCTACTACCACCAGTACCACTGCTACTGGTCCTACTATTACTACTGTTACTATTACTACTACTTTCTACTACTGCTTCTACTACAGGTACTATTACTACTACTTAGTACTATTACTACCATTGCTACTGCTTACTACTACTGCTACTTCTGGTGCTACTACAGGTTCTACTACTACTACTTAGTATTACTACTATTATTACTACTACAATTGCTACTACTTACTACCACTGCTACTACTGGTACTACTGCTACTACGACTGTTGCTGATACTACTATTACTACTGATACTACTACAACTACAACTGCTACTGCTACTACTACAACCACCAGTACCAGCATTACTACTACTACTGCTGATGCTACTAGTACTACAACTGCTACTACTACTACCACCAGTACCACTATTAATGACACTACTACTGATGATACTTTAGCTACTTATTATTATTTCTACTACTACTACCATTACTACTACTTCTACTACTATTGCTGCTACTACTCCTTACTACTACTCCTTACTACTACTCCTTCTACTACTACTGGTACTACAACAGCTATGACCACTACAATAAACAACACTATTACTACTACCACTCACTACTACAACTAGTACTACTACTGGTGCTATTACTACAACAGCTATGACCAGTACAACTAATAGCACTAATGAAGTCACGCAGACTAAACTAAAAATTGAAAATTATTACATATCCCAATGAAAAAATATCTATCTAAACAAGCAATAGTTGGCCATGCTGTGCATCAGACACAGCCAGCCTTAAATCACACACCACATTGTGTGCAAAGGGCATGTGCAGTCATCAAAACTTGCACACTGTGGTGAAGGGGTTACAGCAAGTCAAGAATTACACAAAGGAAATGTTTGTGAATGTGGGAGAGGAGGTCAAAGTAACTATGCACTGTCAGAGCCAGTATCTCTAAATGTAAAAAAAGTCAAGTTTGAAGAGTGTTTTCTGTGTGTGAGATGTCATGGTCAGAGTGAGGTGTACTATGTATGGGTCAGAAGGAACAAAGCCACTGTGTTTATATTAGCAATATGCCCCTGCATCCTAGACAGGGGTGAGTCATATGTTCTAGAGGATCCAGTTAATTGTTGATGTCCCCAACCTTGTGACCAACTTCTACCAGGAATTGCACTGCTAGTTCCATTGCCCTGCCTAGAAGTCATACCGGTACCTGAAAGTGAATGATTTCTGTTGGGTGTGGACACATCTACTACTGATAAAGCAGTGGAAGTAGTAGCACTGTAGCACTGGGACAGAGCAAGCTGATCACACCATTGGCTAACACCTTATGTACTAGCTGTTTGGCTATATGGATGCTGCCATTCCCTCAGCAGACATTCCATAACAGACATGGCATTGTCCAGTGTGTCATTCATTCAGCTCAAGGTGTAATGTACATGGTTCATGCAGTCCTGTACATCAGAATATATGACACAGAGTACTATGACTAATTCTTCTGAGGCCCAGTGCCACCACGACAGCCCTGCACATACATTAGGTAGCAGACACTGACACACCAACATCATGGGAAGGGAGGTAAAAACACCTCCAATGAGCACATCTACTGACACCACTGTGTGGTACTTCAGCCTCTCAAAGGCTAGGGAAGAGTTGTTATAAAGAAAATCAGTGTGCGCGCACACACACACACACACACACACACACACACACACACACACACACACACACACACACACACATATATACACACACACACACACACACACACACACACACACACACACATATATATATATATATATATATATATATATATATATATATATATATATAATGGGTTTGTTTTATTTTCTATTAATGTGTGTCTGTGATAATTTAATAAAGCTGCTTAAAAAAGAGGACAGGATTAATGGTGTGGGCTAGGAATTCCCAAGCAGATGATGGTAGCCCTCAGTAGTGTGCAGGTGAAAGCACATGCCTACATAGGGTAGGCATATGATGCTGCGTGGTAACACAAGTGTTCTTTTAAGCTACTAGTGGTGGAGTTAGGGACTTAGCAGAAACACCTGCATTGCATGGATGCTGCCAGAGTACAGAGTGCTGCCATGGCAGACTGGAAGATGACCCTTCTGGTCAGCCCTTACTGATGTGCTAAGGATACCAAGTACATGATAATGAATGGCATTAAGACTAATGGGGGTAACTGATAGCCAGTAGGCACAGACTGAATCATTCATAGATATTTCTAAGAACTTTCATTGATATTTTTAAAAGTTTCTACCATGATTAGTAAACTAAGACAAATAAAAGAATAAATATGTCATGTTTCTGGTACAGATATATTACGTGATAGACATATAATGAAACTATGAATTCATTTCCTAAGAAAAGTTTCACTTGACTGACATCTTAAATGCTTGTTTTATACATTTCAGGGTTTTATGAAATTGTAGCCTGTCTTAGCAAGCATGAGAATAACACACACATGCTCACACCACCCATCTAAACAAAATATGGATTGCAACATCACAATGTAATTATAATACTGACTGCTGCACCACAGTGTTACCAGTATAAATATAGCACTGACTACAGCACTGCGGTGTCATCATATAAATATAATGCTGACTGCTGCACCACAGTGTTACCAGTATAAATATAGCACTGACTACAGCACTGCGGTGTCATCATATAAATATAATGCTGACTGCTGCACCACAGTGTTACCAAGATAAATATAAATATAGCACTGACCACTGCACTACAGTGTCATCATATAAATATAATGCTGACTGCTGCACCACAGTGTTACCAATATAAATATAGCACTGACCACTGCAGTGCAGTGTCATCATATAAATATAATGTTGACTGCTGCACCACTGTGTTACCAAGATAAATATAAATATAGCACTGACCACTGCACTACAGTGTCATCATATAAATATAATGCTGACTGCTGCACCACAGTGTTACCAATATAAATATAGCACTGACCACTGCAGTGCAGTGTCATCATATAAATATAATGCTGACTGCTGCACCACAGTGTTACCAATATAAATATAGCACTGACTACAGCACTGCAGTGCCATCATATAAATATAATGCTGACTGCTGCACCACAGTGTTACCAAGATAAATATAAATATAGCACTGACCACTGCACTGCAGTGTCATCATATAAATATAATGCTGACTGCTGCACTACAGTTTTACCAATATAAATATAGCACTGACCACTACAGTGCAGTGTCATCATATAAATATAATGTTGACTGCTGCACCACTGTGTTACCAAGATAAATATAAATATAACACTGGCCACTGCACTGCAGTGTCATCATATAAATATAATGCTGACTGCTGCACCACAGTGTTACCAATATAAATATAGCACTGACTACAGCACTGCAGTGCCATCATATAAATATAATGCTGACTGCTGCACCACAGTGTTACCAATATAAATATAGCACTGACTACAGCACTGCAGTGCCATCATATAAATATAATGCTGACTGCTGCACCACAGTGTTACCAGTATAAATATAGCACTGAGTAAAACACTGCAGTGTCATCATATAAATATAATGCTGACTGCTGCACCACAGTGTTACCAAGATAAATATAAATATAGCACTGACCACTGCACTTCAGTGTCATCATATAATCATAACACTGACTGCTGCACCACAGTGTTACCAGTATCAATATAGCACTGACTACAGCACTGCAATGTCATCATATAAATATAATGCTGACTGCTGCACCACACTGTTACCAAGATAAATATAAATATAGCACTGACCACTGCACTGCAGTGTCATCATATAAATATAATGCTGACTGTTGCACCATAGTGTTAACAATATAAATATAGCACTGACTACAGCACTGCAGTGTCACCACATAAATATAATGCTGACTGCTGCACCACACTGTTACCAAGATAAATATAAATATAGCACAGATCACTGCACTGCTGTGTCATCATATAAATATAATGCTGACTGTTGCACCATAGTGTTAACAATATAAATATAGCACTGACTACAGCACTGCAATGTCATCATATAAATATAATGCTTGACTGCTGCACCACAGTGTTACCAAGATAAATATAAATATAACACTGACCACTGCACTGCAGTGTCATCATATAAATATAATGCTAACTGCTGCACCACATTATTACCAATATAAATATAGCACTGACTACAGCACTGCAGTGTCATCATATGACTATAATGCTGACTGCTGCACCACAGTGTTACCAATATAAATATAAATATAAAACTGGCCACTGCAGTGTCATCATATAAATTTAATGCTGACTGCTGCACTACAGTGTTACCAATATAAATATAGCACTGACCACTGCACTGCAGTGTCATCATATAAATATAATGCTGACTGCTGCACCATAGTGTTACCAATATAAATATAGCACTGACCACTGCACTTTAGTGTCGTCATATAATTATAATGCTGACGGCTGCATGACAGTGCTACCAAAATAAATATAGCACTGACCACTGCACTGCAGTGTCATCATATAAATATAATGCTGACTGCTGCACCACAGTGTTATCAATATAAATATAGCACTGACCACTGCACTGCAGTGTTATCATATAAATATAATGCTGACTGCTGCATTATAGTGCTACCCATATAAATATAATGCAGAGTGTGGCCCCACAAAACCACCCATGTAAACATAATGCTGACTGCTATAACATAGAGCCTTAAATGTAAATATAATCCTCTCAGCTGCACTATAGTATACCATGTAAATATAGTGCTGACTGCTGCACTACAGTGCTACCCATATAAATATAATGCTGAGAGCTGTGCCGCAGTTCCAACCTTCGAATTATAATGCTGAATACTGTAGAGCAGTGCAACCACGCAAATATAACACTGACTGCTGCAAAACAGTGCTGTCAATGTAAATATATTGTTGACAGATGTACTACAATGCCACCAGTATAAGTATAGCACTGTTGCACCACAGTGCCACCCATGTAAATATAACACTGACTACTGCACCACAGTGCTACCCATATACATATAACACTGCTGCACTGCAGTGCCACCCATATAAATATAAGACTGATTGCTTCCCCACAGTATTACCCATGTAAATATAACACTGACTGTTGCACTGTAGTGCCACTCATGTAAATATAAGACTGATTGCTGCACTGCAGTGCCACCCATGTAAATATAAGACTGATTGCTGCCCCACAGTATTACCCATGTAAATATAACACTGACTGTTGCACTGTAGTGCCACTCATGTAAATATAAGACTGATTGCTGCACTGCAGTACCACCCATGTAAATATAAGACTGATTGCTGCCCCACAGTGTTACCCATGAAAATATAACACTGACTACTGCACTGCAGTGCCACCCATGTAAATATAAGACTGATTGCTGCCCAACAGTGTAACCCATTTAATATATTAGACTGCTGCACTGCAGTGCCACCCATGTAAATATAGATTCATAGGTTCATAGGATGATACTAGGCTAATGGCCCAGAGGCCCTTATAAGCCTAGCCAAGAATTTCGCCCATGTTCCCTCAAGGTCAGCACCTTTTTCCCTGTCCAGCAAAGACACAGATGGTAATCCCAGGGGTGTATTTTCTGTTTCCCATCCAGTCGTCCAGGTTCCTTTTAAAGAGGGCTAGAGAGGTTTCTGCTTGACATGGAGAAAAAGTCTATTCCACAGATGGGGGAGTCCTTGGGACACAAATCTATCCCACCAACAAGTTCTATTAATGTCAAAGACCAGGTTAAGGCCTTGCATGTGGGTAGCATGAGTGGAGTTTGTCTTACAGATATGCAGCAATTACATCAAGGCTGGGTCTGAATTGGCCTTGTATGCCAGACACAGGTCAACTCTGAGCAGTCTGCATGAGACTGAGTAGAGGGACAGGGCTTTTAGTCTATCTGTATAGGATAGGTGCTTGAGACTCTGGATTTTCCTGGTCAGGAACCTCTATGGTCTCTCCAATGCATCTATATTACATAAGCGAACTTTTAAAAGTTGGAAAATCATATGGTTGACACCATATGATCAAACTTTTAAAAGTTCGAAAATGTAATAAAAAAACAAAGAAAAACCTACCTGAACAGTTTAAACAGGGAGGCAAGCCCCCCTGCACCACCACACCCCTTCTCTTTAAATATACCAACTCTGAGATTGCACTACAGTGCAGAAAAGGAAAATCTTCCCATTCCACACTGTACGGCGATCTCAGTTGAAACGTTCAAACTTTTAAAAGTTCGATCATATGGTGTTGACCATATGATGTTCAAACTTTTAAGAGTTTGACAACATGATATAGACCCTCTAGAACTGCTGCATGTGCTTGGCAAGGTACATGTCATAGGGGGCATTGTACTCGATAATGGGTCTGATAAGGGAGGAGTATAGGGATATTATGACCTCCTTGTTCCAGGATGAAAAACCTTTATTTATGAGGTGGGCAATGTATAAAGTCTTCCATACAATGGAGACAACGTGGTGGTCAAAAGTCAGGTTGCTATCAACCTGGGTGCCCAAGTCCCTCACAACTGATTGCATGCTTAGTATGTTGTTATTAATGTGATAATTATCGGGGATGACATTTTCCCCAAAGGGGATAATGATGCATTTCTTGGCATTCAATTTGAGGCCATACTTCTGGCACCATTCATTAGTTTGGGTAAGGCCCTCTTGAGGATGTTCACATCACTAGGGGAATTTAAGAAATGACCCAGCTTGCAGTCATCTGCAAACTTGGTCAGCTACAGACCACTGGTTTTGGCTTACACCTCAGAAAAGTATATGCCAAACAGTAGAGGCCTCAAGACCAATTCTTGCTGATTGCTGCCCCACAGTGTTGCCCATGTAAATATAACAGTGACTGCTACACTGTAGTGCCACCCATGTAAATATAAGACTGATTGTTGCCCCACAGTGTTACCCATGTAAATATGACACTGACTACTGCACCACAATGCTACCCATGCAAATATAACACTGACTCCTGCTACACAGTGTTACCCTTATAAATATAAGACTCACTTCTGAACCACATTGCCACCCATATAAATCTAACACTGACTTCTGCACTATAATGCTATCCATATAAATATAATGCAGACTGTGGCCCCACAAAACTACCCATGTAAATAAAGTGCTGACTGCTATAACACAGTGCCTTAAATGTAAATATAATCCTGTTAGCTGCACTATAGTATACCATGTAAATATAATGTTGACTGTTGCACTACAGTGCTACCATTATATAAATATAATGCTGACCCCTGCATTGCAGTGTTACCGAAGTAAATATAGCAATAACTGCTACACTGCCATGTCACCATATAAACACAATGCTGACAGCTGCAATACAGTGCTACCTATGTAAATATAATGATGAATGCTGTACCACAGTGCTACCCATATACATATCATGAGGATGCTGACTACTGCACTGTGGTGCCACACATGTAAATATAATACTGACTGCTGCAGCATAGCACCATCTATGTAAATATACCATTAACTGCTGTACTAAAATGCCACACATATAAATATAATGATGATAGGTGCATCACAGCTCAACCAATTTAATTATATCACTGACAGGTGCACTGCAATGTCTCCCATGTGAATATAACACTGACTGCTGTACTGCAGTGACCCTATATAAAAATAATGCTGACTACTGCAGCCATCTAATCATAATGTGCATTGTGGCACCACAATGCAACCCTTGCAATTATAATGATGATGGCTGGACTGAAGTGCCACCCTTGTAAATATAACACTAACTGCTGCACTGCAGTGTCATCATATAAATATAGAACTGACTGCTGCACCATAGCGCTACACATGTTAATATACTACTGACTGCTGAACTGCAATGTTACCCATATAATATAACACTGACTGCTGCGCTGCAGTGTCACTATATAAGTATAACACTGACTGCTGCACTGCAGTGTCACTATATAAATACAGCACTGACTGAGAAACTGCAGTGCCACCATATAAATATAGCACTGACTACTCCACCACAGTGCTACACATGTTAACATAATGCTGACTGCTGAACTGCAGTGTTACTCACATAAATAGAACACTGAATGCTGCACTGCAGTGCCACCATATAAATACAGCACTGAATGCTGCACTACAGTGTCACCATATAAATACAGCACTGACTACAGCACTGCAGTGTCACCATATAAATATAGCACTGACTACTGCACCATAGTGCTCCTCATGCAAATATAATACTGACTGCTGAACCGCAGTGGTACCCATATACATAGAACACTTACTGCTGTACTACAGTATTACCCATAGTAAATATAATGCTGACAGCTGCTCCAGAATGCTTCCGCTTCCCATGTAAGTATAATGTTGAATGATACACAACAGAGCCAATCATATACGTATAAAGCTGAAGGCTGCATTGCAGTGTCACACATAAAATATAACACTGACTGCTGCATTGCATTACCATCATCTAAATATAATGCTGACTTCTGAACTATGATTCTTCCCATAGAAATATACATTTATTGTCTCATGTAATCATTACTTTTGTAAAAACTCAAATTTTTGAATGGCATCAGATTTAATTAAAACTCAAGAATTGGTCACAATCAACACAAGATGGAAAAGCACTTGTCCAGAATAGTGTACATCATTAACCCTTTCATCCCATGGCAAGCATATTTTTGAAAATGTGGAACCCTTTTCTATTCTATCTTATTTCTTCCTAAAAGTTTTGACTTTGTTTTTAGTAGTCCAGGAGCTATCAAGAGTCTTTCACCGGTGGTGTGGCAGATGCACACATTGGGATCAAGTGGATGGAAGGAAACTTAGCAGCAGAAGATGTGGGAGTGCTAGCTATGTATTGGGTTTGGGAATTAGCATGAGTTTTTTTGGAGTCTGTGATGATCCCTATTCTGGGCCAGTAATCAAGAAGCCTCAATCCTCACCACTAGTAGCAAAAATGGCTACATACATTATTTTTAGATGCAGATCTCTGCACCAAGAATAATTTACCTTAAGAGCAGACAGGGAGCACACTTCAGACCTGTGGCTGGACTCTTTCACTCTCTCTCTCTCCAGGCCCCAAACAAGACTCCACACTGACCACTTTGGAGCTATGTGTCTCTGCTCCCAGCAGGTGACATGCACACTTGGATATTTGATCTTCACACACACACACCTGGGAAAGATTTACCAGCTGTGCCCCCCTCTGCCTAGACTATAATGTAATTACACTGCCACCAGTCAGCTACTTAATACTAATACATATGGTAAAGTTTGACCAATGCAGCAAGGATTTCAGCAGTGGCCACAGTGTCACTAAAATAAGCATAAGTACTCTTAAGATGTTAAAATTATTCTGTAAAAGACCATCCACAATGAAAGGTATAGAAATATTTAATAAAAAATAATAAAATAGAAAACATGAGAATACTGAATATCTAGTTACAATAAACATCAGAGTTTCAATCACAGGAAATATAAAAAATAACACAGTTGGATATATTCACGCAGATGCAGACAAACAATACTTAACTAATCCCACTATATTTTCCTGACTGACTAAAGAATTACTGTTCCCTAGTTAAGTTACTTACTACAGCAAGGCAGGATGATGAGTGTTGAGTCACTTACTATGGCAAGGCAAGTTAATTTATGTGGTTGTGCAAGATATTTGTCAGAGATCTTTCCTGTCAAGTTTCAGGAAACAATGTGCTGCTGAGACAGTTTTGTCATGTCTCTCACTAATATATAAAGAATCATTTCAGTGTTGGTTATAGAATGAGATCACATCTGGTCACCTGACTGTAGGGCAATATACACCCAGAGCTTTGCTAGGATCTGTTGCAGCATCTGAAAGCTATAAAACAATTTCAAAAACTTCCACCCTTCCAGGGTAGCAATTAGTTCACCCCTAGGGACAATACAATAAGATTCCTAGTTCTGGTTTTCCAGATATTTCTGTCTCTGGCTGCAATCAGACCTGTAAAATAAAATATTTATGGCCTAAACCAACCCATTTAATTTTCAAACTATTTTTCAAAATTACCTGGACTGAGATTAACCTCTTCCCTTCCAGAATTCTCTGTTAAAACATATAAATGTAATCACTTATAATAATACTGACTGACATACATGTATGTCTCTTTTCTGTCCAGCAGGACCCACTGCTGATGCAATTTTAACACAAGCAACTTTACAAATACATTTTTAATATAAACATATGTACAAATCAGTGTGTTAGTCAAATGACATAAAATTCTTTACAACACTCCAGCTAGCTAAGCTGGCATATGTTACATATATATATATATATATATATATATATATATATATATATATATATATATATATATGCACTTTACTACTCTCCCTGCACAGATGACACCATCTCATATCATCACAGAGTCTTATTGATGATATGAAGTTACTGCCTCCTTTGCCTGTGGAGTGACTATCTCAGCACCAACTCTGCTGCAGTAACAGGATGCCTTTAGAAATTTCAGCTGTGGGAATCCTGTCTTGTGTGTGATGCAGTATCAAGGACTATATTGGGCTGATATGATTGTGTCTCATTTAAGATTCCCATCAGACCAGCATCCGCTGTATAATTATGCATCATACAGGATATCTACCAGGTCAGCTTTAAGGTGCTGGAATAATTTAAAGAACCATAATATGTTGGCTAAAGTGCTGAAACTGTCTGTTTCATTTTGTATTATGAAATAGTTAAAGATCATTCCCCTAGCTGATTGGATGAAGTCTATCACATGACCAAAATGGTTCTCAGTGCATAACTGTACACTTGCAATTTTGAGCACTTGTACTTTGTCCATATTATAAATATTTGTAACATAGCATAGTCTGTGTGCGTCTGTGAAGTTTGTTTGGTTAAACTAAATCTCCCTGAATAGGCCATGTAAATCTCATAGCATGTATATAGAAGAACATAGTCAACACAAGTTCTATACTATCTAATACTCAGAGACAATTGGTTTTAGAGTAACTATACAGTTGAAAGTAAAGTGCAGAGGTGAGATCTGTCTGATTGACAAATTCTCTATTATCAGATTGAGGAAACATAACACAAACCTGTAACACTTCAGAAATGCTCATGTATACTTTTTACCTTATTCCATAACAACACTGTTTGATACCAACATATTTATTTCTTAATATCATTTATTTTTTGTTTTATGTATTGGGTTATCAGGCTGGATTCAAGCCCTTTTTCGTTATGGGGTTTTGGAGAAAATCATTATATTTAGCTATATAAAAGGGCATACATGGAAGGTAAGCAATACAAGATACATAGTAGAAAATCACATAAGACATTACATATAATATGAAATCAAGACAAAATGGTCCCTGTAAATGATATGTATGAATGACATGAACTCAGTGGGATTATGAGTTAGGTCATTTTTACTGTAGCATAATATGCATAATTGAAGTAGTTTAGAAGATGATTTTCCTCTGTAACATTTGCAATCTGGAGATAGAAATAGTCAGATGTCTTCAGAGTTTGATCCAAGGAGTGTTTAGCCATTTGTTCTGCAGCTTTACTGATGAGCTGTGCAAGTATCTTGCTTTTATACGCATCTGGTAATGGCACGAGGAACGAACCAACAACCAAACTTCTTTAGCGTATACTTTATTTTCACCGCTTTTGTCTTATGACTTCTTCAAAACTAAAAACAGCACTTAAAAACTTCCGTACTTATATATACATACTCATTAACACTTCATTACATCACACCATTAACCAATTTCCATTTAAAAGTGCCACAGTAAAATTTTAAATCTTAAGCCTACAAAAAACATTATTTATTATGTTTTTGTTCTATTATGTTCTAGTTTTTTATGTAGGAATGACTACTAGATCATTATATGAAAGGATGAGGGAGCATTATTATATTATCAAAAATAATCAAAAAAGCACTTTATATAGGCACTCAGTCGAGTGCAGGACATATACAAAATGTCTTTTTTCAGTCATAGAAATAGTTAAGTTAGATGCAAGGGGAGATGATTTTAAGATTTTTTTTTAGGAAAAAAAATACCTGGTGGAAGATACAACTTCAGGCAGATAAAACAACAGGACTGAATGAAGTTATTAATATCAAATGTTTTTTTTTTGAAATACAGGAAATTGTATGTAAATAAATAATGTTTTTGTTAACGGGGAAACCCGGACGGAGGTCGGAGGTCCGAGACGAGTCCCGGGGAGAAAAGCTCCACTAATACAGCTACATGTTTGGAGGTAATATATACAATAGTAGATATTATTTATAATAATAAGATATAAAAAAAATATGAAGAAAGAATTTGTATAAAACTAATGAAAGGACTACATTGTATCAATACAATCATCAGATATATCACATATGATAGCATGATCAGACAAACTTTGCTGATGCAGGACTGAGCATAAGATTTTAAATTTTACTGTGGCACTTTAAATGGAAATAGGTTAATGGTGTGATGTAATGAGCATTTCTCCCCGGGCCTCAGCTGAAAACAGGCTCTGTGCAACCTAGTCGGACTTTCCCGGTCAACAAATGTTAAATAAATAAATAAATAAAAAAGTGTTAATGAGTATGTATATATAAGTATGGAAGTTTTTAAGTGCTGTTTTAGTTCTGAAGAAGCCATAAGATGAAAGCGGTGAAAATAAAGTATACTCTAAAGAAGTTTGGTTATTGTTTCATTCCTTGTGCCATTACCAGTATATTGGTTTTGTTTGTAGTTATTATACTGGTTAAAGTGTTCCTGTGGTTTTATATGCATTTATTTACTTATAAGAACCCTAGACATAAGTGCCTCTTTCCAGTAGCAGTCTCAGGATTTATCCTCATGACCAAACCACAACAACCATGGGTAAATCCTGTAATACCCTGACCCAGTCATAGCGTACTGCTAAATTATAATTTTAGGATAGATGCACATTTTGGGCAGTATAATGTACCAACTCAGAGTTTTCTCCACAGTATTGTCTAGATGAATTCTGCATTTGTGCTGTTTCATATAGGTGAGACAGCCTTCAGCTACTATTTCCTTTATTTTCCAAGTCTGCAGAACTTGAGTCACTAATGAAACTTATGCAGCTGAAGTCACTGATAGGAACTCTTTGTCTGCATAATTGAAACAGATTATGTATTTTTGTCTGCCTTGTTCTGTAGACAGTCTGTACACAGCTGTCTGTGCCTACTGGCAACAATGTGAAATAACTGATCTTAGTGCACTTACTGTATCTGTATGTGCTTTTCTACACATATAAATAATGGACGTGGAGACAAATAACTAAGCAAATAAGTGAGGAATTGAAGTGTTAAGTGAGTATGTGAGTAAGTGAGGAAGTGGCCGACCAAGTGATCAATTAACATCTGTTGAATCAGACACATCTAGCCAAATGTTTTAAAAAAACAACAAATACAATTTCTAAAACTACTTGAGGCAGTGTCTAAACACATGGCATTCTAACAATGGCAATGTTCACTGTCAAGTAATACCACACTTTACATATGAACCACAAAATGGAGTCAAGGGTTCCATGACTTCCTGGTATTCATCCCCAAAATACAACCTTACGTAATGGGGGGGGGTGTCTAAAAAGGAAAGTTGTCAAGCATGATTTGCAGCATATTCATTGTAGAAAGGGTAGAGCAGAAAAAGTGTCCCTTATCTGCATGCAAAGCCGTGATTCTGTTGGATAAAGGAATCTTTCTGAAATCTCAAAATTCCAAAAGACAAACTCCTAAAACCAAAGGAATGACTGTCATTAAAATGATTTTTTTTTCACTGGAATTCTTTGTTACTAAAGAACCTACATGTCCAATTATTATTCTTGCTTAAGTGTTACCATAATTCAGAGGTAATAAATCAGAATAACTCTTATTGATTTGTATAGAGATTCATGTCAACAGACCTTAGTTCCCAGTGCCTCTGTCGAGATGAGCCACTGGAGTGATCCCCGGGGTGAATTCTCTATTTCCCATTCACTCATCAAGATTTCTCTTGAAGAAGGCCAGTGAGGTGCTCTGCTTGACATGTATGGGAAGTCTATTCCATAGCACGGGCTGGGTTATGAAGCTGGCCCTCCAGCATGTTCTGTTGATTGTGGTAATGAGGTTGAGGTCTCTGGGGAATGTGGAGCGGAGGGATTGGGATTTCTTTAGATGTAGCATTTCTAACAGAGCTGGGTCAGACATGGATTTGTAAGTCAAGCAGAGATTGCCTCTAAGTAGGCGATATGAGACAGAGAATAGTTGGTGTTTTTTGAGTCTGTCCATATAGGACAAGTGTTTAAGGCCTAGGATCCTCTTTGTGAGGTATTTTTGCTGCCTCCCCAGTTGTTGCAGGTGTATAGTGAGGTACATGCCAAATGGGGCATTGTACTTGATGACTGGACTAATGAGGGAAGAGTAGAGGGAGACAATGACCTCTTTCTTCCTGAATGCAAAACCCTTAGTAATGAGATGTGCCACATAGAAGAACTTTCTGACTACAGTGGCAATGTGGTTGTCAAAAAAGAGGTTGCTGTCAGCCTGTGTTCCCAGATCTCTTATAACGCCTTCTGTGTTCAGTGGACTACAATCAATGTGGTAATTCAAGAGAACCGGGTTTTTCCCAAGAGGTATGATGACACATTTTTTGTCATTGAGCTGAAGGCCATGGTTCTGACATCAGTCGTTGGTCTTAGTGAAGCCTTTCTGTAGGATGTCAGCATCACTTGGGGAGATAATAATAGCTCCCAATTTGCAATTGTCTGTGAACTTTGTCAGCCAGAGTCCATTCATGTTGGCCTGGACTTCAGAGAAGTAGATACCAAACAGGAGAGGACCCAGGACTGAACCCTGTGGGACTCCACTCATGACTGGTCTGCAGTCTGACTTGGAGTCAGCTACTTTCACACTGTGGGTGATATCTGTGAGCCAGATTGCAACCCACCTAGTGATATAGGGGTTGATACCTAGCTTAATGAGTTTTTCTATGATTCCTGAGTGGGGAATGGTATAAAAGGCATTGGCCAGATCAAGGTAGGCTGTATGAGCCACCTTGCCTTCATCCACAGCTCTGGTGACTGACTCAAAGATGTTGACCAATTTGAGCAGGCATGATCTACCCTTCACAAAACCAGACTGTGTAGGATCCAGAGTTTGGAGATTCCCTATATCCTTGTTTATTAGGTCCGTGATGATGTGTTCCATAGCTTTGCATATCAGACTCGTCAGGCTAATGAGGTGATAGTTCCCAGGGTTTGTAGTCACTCCTCCTTTGTGTAGAGGGATGAATGTAGCAGTGCACCATTTGGTAGGGGCAAAGCCTGAGGTGAGGTTGTGATTGAACAGGGTGCACAGGTGAGGTTCCAGTTCACTCTGTAATTCATATTGTACACAGCCAGGGATATTGTTAGGTCCCATAAAAGCTGTATTATTAGCCTTGGACAGTGCTGCTTTAACCTGTGCAGAAGTAATACCAGGGACGTGGCAATCTATTGGTATTGTGATTGGTCCTTTGGGGAGAGGGGTAAAACTGGCACTGAATCTGTCAGCCAGTATATAGGCAATATCTGTTGGCTCGGTATAGGAGGTACCATTATGCAGTAGCTCAGAGCAAATCTTGGTATTGCGATGGAGATTCTTTACATAACTATAGAATGCCTTGTGGTTGTCTTTACTATCTGCTGCAATTCTGTTTTCATAGCTAGATTCAGAGGATTTGATGAGGGATCTCAACTTTTGATTGCAACCCACCTAGTGATTTGATACCTAGCTGTTGAGGCTGATAAGGGAGTTTTTTCCAGTCTTGGGACTTCACCTTATTCTGCATCAGTTTCCTCCTTCTGTTGTAGAGTTTGTTTATGGCAGGGGACCACCAGATTGGCTTCCTTTTTTTGGAGGAGAGCGTCTTGGTTCTGTTGGGTATGGTGAGATCCATGCATTTGTGCATGTGTTCGTACAGTGCATTGGTGTATGATTCACAGGTCATGCAATTATTCTCCATTTGCATTGGTGTCGTGAAGTTAGCCACCTCTGTTTTTAGGAGCCCAAAGTTAGCTTTGGAGAAGTTTTTCATGGTGGTTATCTTTGCGGGAGGTGGGGCGGTGGGAGGGATGTGGATTTCCAAGGTGATTAGTTTGTGGTTGGATCTAACCAAGGAGGAATTGACTATTGGTGTAGAGCAATGGTTGCCCATGTTAGTAATGAGCAGGTCAAGGATGTATCTACATCTAGTGGGGGTAAGAATGAGCTGGTCCAGGGTATTGGAATTGATGAATTCCAGGAAATGCTGGGCAAGTGTATTTCCCAGTTAATGGGGGGGTAGTTGAAGTTGTTCAGTATGAGAGTGTTAGGTTGGACCCTAATATTCTCCAGGGTGCTTAGGAATGCTGAGTGTGAGTCTTGGGACATGTTTGAGGACCTATAGCAGGCTATGACCTGAATTGCTGTCTTACCCAATGTTAGCTGCACTTAAAGTATCTCAGATGTGTTATGTTGGGCTACCAGTTTAGAGGTGTGTGCATCCTTTATGAATATGGAAACACCACCACCTTTGGAGCTTTGGTCCAAGTTCTGGAGCCAAAAGCTGTGAAATGAGTTATAGCCTCGTAGTGCAGGGATGCTTTCTGCTACCTTGAGCCAGGTCTCTGTTACAGCACAAATATCGATGTTCTCCATTTTAAGGAGTGCTTCTAGTGAGTGCATTTGAGATTTAGACTTCTAGCACTGAGCAGCATGACCCTCATATTGCATTTCTTTGTAGCTGTTACGGTGATAATTTGGTCTTTGGAACACCACCTAAAAAAGGCACTATAGGGGTGGCAAGAGCCTTGGACAGTATCCGGAAGTCCAGGGGTGACAGATGCAGGCCATCTCTGGCAAAGTATTGAGGTCTGTCAATCATGCCATACTAGGCAGACAGATACTGAATCCCCTTAGAATGACACCAGAAACTTAGCCAATTGTTGAAATCAATCATTTTCTGCTTGTACTGTGGTATCATTCTGGGTGATGGTGATGGTAGAATGCTGCTCAGGGCTAGGTCATACCCACCTGGGCTACATAATCTGAGAGCTCCTCCATGTCTCTTTTCATTTAGTCCAGGGAGGTACATCTCAGGTCATTCACACCCACATGTACAATGACAGAGTCATATTTGTACCTGTTGTTGAGGGACCTGAGTGCATGCCTTCTGTGGTGGATCCTAGTGCTTGACAGGTAGCTGACTGTAACTTTCTCCTTATTGAACCTTGTGAGTGGGACATCAGTGTGCCTCACTATCAAGTTACCTATGACTAGTGTGTTGGGCATGCTGTTTTGCCTTAGGGGCTTTGGTTGAGTGGCACACTGTTTAGGAAAGTTATGTGTCTCGTGATTAGTGTTCTGTTGTGGTGATTGAGTGCATTTCTGCTTTGGAGGTCTCTGCTGATTGGGTAGATTTTTACTGAGACCCTCCACAAAGGTGAGTCTGTGGTTTGTGTTTATATGTGAAGACAGTGCTGGTTTATGTTCTGGAGGGCTTTGTGTTCCATGTGGTGTGGTGCAAGTGTTAACCTTCTCCTCTTGACCAGCTATTCCGGTCTTGGCTGGAGAGTGCGTGGTTTCCATTATGAATATATAAGTGTATCTCTCGCATGTCTGAGTGTTGGGAGGTAAGAGGAGAGGGTTGTCAGTGTACATGAGGCAGTTTCTACATTGCCTCGGGATGCCCAAGTTCACCAGGTTAATAGGTGAAAGCACAGGGAACTGACCTTTAGACATGCCTGGAGGGGTTGGCATTAATAATAAGTACTGGAGCTGTTTCCTTGTAGAACATTTAGTGCTGGTAGCACTTTTGTGTGCTACAATAATTGCTACAAGAAGTCTGGTAAAGTGCTAAACTAATAAGCTAGTAAAAGTCTAGGAGAGGAGAGGAGAGAACTAGCAGATCTAAGGGAAAAATCGAAGAGCAGACTTTGGCACCACTGAGAAACTTACAAATTATCTTGGATACAGCAAATCTGTATCTGGACTAGACTAGTTACAGGTAAGGCAGGAAACAAACACAAATCCAGGCTTTTAAACCAGAAAGTTGAAAGAGATAAAACTGCACAAATGGCCAGTAAGCAGGGGCGGCTGATACTATAGGACTGCAGCCCCTGCCCCCCCCCAAGCTGTAGAAAGAAAAGAAAATGCTAGTCCTAGAACTCTGTGCATGCATGCTTGGATTTTCTGGAACTCACAGAGTTCCAGACTGCTGTGTCAGCAGTCTGGATAGGGGGAAAGACATCTCTACCCTGTATATGGGGGAAAGACATCTCTGCCCTGCAGATGCCTAGATGTCTATGAGGTGATGACAACACAGAACAGAAGAACTCTGGACTGCATCATCTACTGTTGTGGGGAAACCAGCTGTTAGCTTGCGCGGGACTGAGGATACTGCAGATGGACTCGGGGAACTGAGAACACTCACTGAATTCAGGTACTGCTGCGTGTGTGTGTTTGTGTGTGTGTGTGTGTGTGTGTGTGTGTGTGTGTGTGTGTGTGTGTGTGTGTGTGTGTGTGTCTGTAAAATGCCCCAGTTGCTATATACTGGTGGCTTGTGAGAACTCAGGATACATGGTGGTGGGTAGAGAATAGGTGCAGGTGGCAAGAGCCTGAATTCCCTACCCACCACCATTTGTAAATAATCTGCAGATTTTTTCCTCATATTTGTTCTGTTCCTTATAAAATCTGTGGCTTCTGTATTGTTTTCCTTATATAGTCAGTGGTGCAGTGGTAGCATTGTTGCCTAACAGTTGCAGGTTTTCTGGTTTGATTCTTGGCTGGGGTGCCTTCTGTGTGGAGTCTGTATGTCCTCCCTGTGTTTGTGTGGGTTTCCTCTGGGTGCTCTGGTGTACTTCCATCTTAGAAAGACATGTGTCTTGAGTGTTTCTGCCTGGGCCTCTGCTGAAAATTGGCTTTTGTTCCAAGTCAGACTTTCCTAGTTAATAAATGTTAAATAAATAAAAATGGCAGGCATTTGAATTTCAGACTTCATATTCTTCAGAAAGTACATGGTAACAAAAAACCTTTTATTCTAGCAATTTTCTAAGTTTATAAGGTGGATATTTAAAATGTGTCCCTATTTTGGGGACTGTTTTCCCCCATTATTCGCTTTGTCCAGGTGCTTTTTTGCTAAGAGGCTGAGACCTATGATGAAAACTGAATTCACTGAATATGTTTGGGGCTGTATTCCTCCATTACTGGCTTTGTTCAGGTGTTTTGTGCTAAGAGGTTGACAGCTATGGTGAGAATTGAATTCACTAAATGGCAGCCATTTAAGTTTCAGTCTTCCTCTCTTTCGTCAAACAACTGATTTGACATAATGGTAGGTTGCTCTGAGTGCCTTGCACAGGGTCTTGGGTTAAAGACTTGGCAGTGAAA
The DNA here is from genome assembly GCF_019279795.1 of Protopterus annectens. NCBI lineage: Eukaryota > Metazoa > Chordata > Ceratodontiformes > Protopteridae > Protopterus > Protopterus annectens. The sequence goes on from NC_056726.1 coordinate 1,537,967,402, forward strand.
TGTATGACGGTAACACAGCATTTCATTCTAGCAACTTTCCAACATTATACAAGCAATGTTTAAAATGTGTCCCTGGTTTTTGGGCTTTTGCCCCCCCCCCAATAAATTTTGGCTTTTTCCAGATTTCTTGTACTGCAAAGTTGAAATATACAGCTGAGTGTTGAGTAGATTTTACAAGGAGCTGAGAGCTGCAGGGGAACAAAAGTTTAGTGCTGCTTATGCTGAGTGTGCTTGCATTCTTAATAGCACAGCAGGTAGTGCACTTGCTTTTAATGCAAAATGCTGTGGATTCTACTCCCACAGTAGGTAAATGCATTGCTGATACTGCACTGTGTTGTAAAGGTGGCGGATGCTGCAATCCTTTTTGGTGAAGATACCTAGTAACTATGAACATGTTATCAGTTTGTCATCCATTTCCTATTGCAATATTACTAGATTATCATTTTTTCATGTAACATAGGCAATTTCTTCCTCAAAGGCAACAGGAATTTCATTTGTAGATGAAACAATGAAATATAAAGTTGTTTGCTAGCAGCAATCTCTTCATTAGTTACAGATCTCTTTAATGTGGAACTATTTAGATGACTTTTACTTCTTCAGAGACTGTGCATATTTACTGATACTGGTGGACTGTAGAAGTTTGAGTAGACTTTTATGATGAAAATGTTCTGAAATGGGCATTTTTGCCATTATTAGTGCATGCATTTTGTTTCATTGTTTACTGGAAAAATGTTCAAAACAATACATTTGAAACACTCTCTAAAACTGTTAAGCTCTTCTCAGAGACTTCTAGTACATACCACTAAAACAAACAACAAGGCTCGTGACTCCCTCTTTTCTAATATTGTTGGAAAAGCCTGGAATCTCCTCCCCAGTGAACTCTCCTCACTTCCCTAAGTATCATGCTTTAAAAACAAATTGAAAGTATTCCTCAGAACACAGTGGTTATGCCCCTGTACTAAGCCTGACTAGTTATGTATCTCTTAATACTTTGCTCTTCCTACCCCTTCTACTCATTAACTGTAGTTCCTTCCTTATTAACCATAATACTATCTCCCTCTATAACATCTTGATTGTACTAGCATGCTATGTTATGCCTGTATTCTGCACTGCCAAATTTACTGTGATAACCTGTAATATGCATTGTAAATATGATTTTTTTTGTTTCCTTATTTGTTATCTTGTTAATTTCATTGTTCTATCTTGGAGCTTATCTCCCTAGGCCTCTACTGAAAATGGACATGTATCCAGTTAGACTAGCCCGGTCAATAAATGTAAAATAAAAATAATAATAATAATAATTGTACAAGGAATATGTGCAGCAATGTAAAGGTGATAAAGGTTAATGAGGAAAACATACTCATAAGTGAGGAGAGTGTGTTGAGCAGATGGAAAGAGTACTTTGAGGGGTTGATAAATGAAGAGAATGAGAGGTTCATAGATTAGTACTAAGCTAACTGCCCTTGCGAGCCATTTTAAGCCTAGCCAGTTATCCCTTGTGAGACTCAAACCCTGCACCTTGTGTTTGTAAGGCAAACACCTTAACCATTAGGCCAATCTCCCATAGGGAGAGATGGTGGGATGATGTGGGGATAATGAATCATGAAGTGCAATGGATAAGCAAGAAGGAAGTAAGGATAGCTATGAAGAGGATGAAGAATGGAAAGGCTGTTGGTCCAGATGACATACCTGTGGAAGCATGGAGGTGTTTAGGTGAAATGGCAGTGGAGTTTCTAAGCAGATTGTTTAATGAAATCTTTGAAAGTGAGAGGATGCCTGAGGAATGGAGAAAAAGTGTTTTTGTACAGATTTTTTAGAATGAGGGTGATGTGCAGAGCTGTAGTAACTACAGAGGGATTAAATTGATCAGTCACAGCATGAAGTTATGGGAAAGAGTAGTGGAAGCTAGGTTAAGAAGGGACATGATGATTAGTGATCAGCAGTATGGTTTCATGCCAGGAAAGAGCACTACAGATGTGATGTTTGCTCTGAGAGTGTTGAAGGAGAAGTACAGAGAAGGTCAGAAGGAGTTGCATTGTGTTTTTGTAGACTTAGAGAAAGCATATGATAGGGTGCCTAGAGAGGAGTTGTGATATTGTATGAGGAAGTTGGGAGTGTCAGAGAAGTATGTAAGAGTGGTACAGGATATGTACGGGGTTGTGTGACAGCGGTGAGGTCTGCAGTGGGAGTGATGGATGCGTTTAAGGTGGAGGTGGGATTACATCAAGGATCAGCTCTGAGCCCTTTCTTATTTGCAATGGTGATGGACAGGTTGACAGATGAGGTCAGACAGGAGTCCCCATGGACTATGATGTTTGCAGATAACATTGTGATCTGTAGTGAGAGTAGGAAACAGTTGGAGGAGACCCTGAGGAGATGGAAATATGCTCTAGAGAGAAGAGGAATGAAGGTCAATAGGACTAAGACAGAATATATGTGTGTGAATGAGAAGGAGGGTAGATGAATGGTGAGGATGCAAGGAGTAGAGGTGGCAAATGTGGATGAGTTTAAATACTTGGAATCAATAGTTCAGAGTAATGGTGAGTGTGGAAGAGAGGTGAAGAAGAGAGTACAGGCAGGATGGAGTGGGTGGAGAAGAGTGTCAGGAGTGATTTGTGACAGATGAGTACCAGTAAGAGTGAAAGGGAAAGTCTACAAGAGGGTAGTGAGACCAGCTATGTTATATGGGTTGGAGACAGTGGCAGTGGCAAAAAGGCAGGAGTTAAGAGCCGGATGTGGCAGAGTTAAAGATGTTAAGATTTGCACTGGGTGTGACAAGGATGGACAGGATTAGGAATAAGTATATTAGAGGGTCAGCCCAGGTTGGAAGGTTTGGAGACAAAGCCAGAGTGGCAAGAATACATTGGTTTAGACATGTGCTGAGGAGGGATGCTGAGTATATTGGGAAAATATGCTAAGGATGAAGCTACCAAGTAACATGAAAAGAGGAAGGCCTAAGATAAGGTTTATGTATGTGATGAGAGAGGACATGCTGGTGGTTGGTGTGACAGAGCAAGATGCAGAGGACAGGAAGAAATGGAAACAGATAATCCGCTGTGGCGACCCCTAACGGGAACAGCTGAAAAAAGATGATGATGATTGTACAAGGAATATAATTTAATACAATCAGGAAGGTGTATCAAAGAGCACGTGTATGTTTTGTGTGCAAGGGGCCTATGGTTTGAAAACAGCCCAAAGCTAATCTTTATTTGCCACTGGCAAAATGTATTTTCTTTGAATGTGGGTTTCGATGCTGTTTCAATGAATGTGAGATTCAAGGGCAGATAATTTTTAATGGTAAGTCTATTTTCATTGTGAGACTGCATTGCTTTGTTTAGCAGACATCTATTAGTGTTTGTGCTGTAAAATGCAAAATACAACTTTCAAATGAAATCCAAATCATCGCAGAAGTAAAGCAGTATACACATTGCAGTGTTTATGGTAAATGGGGTGAAATTAGATTGCTGATATACTGTGGTAGTGATGTTGTACCATAGCAGTGATGTCAGCACACTGTTATACCATGGCAGTGATTGATATGAGAGTGGTGATGTGTCATGGCAATGATATAAGCACACTGTCACACTACTACAGTAATATAAGAGTGATGCTGTGTCATGGTAGTGATGTCAGCACACTGCTGTACTATTGCAGTAAAATCAGCACATTGCTGTACTGCAGCAGTGATCTTAGAGTGCTGCTGGCATGAGGAAGTGATGTAAGCACACTATTGTACTATAGCAGTGATGTCACATAGTGCTGGAGCACAGTAGTGATGTTAGTGTGTATTTATTTCTTTAATTTTGGATGGCGCAGTGATGCAGCAGTTGCATTGTCACCTCATAGCAAGAGGTTCTCTGGTTCAATTCTCGGCTGGAGTGCCTTCTTTGCAGAGTCTGCATGTCCTCTCTGCATTCATGTGGGCTTTTTCCAGGTACACCGGTTTCTTTCCACGTTACAAAGACATAAGTCTGGAGAATTTCTCTCCGGCCTCTGCTGAAAATTGGCTTTGTTCCAAGTTGGACTTTCGCAGTAAACAAATGTTAAATAAATAAGTTAGAATACAGCTGCTCAAATGCACTGATGTAACAATGTTATTGCACCATGATAGCAATGTTAGCATACTTTTGCACCGTGGTACTGATGTCTGCATGTTAGTCTACCATATGAATTATGTCAGTGTACTACTGTACCTCAGCAGTGATGTTAGCATGCTAATGCACTACAGAAGAAATATAAGATATATTTTTGAAATTTACTATTAATTTATTGTCGCTGATGTGTTTCAAAATATGTATAAGAAACTGTGAACAACGCTGTGCTTGAATCAAGAAGATATTATGACACTGACAGTTTTTCTGCAAATTCTTTAGACTGGTGATTGCCACAGCAAAATCAGGAAATAAAGATAACGTCTGCTGTCAGCGACTAAATGTTCGTGTCACTTGAAAACGTATTTAGAAATTCTTCCCAGCTATGAAGCTTACAAAACTAAATGTGCATTTTTTACCTCATAGTAAATGCTTAAGTTCTACAGTGTAGCAAATAAATTTGATAACTACAGTACTTCTGATAAAACCAAAGCACATTTTGATTGAGAATATCAGATGCAAGTGATAATTACTGTAGTTTTGATAAAACCAAAACACAGTTTGTTTCATATTATTGTGAGAAGATTAATCTGGGATATGAATGGTTTTCTGTGCTACCTACCTACTTTTGCTAACTTAGCAGAACCAACTGTCAAGTCACTTGATTTTTCTCCTTAAACATGACATATTGAAATGACAGAGTGAAAAGATAAGCTATCAGCAGACCTGTCAGTGATGGCTGAAGCCATCGCATTATACTCTTGTATACATATACTCAGTATGGAACAACATATATTTGACAGAGTGTAACAGTGATAGAAATGAATCAGTTCCTTGAAAATAGTGATAATAATAACCTTTTCCCATGTACCACGGTGTTAGCACACCGCAATTCAGTACTGCATGTCATTAAGGAACAGCAATAGTTACATTTCCTCTGTATTAAGATGTGTCCTACTTCCCTGCTGTGCAGATGTCTGAGATGAATGAAAGTGCCACAGACGAGCTGCTTGATAAAAGATAAACAGCGTTTCTCTCACTTACTCACTTAGCTATTAATCATTTTAAGCCACTTTTGTTTGCAGCTTTCTAACTTGCTACCTGTAGGCTATGACAGAGACACAAAGTGCAAATGAGCTCTTAATAGGATAGAAGAACATTTGGGGTACATATGCTTCATGTTTGGCTTCAAGTGAAATGGCATCATGAAACTGTGTGAGGCTTGTTTATTTCAAGGATAGGAGATCATGTCTCCTGTCAGTGGAAGCAAAGTTATGTTAAGCACAATCAACAACTATGGTGGCTGTGTTGTTTATTATTATTTCCCATCCACTGGTGATATTCATAGTTTGAAGCTGTTCTGCATCTGTTACATGCAGAAAAAAATGTATGTATAAGCATGGTAATTATCCATTTTACACTAACACTTGCTAAAGCAGAACAAAATGACTGTATGTGATACTGACAGCAGCCAGAGGCAGTAGGAAAACATGTTTTTTCTACACCAGCGTCATTAATGTACAATCAGAAGTGAAAGTGACTTCAACAAGGATAAGCTTTCAGGTGTGTCAGCTGTCTTCTTGCATTCTCCCCATTTGCGGTCTGTCTTCGTCTCCCTCTCTCACACACACACACACACACACACACACACACACACACACACACACACACACACACACACACACACACGGGCATCCATCATTTTTCTTCATTACAGTCTTAAAGAAATATGATGTTCAACATCAATTTATAATAAATATTTATTCATTTGATAAACTGGGCAAATGTGCTTGTCTAGTGAACCCTTTTTAGCCAAGTCATGTGGTAAACTGTACAACAAGAATGTGGTTATAAAACTGGAAATTAAAATTTAGAAGTATAATGCAGATTTATTAATGGCTACCTAGAACTAACACAACATGTAATATGCAACAGCACAAAGCTCATAACCTCTTACACACGAATCATAGGCAATGCCAAAAGTAACAAAGAACTACATCTTAAACTTGGGACCTTTTTAAAATACTGGCAGTATTCTTTTGAAAGCTATAATAAGTGAATTTATTGTAACAGTGATTTTCATGAAAACTATAAGGAATGCATTTGACATTATTTACACTTCATTGTCAGTTACACAACAGGTAGCACACTCATCTTTGGTGCAGAAGGCTATGGGTACTATTCCCACAAAGACAGATTAATTGTTCATACTGCAGGGTTGGGAGGGTGGCCTAATGGTTAAGGTGTTTGTCTTACAAAGACAAGGTGCAGGGTTTGAGCCTCATAAGGGATAATTGGCTAGGCATAAAATGGCTTGCAAGGGCAGTTAGCCTAGTACTAATCTATGAATCTATGAATGAGTGAAGCATGGGGGGGGGGGTGCTGTTCTCCTTAGTGTGTTATTCATTCAGAAAAGACATTAAACTGAGGCCTAATCTGCATGAGTTGGTGGTACTTCCTGTGAATGTAAAAGATCCCATGGCACCTATTAAAAAAGAGTAAGGACAGTTCCCTAATGATCTTAGCAAATTAACCTTAGTAATATAAATACCACCTTGGGTTTCCATTGAAAAGGGTCCGTTAAATAAAATACGTTTAGGGGAAACATTCTTCCCCGAGATTATATCTTTTAGATTGCATGAATTCTAAAGGGTCTCCCACTGCTTAACGTTCAAAAAAGGAAGTATGAAAACCTTCAAAGTAGACCCATTTCCTATTCACAATTATTTTAAAAAAGTGTGTAAGCACTGCTACAAATCCCAGAGCAAGTATAACTTGGTGAATATTGCCCGTAAAGGTAGTCAAACACTTTTGGATACCTTCTTGTTCCCGACTTAATAGCTTGTATGATGGCAAAGTGTATGTGTTTGTGTGTGTGTGTGTGTGTGTGTGTGTGTGTGTGTGTGTGTGTGTGTGTGGGTGTGTGTGGGTGTGTGTGTATGTGTTCTTGAGTGTGTGTGTGTGTGTGTGTGTGTGTGTGTGTGTGTGTGTGTGTGTGTGTGTGTGTGTGTGTGTGTGTGTCTGTGTGTGCGCATGACTGCATGCATGCATGCATGTATGTGTCCGTGTGTAAAACCTTAAGGCAAGCTGCATCCAGGGTGTGGTACAGATAAGAGACATGTAATATAAGAGACACAATGTGTGATAGTTGTATTCAGTACTGATCACTGTATGTCTGAATGAATGTTCACTGAGAGCAGTGAATTCCTCTGTTTAATGTCAGGACAGTTCTGCATTTTTCTTTGTTGTCGGTCTTTGTCCCTCATCTGTTCTGTAATTTTTTCTCTATATATACTATTTATTACCTGTTTATATCTCTACTCCAGATCGAACAATTTTTCCACGATTAACAGTTGTTGGAACTGATCTTATCAGCAAGCATCAGATCTCCACCCCTCTCTATTAAAGATTTCTGAAGCAATTTACTAATGCATCTTACTGTCTGGTCTGTTTATTACTAACCCTTCACACCCTTAAATACAACCCTACAACATTACTCAAGCAACATTATCTTTCAACTAGGCAGCCCATCATTTACGGACTGCATTAGCACACCATCAAAAATACCGTAAATATCGAGGAGGATGACTGAGTGACTATTCATAACCTGTTTATTACGTGTTTGAGATATGGATGCCAAGAAAGTCACCTTGACAGCAAAGACTTTGTATTTATTAAAAGCCAGTAAAACACATTGTGCTATCAGACAAACAGCAGGCAGAAACTAAATGCCCCTATGTAGAAAAAGTGACATTAATTCTCATACTTTGTTCTGCCACATTTTTCTGTTATAAATGTGACAGAGTAAAGATATTACAGCTTTTAAAAGCCATTTCCCCTTCTGCCACTAGTACTCTTTGCCACCCAACACTGTCCTTTGTTAATCCCTAGTTTGAGAACTAGCCTAAACAGTGCTTTGGGATGCTTAAGTGAAGATTATGTTCAGTTCTCAGATCATAACCTGCTTATTGACATGAATGCCAAGAAATTCACCTCGAGAGTAGAGCTTAAAAAGGTGAATCTTGGCATCCACGTCTAGAACACATAATATAAGGTTACGGTCAGAGACCCACTCATAATTCTTTGTAGAGCATGGGGATTTTTCTTCTCCATGGACAATTAGTTAAACAAAAAAAAAATGAAAACAATGACAGGGCTATCCAGCCAGTGGTGCTAATATTAGCTCTAAATAACTGTTGTGTTGAAGTGACATCTGACCCCATGTGCAAAAATGGAAAAATGGAATTATGGATGGATGGATGGATGGATGGATGGATGGATGGAAGGATGGATGGATGGAAGGATGGATGGATGGATGGATGCATGGATGGATGATGGATGGATGGATGGATGGATGGATGGATGGATGGATGGATGCATGGATGGATGGATGGATGGATGGATGGATGGATGGATGGATGGATGATAGATGGGTGGATAGATGATGGATGGATGGATGGATGCATGGATGCATGGATGGATGGATGGATGGATGGATGATAGATGGATGGAAGGATGGATGGATGCATGGATGGATGCATGGATGGATGGATGGAAGGATGGATGGATGGATGGATGGATAGATGGAAAGTGTTTTGCTACCTTTCAAAGTTGATAAAGGAGTTGGGAATTGCTGTCAAATAGACTACAGGAGATAGCTTTATATATTCTGTGTGTAAGAGAAGCACTTCCATTTTGACTGACTGTAATCCTCTGAAACAGAAGGCAGAAAGGAAGTTGAAAAAAGCTGCCTTAAGTTCTGCTGCTGTCATTTGTTGGCTGGCCCTGTCAGTTATCAGTGCCTAGTGTCAGCCATGATCTTCATAGATCTTAGGGAGGTGCTTAACAATTGTTAAACACCCTTCTAAGTGATATTAAGTTCTAGTCTTGCGCTAGAGTAGTACTGAACAGGGTGTCTTTTAAGTGATATTGGAGCATAATCATGGCAGTCTGTACAGTACAGTTAGTTATATGTCACTAAGTGCTGTTAATATCAGGTCACGTGCTAGAGACAAGGTTAACAAGTTTATTTTTTCCTGATTTCAGAGCATAATCATGGTTGCTTTGTCTGAGAAGTTAGTCTAGGTGTATATGCTAAATTATTGTCCCTGTCATAACTGTGCAATCAGCACCAGACAATGATGTGTACAGCTCTTTAAAGGCATGCAAACATTCATGCTCACACATATACATGCACATACAAACATTCATGTTATGATTGTGATAAAATGTAAAAGAATGTTCCCCTCAGTAAGGCTCAGCAGACATGGAGCTACATTCTGAAAGACTCTCGGTGTAAGTGACTTACTTTGTTATAAGGCTTATTTATAAACAGACATAAACTGGGGCCAGATTCCCAAAGATGTGTACTCAGTGTAAATAGTCACTTTCACTGAGAGCAAGTATTTTGGAACTGGGTTCATGATCTGATATATTAACAAAGGAGATGCCTGGATGTACTGTGTAGCAATGAAGGCTGTGAGACCTTTAGCTTTCAAATGTGATTTCAAAGCACACAGCCTCATGATGCACAAGGCCTTGCACTATCTAGTTGTTTAAAGAAAGATGTCGGAAATACAAGCAGTACTTAAAAAGAGAGAAAATCTATATTTGTTATAGGAGACAGGTTTCAGCAGGCAGCCAGGAATACCATACTCTGTGTATAAATTAAGATTTATATCTGCAAGGCTGAAATTGAAGAAGAGCAGTGCGGCCCATGAGCTACTTTGATAATACTAAGGTGAGCTGTGTATGAAAAGTTAGGAACCATTTAAATCCAAGGATCACAGATCACAGGGATTTGATGTGTAGCACTGTAATCCACCCATATTGCTGCAAAAGACAATTGAACAGCATGACCCTAATTAAGAATGAAGTAATATGAAAACTTTGCAAGTATTGATCCTGGCTGCAGGGTGTCTGACAGCAATAATATGTACCCATCAACACGTTTTCTTTTTACTTCTACAGTTGCATTTTCTCAGAGCAGGAAATATTACAAAGTTATTTACCATGCATGTGTGTGTGTGTGTGTGTGTGTGTGTGTGTGTGTGTGTGTGTGTGTGTGTGTGTGTGTGTGTGTGTGTGAGTCTATGTGCATGTGAGTTGATAGAGAGAGAGAGAGAGAGAGAGAGAGAGAAGGTGAATGTGTGTAATTTGTTTTCCTTTTTATCACAAAACCAATGTGCTCAACACAACAAACCATCCCTGGGATTCAGGAAGCAATTTTTCCATGCAACAACAGTGTAAGAGCTCCTGCATGGAAAATGTCCGCCGAGCAATTCAGGATATTGCCGTTTTCACGTGGAGGCATGACAGCTCATAAAAAAGCATGTATTATGTACATTAGACATGCCAACGGCCAAATATAAGTCCATTGGCATTAAAGAATTGATTAAATATTATTAAAATTAAACTGTTTTATAGGGCAGCGGTGCGCAAATGGGATCGTGCCGAAAATAAAAAATGTGAAAACTCAATTTTAAGTTAATTCTGCATTTTGCCATTATAGTCAATGGCATGCATAATGTAAACAATACCAGGGAGCACTGGTTGTCAATGGAAAAGGGTCTGTTTTAGTGCAGTAACTAATGACCTACACACTGGGGTATGCAAATAAGGGGAGTTATACTGAATCACAGATTTCTTCAAAGTGTCTGCTTGTACCTAACCGTGTAGGTGCAGCAATACAACAGTGCAAGTCTAAGAGCCGAATGACTTCATAAGGGGGCATGTCATGCTTGCTGTAAGCTCACTGGAGCTCTGTGACCCATGTTTGCCATTAGCTAAGCACAGCTAAGGAAGAGGGTATGTCAGATGTGCCTGAGCAGTGTGTACATAGCCTAAACGGGTGTGCACGTTGTGCACCAGATTTTAAACAAAAAAAAAAAGAGGAAATGGCAGCACTGTTTACATTTCAGCACTGGGAATGCACGGCGTGCCTCGGGGCTTAAATACAGAGGAACTGGGAAGGGGAAACAGCAGTAGGAAGGCAATCAAGGAGAACTATCAGAGCTGGCAGGTGGAATGTATCAGAATCAGCCACTTACACATGCAGCAGCCCAGCACACTAATATAAACTATGCAAACACCCTACAGACTAGTTTTCCCACAAACTCTACACCACCGGTGTACACAGACAGGGGATTTTTAACTGGCAAAATTAACTAAAAATGTTAGAGGCTGCTGCTGTTTTAGTCCATCAATATGTGCTAGAGACTGAGGGTGGTGAGGAGGAGAATGCTGACAATCGTCCCACAGTGAGGAGGAGGAGTATACAGACCCAGGGTAGCCTACCAGGGACTACATGAGCTGGAGATAGTGGAGCTGTATAAGATGGACAGGGACATTCAAATCAGTGAGCTGTGACGGCCCCACCTCACACACAGAACTAACAGAGAGGAACCCATCCCAGTTGATGCCAAGGTATGTGTAGGCTTATGAATACTAGCCACAGGTACCTTCCAAAGACCAACTGGGGGTATCATGCGGGTCTCACAGGCATCAGCATTCAGGGTACTCCACCAGTTCCTGGATGCCATGACACCACATGCCAATGAGCACATATATTTCCCCACTACCAGTGAGGTGTTGACCAAAAGTATGCATCTTTTCCACCATATAGCAGAATACCCTGAGGTGGCTGGTGCTATAGACTGCATGCAAATTCACATCAAAGCACCATTCGGGAAGCAAGGTAGGGTCTACATAAACTGCAAGGGTTTCCCGTCCGTCAACTGCCAAGTTGTGTGTGATGCCTAGGGCATTGTCATGAATGTGTGTGCTGGCAGCCCTGGAAGCTCTCACGACTCCCACATCTGGCATTGCTTACAGTTGTATCAGGGGTTTGCCGGGGGGACATCCCATATGGCCATCTAGTGGGGGATGCTGGCTATGCACTGGAGCCATAGCTGATGACACCCATCAGAAATGCACATATACCCGAACAGAAACACCATAATGAGTCACATGCACAAACCAGGATCATTGTAGAGCATGTGTTTGGGATGCTCAAGTCATGGTTCCACTGCCTTGACATATCCGGTGGAGCCTTGAAATACTTTCCAGTTACATGTACACAAATGTTCATAGTATGTGCCATGCTACACAATATGATCCTGCAGAAACAGCTGCAGCAGGAACAGCACATGGCAGGGCCACAGAGTCTCCCACCATTGCCAAGGCCAGCACAGGCAGAGAGAGACTCAGAGGAGGAACATCCTGAGCCTGCCCCTGTAGGCAGAAAGAGGCATGCTCAATATGCCCATGCCTTGGGAAAGAGGCAATGCATAGCACACACACTGACACTGTAGGGACCCAGGCACTGATACCTCTCTCCAACTCACACATACAAGTAAAAAGGATGCCAAACATGACACTACCTGTGCTTTACCATGTATAGGGAGTGTACTATGTGCATCTGACATAGTCAGCCCTCCAGCACCGTCCTCAATACTGGCCCAGCAACAAGGTAAGTCACTCTTCCTATCAGTTACTGAATGGAGCAGTATATTCTCATACTTGTATGTATGGTATGGATGCAAGCATGCAAGAGAATTGGGTGACTGAATGGGATAGCAGCAGACAGCTATATGGGACAGCAGGAAATCCATAACAAATACTGGTGTCAACACACTAGGCAGGACTACACAAGGTGAAAACTCCCACCGCAGTACATGTGATGGCCCAAATAACTGTGGGTGTCAATAGGTCACACGCATGGATGTCACTGTGGGTCACATACCCACCACCAGCCTCACCCAGCAGGACAGGTGTAGATGACCATAAAGAAAGGCCGGGCTAAGGTCCCCAAATGATGGCAATGGTGAACAGCCCCCCAACAGATCTACACAGAGATACTACAACAGGTCTGGCAGTTGCATTTTAGTTCTGAAGGATAAGAGGTCTGAAACTGAAATTTACATCATTAAGCTCTAACACGTGTACTCTACTGATATGCCTCCTGTCTGCGTGAAAGGTCACAATACAATATGAAATGGAAGCCAACAGAGTAACCAAAATACCAGTACAGTCATTGCAAATGTTTAAAGTCTTCAAGTGTGCACCCCCCATCACAATCCCATGCAGTAACATGAAAGTTTCAGGAGTAATATCACTGGAGCACAGATTGCCAGAGCTGCCCAAATCTACATTGTTGCATGTGTACAATATGCAGGGGTCAGTGTGGTCAGTATGTTGTCTGTTGAATATTGCCTGGAAGTGGTCAGCATGTTGGCCTGGATGGTTGTGTCTCAGTGGCCTAGGTACAATACAGTGGTCGACAGGGCCATATTCCAACAACTGCAGTGCGAACCAAACTGCTTCTCAGCTGCACCCATGTCAGCAGTTGTACATACTCACTGTCCAGGTGTCAATATCTGTCACTGTCAGAAAGCTGGACTTGCCATGAATGGGGGCTCATACATAGAAACAGTGCACAGGTGGAAGTAACCTACACAGAGTGCATATAAAATAACTTTTAACTGCACACAAGTTTGGAATTATACATAGAGGTTAACATCACATTAGTTGTCCCTCTAGTATGGAATACTGTTAGTCTGGCCAATCACTGGCAGACCACAAAAGGCACAGTTATAAAGTAATGACAGGCTGCCCATGTACACACACAAGCCAGCATAAGGGGAATGTCCCAGGTATATTTCTGAGTCAGGTGCAAGTAGCTTCCATATCATACATGTACCCAGCTCACCCTACCATCAGCTACAGGTTTATCACAGGTCATATCCTTGCTGTAGGGAATGAGTAGAGCATGAACCCATCTCTGTATAGAAATACATAGATGATGCTGCATGCTGAATAGGTGTCCAGTGCAGGTGTGCCCCTAGCTGTAAGCAGCAACCCAACCACATCCAGACGCGTGGATCAGTATGAACAAGAAGGATTGACAGGAGCACCTCAACCCCTCACCACTGTCACCCCAGGGTAATCCACTGGGCTGCAGCCTGGGAATGTATAACTGACAGAATGCACTGGCCTGCTATAGATGGCATGCAGCACTTTCAAATGGCCTACAGTCCTCTGGCAAAGGTCTATGCCTCACTCGCAGTGCCAATGTACAGAATGTCAAGGGGTCCTAACTAATAACCTAACACAGTAAACAGAAAACAAATGCAAGGTCATGTTGACAAATGCCAGTAGCATGCCTCCCCATGTCCTACTGCAACCACTGTGGACCAGGCCATAAATACTATTGGGATAAATTCCCAACTATAGGGATACCTCTGAGATATTGTTTTCATAATTTTAGTAGGAGGAGAGAATAACAGAGGGGGGGTGTAGAAGCATGGATGTCATGGAGTGTGTAAAGTCTGAAACTCTAATGTCTGCCCTTACTACCCCCTAACCGCAAACCCATGAATGGCCACAAAACTGCTTGTAAAACACAATGTGAAGGTAAACTGACCAGAAATATGAGTCCTGCCTTTGGATAACCTGGTTGCATCTGTACAGCTGAGAGGTATGGCCCCAGCAGGATATGGCCATTCCATTAAGTTGAGAAAAGCACAAGCAGGGGATCCCCAGCCAGCATAATAACATGGTGCTGGTCCATTTACACAGAACCAGCAGTCTATTGTCTGTAGCTACCCCTCCACAATGGCAGGTGTGTGCCCAAATATGTAGTCTACATACCTCAGAATTTTAATCTCAGCTTCATTCATCTTGTATTTCCCGGTAAATAACTGTGAGAAAAGAATGACATCTGTCAGTAGTTGTGACATGACACATGACAGTGTAAAACAGTACAGATGTCAGAAACTCTATGCTACAGCCATCCATGTTACACAAGTAGCACAGACAGCAGTAGTTACAGTATCCACCATATGTTACACCCATTGTGTCGCCATATTGGCAACCTATCTACAAATATTCTGCAGAAACAGGTTGCTAGGTGTAGCTGTAGTACACAAAACACTGAACTGGAGTACAGCCCTCCTTGGAATGAATGCACACACTCAATACAGAAGTTCATACTGGGCATGCTCCTACACTTTGAGAAATGAAGCCCATGTCTGACACAGTGAACTACAGATATCCGTTATTCGCAGATGTCTGTGCACACATAGGTTCATAGGTTCATAGGTTCATAGGTTTTATAGGGGCTAATATCTGCCCTAGCATTTATAAGCCTAGCCAGAGTATATGTGGCTTACACCACCCCTTAGGATGAGAATACTACGCCCTTTTAGGGTTTAGTTTACTATGCCTCTGTCTAGTAGTGACACAGAGATGACCCAAACCCTCGATCTCCCATCCATTCGTCAAGATTTCTCTTGAATATAGTTAGTGAGGGGCTCTGCCTAACATGGACTGGGATTCTGTTCCAGAGTGTAGGGAGCCTCTGGGTTATGAATCTGTCCCTCCAGCACGTTCTATTTATTTCTGTGTTGAGGTTTAATTCACTTGTTCTCGTGGCTCTGATGGATTTGGATTTTCTGAGGTGGAGCATGTCCATTAATTTCTGAGGTGGAGCATGTCCATTAATACACACACACACACACACACACACACACACACACACACACACACACGTTAGATAAGAATACTCACACACATACCATTGATACTTCATGCACACACACACACACACACACACACACACACACACACACACACACACACACACACACACACACACACACACACACAAGTTAGATAAGAATACTCACACATATCTAAGGCCACCATAATATAATATGTCAGACATACACACACACAGACGTGGGGAAGACAGAGACAGACAGCAACAGACAGAATCCAATTATGAGACCTTGCCCACCCAGTACACATCCCATTTGCTTATATCACATGATGTGCTGATGTCATTCACTGTCAAAATTCCTTTGGTTAGCCCTCAGCCCTATAGTCTCAGTGGTGCTTGTGATAACTGTGTAACACAACAGTACAAATAAGTATCCATGTAGCAGTTGTAATCTCAGTTCTGTCAAATGTAAAGTTGTGTGTGAGTGTGTGTTTCTAGATGAATGTGTTTGAGGCCATTCACACTAATTACACTTCCCATTGCCCTACTTTAGCACTCCTGCTGATGTCAGTCACCCTGAAATAACCCTTTGGATGTCTTGCAGCCCTATAAGCTCTGTGGAGTTTGCGATAACTGTGTAATGCTATAATGTTGCAAACTAGTAAAATAGGAGTTTGAATCCTGGTCCTGGCAACTGTGAATATATGTGTCTTTGTAGAGACCTGATTTTGTGGCCATTCACACTCTCTACACTTCCCTTATCCCTCCTTTATCACTGTTGCTGATGTCTCTCACCTTCAAAGATACCTTTGGACAGCTCTCCAAAATATAAGCTCTGCGGTGCTTGTAATAACTGTGTAATACTATAGTGTTGCAAGCTAGTTAGGTAGGAGTTTTAATCTCAATTCTGGCAACTGTGAAAATGTGTGTGCTTGTGTGAGAGAGTGTGAGTGTCTTTGTTGAGGCCATTCACACTCACTACATTTCCCTTACCCCTTTTTTAGCACTGCTGCTGATGTCACTCACCTTGGAGGTATGTCTGGACACTGTTCTACCTCTAAGCTCTGTGGCACATGTGATAAATGCATAACGATGTAGTAGCATTAATAGTGTTTGTGTGTGTGTACATATATCTATATATATGTGTCCTTATCTTAAAGATTTTGGCCCCATTCACACCCAGTACACTTCTCAGTGCCTAACTTTAGCAGTCCTATTGATATCATTCACCTTAGAAGTACCTGTTGACAATTTTAAACCATGTAA
The DNA here is from genome assembly GCF_019279795.1 of Protopterus annectens. Classification (NCBI taxonomy): domain Eukaryota; kingdom Metazoa; phylum Chordata; order Ceratodontiformes; family Protopteridae; genus Protopterus; species Protopterus annectens. Next base: position 1,537,984,259 of record NC_056726.1, read on the forward strand.
AGTCAGTGGTGCGTGTGGTAAATGTGTAACCATAATGGTCTGAAAACACAGTTAGATAAAGGGTCAAAGCTCACTCCTGGCAAATGTAAATGTGCGTGTAGGGTAAAATAGTTTATGAAATCTCTCACCCACTACATCAGCCAATGCCAGTATTTACAAGGGCTTGGGACAACATCCATCTTATAAACTCTGTGGCACTTGCAATAAATGCATAACACTGTAATAGCAATAGGTAGGGGTTAGAAACTCCGTTCTGGCAAGTGTGTGTCTGTCATCAGTATCCTGTGTAGGTGTTGGCTTAATTGTGTAATAACAGGATCCATTTGGGGGAAAGCTTTGCTAAATTATTACATTGAGGACCTAGTATATATCCTAATGTCCACATTACAAGACCAACAGTTGTCAAACACCATACAGGTTGGTGTAGACAATCCACAGCCCTAAATGTGTAGTGTCATGTGCATTGACTATGTAATGGTATGGATTAGTTAACAATATAGACAACCCTTCTAATACTCAGAGACCACTCTCCACCCAGGAATCATACACAAACACACTTGGCTAGGCAGCAACCACTATATCAGTAGTTCTTCTGCAAATTGCCTCATAGATAGTACCCACAGTGTGATTGTAGTGGACTTCATGTCAGACCGATGACCAGACATGACTGATGTCACACAGGGTATGGACCCATGTCCTATCATGTTTGGGATCTACCCTTCAGAGGTGCAGGAGAACACAAAGGCACCTTGGCAGATAATGTTTGCATAAAACACTAAGGTGGGTGGTAGCATTCCCAATCCATGTGATGTTGACATCACGGCCAAAGGCCACTTGACACCTATGACTGTTGTCAGAGCCCTGGACATTACCTCAATGCCAAGAGATGTGCTGCCATTGCCTTTGGGAACACCATGGCTCACATGAAGTAATACATTGGTGGTAGTCCACTGAATATTGATGTTATTGTAACAGAATGAGGAACAGTACCACTGACACCAGAAAGTACTTTGATGTGTTACATCTCCTGACTGTGTGTTATCCAGCAAGTAAAAGGATATGGCACTCTCTTCCATCCTCTCAGTAGCCCAATCAATGTGTACAGTGGCCCTTTTGCCATGTTCTCCAATGGACACCCGCAACAACTGCAGAGTCTGCAAACGTACCACACAAAGGGAATACCATGCCTTATACACATGCCCTCTATGGGCAGACTCCAGTAACTCCAATGAATCCCTGTATCATACTGTCTATGTAGGTGCAATCACTACCTCAGTTACACAGCCATGTCTCACCAAATTAGGTCAGAAATGCTACTTCTGAAGATACCAATCTGCCCACTCAACATCCCCCAGAGACCTCAAGCACACTTCCACACTTCAAAGAACATGCATGTGGGACATGTGCACAACCTAGACACTGTCCATATTATGGAATATAAATCACATAGATGTGAAGCAGTGCACATCACTGGTCACCCACAATAGAAATCTGGATGAGTGGATGGGGAATACAATACCCACCCCTGGTGACCACTCCAGTGACTATACTCCTGAGCCACATGGGACTATTGTCATGTGGCCTGATGCCAGGGTATTCCCTTGGACTAGCCTTGTAGATCCTTCAGGACCATTCACCTACTACATACCTATGAAGCAATGAACATATGGATCTCAGTACTGGCAGGGGGGTGTGTGTGTGTGTGTGTGTGTGTGTGTGTGTGTGTGTGTGTGTGTGTGTGTGTGTGTGTGTGTGTGTGTGTGAATAGTAATCTCAGTGTGTTTTGTTAATGAATATCCCCTGTGGCTGTGGTTATTAGCAATTGGATGAGTGTCCAAACCACAACATGTACCATTCTCCATTCTACAACAGATGTTGTAAATCAAAATATATCTATGTAAAAAACTCAGCCCTATAATCTGTGAGGCATATGCAATCACTGTGTTACAGACAAGGGATTTTCATGCACATACAGCTGTACCCTGCCTATGACATGGTACTGCCATACCCCATAGCCTTGCTGCAGGGCCACATCCTGGTGACACCTAGATGCCTAGAACAAAAACAGGGTACAGCATATGAGAACACATTCGCTCAGCACTTCACTTTTGGAGGAAGAGAGGGGTAAAGCTGGCACTGAATGTGTTGTCAAAACTGTGGACAATATTTGTTTTCTCAGGATAGGTATTAGCATTGTGCAGTAACTCACAGCACTTGTGTTTAATGCTGTGGAGATTGCTGATGTAACTATCAAAGGCTGTTGTGATTGTCGTCAGTGTCTGCTGCATGTCTGCCATCATAGATGCCTGTAGGAGATTCCATGAGGTATCCAAAGTTGTGTTTGAGGCTAATAAGGAAGTTCAACAGTCATGGGACACCACCTCTCTCTGCAACAGTGTCCTCCTTCTGATGTATACTTTAGTAATGGCAGGAGACCATCACATTGTCTCCCAGTGTTTGGAGGACAGTGTCTAGGTTCTGTTGGCTCTGGCTAGTGTCATGCATTCATGTACCTGTTTGTAAAGTACATATGTGAATGATTCCACAGTCATGCAGCTATTTTCCATTGACATGGGTGCAGTGAAGTCATCCACCCCTGTTTTTATGGCTGCAAAGTCAGCTTTGGAGAGGTTTTGAAGTGGTTACCTTTGTGGGGTGTGTGGCTGACATATTGAGTTCCATGTTGATTACAGCATGTGTGGAACTCACCATGCAGGGATTGACATCTGTGGATGAGTAACAGTCCCATATTTAATTAGTCAACATAGGTCAAGGTTGTTGCATCCTCTACCAGGGGTCAGTATGAGTTGGTCCAGGGCATTGAAAATGATGAATCCCAGAAGTGTTGGGCCACTGTACTGGCACTTGGCTACTTTCCCAGGTGATGGAGAGGTAGTTGAAGTCTCATATTATGTCACTGTTGTATTGGACCATCATAGATGGAAGGGTGCTGAGGAATGTGCATTGACAGTATAGGGACATAGATGTGGATCCATGGTAGGCTACGGTCTGGATTGCACTATTACCCCACGGCAGTTCTACTGGAAGTATCCCCAATGCATTATGCTGGGATACTAGTCTGAAGGTATTCCTAGCTACATTGAATATGGAGAAAACACCACCTATGGAGGTGTGGTGTGGTCCATGTTTGGGGGCTGACAGCTGTGGAATGTGTCATAGCCTGATACAGCAGGACTGCTGTCTGCTGCTGTAAACCCCCTCTCTATTACAGCAGACATGTGTCCTCCACTCTGAGTGCTTTGAGTGACTGCATCCTGACAGTTAGATGTCTACTGTTGAGCAGCATGATGCTCAGATTGCATACATGTCTGGCTGTTATGGTGGTAGTTACATTAGGAACACTGCCTAATAAGGCATCATAGGGGTGGCAAGACACTTAGCCAGTACCTGGAAACCCTGCGCTGACAGATGTAGGACATCTGTGGCAAGTCATTGGGTTCTGTCAGTCATGTCATCCCAAGCAGAGAGGTACTGGATCCCCTGAGAATGACACCAAACATGTAAGCCAATGTTGCAGTCAGTCAGCTGTTGAAAGTACCGTAGCATCATTCTGGTTGACGGTGGTACACTGCTCAGGGCTACTGTCACATCTGCCTGGACCACATAATCAGAGAGTTCAACCATGTCTCCTATCTTGTAGTCCAGGGAGGTGTGTCCCAGGTCAATCACACCCACATGGATACAGAATGATACTCGTAGTTGTTGAGGAGTGCCATGACTGGCTGTGTCATGTGTTGGATGCTGTGATTGCTGTCATGTGATAGATATTTGGCTGTTACCTGCTCCATATTCAACTTCGTGAGTGGGATATGTGTGCGCCTCAGTATTGAGTTACCCATGATCACTGTATTGTGCAAAGTGGTTAGCCTTAGGAGCTTAGGTTGAGGGGCACACTGTGTAGGTTAAATATGTGTCCCTTGGCATGTGCCATGTTGCAGTGTCTGAGTTGGTGTCTGTCTTGCTGGTCTGTGCTGTTTGGGTAAATGTCCATTGAGTGCCACTGGGAAGGTGGGTGTGCGGCTTTTCAATGTATGGCATGGCTGTCAAGGTGGGTGTCATGTTGAGCAGCTTGTTCCACATGGTGAGGTGCAGGTGTTGAAATTATCCTCTTGACATGCTAGTCCAGTCTTAGCTGGAGAGTGCATATGAACACATTGGGTGATATACTGGTAACTCTCACAGGTCTGAGTGTTTGGAGTTTAGAGGGGAGGGTTGTCTGTGTACATGAGGCAGTTGCAACAGTGCCTCAGAATGAACAAGTGCACCATGTTAATAGGTGAAAGCACAGTAAAACTGCCATTCAAACATGCCAGGAGGGGTGGACATAACTAGTAAGTACCGGGGCTACATCTGTGATGAACGAGTACTGCTGACGGCCCCCAGGTGTGCCACACTTCTTCATGCAATAACCTGGTGAAGTGCCAAGCCATAATGCTATTTGAAGTGCAAGACAGAAAATACTAGCATGATATAAGGGTGGAACAGAAGTCAGACTGTCTGTCACCTGTAATACTTTACCTCAGCTGTGCAGTTATCAGCAGCTTTGGCTATGTGAAAGTTTAGTAAGCTCTGTAGCATGTGTGGTAATTGTGTAACACTATAGTAGACATAACTAGATAGGCAGGAGTTCAAATTCTGATAGTGGCAAATGTGTGTGTGTGAATCATGTACAGTCTGGCTTATAACATTTTTGACTTGTGTACTACCCTTCACACCTCCCTCGCCCCAATCTAGTAGTCCTGTTGATGTCATCCACCTTAGAAGTACCTTTGGAATAGGTGGAAATGTATAAGCTCTTTGGCTCTTCTGATAACTGCGTAGCACTATAGTAGAAACACCTACATAGGCAGGAATTCTAATCCCAATGCTGACAACTGTGTGTGTGTGTGTGTGAGGATCATATCTTGTGTGGCTTATACCATTTTGATGTGTGCACCATACACAGCTGGTAACCACCTCTCACTGCCATTACTTAGTATAGTGTGGTAAAAGGATCTGCATCACATGCAGCAGATTAAACCATAGTACAGTCCTCTGTACAGATTTGTGTGGAATATCCATATGTTTGCAACCTATGCATGGTCGGAAGTGGTCTGTGTATCTTAACAATGCCCATGTATGTGATATTGTAGCCAAATAGGCCACAGTGAATGTACTGACACATATGGCAGCATGAGGTATCATACCTGACTGAAACATCATGCTATGACATCTGTCACCCTCACAGGTGGCCAGCCTTGTAGGTGCAATACATGAGTTGGGATGCTTGGTTTTACAAGTGAACTGTTCATGATATGGGTCACATTAAAGACTGGAAGAGGTGTGGACTGAATATTGTGGCCCTAATTAGTAGGAAATAGGAACATCTTGCATCTTAACAGGGGTGTGTACACAATTTATATCCACTGTATACCACTAATGTGTCACACATGTCAATATGTTTGGCTGTTTGTCCAGCCCATTTTGCTGACCTCTGTCCAGCTGTCTTGGCACTGACAAGTTGTGAGGTATGCTACAGGAATTTTGAATTCATGTCAGATAGGCCCCAGTGGTGACCACTGTGATCTAATGCAGTTAACCCCAGCACAAGTAAACATGCACAAAAAGCATTATAGGTATTACATGAAGCAATATAACTGTTACTGATGGTTGAGTGCATGGTAAATTACATGCTCTTCACATGGCTGGGGTATTGCCAGGCAACAACAAACCAATGTCATACTCACCAGCTTCAGGCTACTGTCCCATATGCAGACCAGATGGTCCTAGGTAGTTGTGAGAGGGTGTTATCAGCGGATGCACATGTGGGCTTGGTATAGGATGGATGCAACATGTCTACACATCTACAGTACTAACCGCAATAATACACAATGCCCCATCCTCACCATAGCTGTGCACCTCTGTGCATTAGAAAACCCCATCCTCAACTGCAATCGAACCTAACACATGGATGTAGAAACAATACAGATAAAACTAAAATGGCTATAGCAGCTTGCATTACACTTTTGGCCCTGAGCTATCTTATTCCCCACAATGTTGGACAATTGATTGCATAATCCTCTATTCTACATTCATTTCTGTGTAGAGGGTTGACAGTGGCCATCTTCCATGTAGATGGTGTGTGGATGGTGGCAGATCTGTGTTTGACTGTGGTGTGTGATGGAGCTGTGAGCACATGCATGAGTTCATGTAGGAGGCAGATGGTGATGTTATTATGCCCCATGGGGATATGCTGTTGTTGCCATCAGTAGGCAATATGTACATATTCACCATTGCTGAGGGGAGGAGTGTGGTTAATGTGCATATCCCCCTGTATAACTGGGGTGGACAGGGTGGTAATGTTCCCACCTAGCCTGTCTGATGCAGGTTACCTATATCCATGGAATGTGTATGAAATGTGCTTTACCACCAGTATAGGGTGAATTGTGTTGTCTCCTCTGATACTGACAACATATACAGAGACACTGTAGCAATTGCCCTTGGTGGTCTGGATATGTCTGATTTGTAGTCATAGTCAGCCTTACAGGAAGTCACCTGTGAACTTACATGCTTACTCAGATACAGGTAGACTTGCTACCAAGTTGTTGCCTGCACTTATGTGTCCCTCTACAGCCAATATGGCAACCTAATATGTGGTTTGTGTATTGCTGCTGAACACCAAAGGGGATTACTCTACCTTGGTGGAGGCTGGTTATACAGGTCAGGTACTGCTGACTCCATATAGCTACAAAAGATATAAAGGGTACACACCCCTGATACACTGCCTGATATTTGTGCAGTTGGAACATGACACCACAACAACTCATTTCAAAACAATTCCCATCTCTAATGTGACCTATAGCCTGAACTATTCAATTGAAAACATAACAATCTGGTCTGTGAAAACATGGAAATGATAATCATTACAATAAGCCAGTTGAATGAGTGTGCACACCCTTAAACTGATATGTTATGTATGCACCTCTTGAGATGGTTACAACATTCATTGATCTTAGTTTGGACTCTAACATCATGGTACATCTTCACTTGGCAATAGTTGCTCACCTTCCTAGAAGCATATTTGGTTGTTTTTCAATGGAATTGTATAAGTTAAGGGTCACATTCAAGATGTGAAACATTATAAAATGATTTTCTGTGGTCTGATTGTCATACAGCACACAAAACTGACATTCCAACAGGGGTGTGTACACTTGTGATATTCACTGTATATAGGTGTTGATATAGCAGTTGGTGGTAGGCATGGACAGAGGGTCATAACACAGTTGGACACTTCTCCAGTTACTACCTGATAATTATGCCTACTGTAGTACCCATATCAGTCTCAGGGCAATGCAACAACCAGTAGCTGTGCACATTTATGTCTGTTGTATGCACTGACACTGATATTACACACATGTGCAACATACACAACCTATGTACCTTGTTCCCCTCTACTTGTCACTCATTAGACCCATTATAGAATACAACACCCCTTTTGGAATGTACCTCACAAGACATCTGCAGCAGCTGGAAAGACCACAGAAGTACCTCACAAAGAGGATTACTGGCCTCAAACAAATGCCCTAAACTGACCACCTCAAAAAACTCCAGCTTTATTCTGTAGCATATCGCCTACTCCGAGGTGATCTCTGCCTAACATATAAAGCTGTCAAGCCCAGAGCTGTTGAACATGCTACACCTAAAGAAATCCCAATCCCTCCAAGCTACATGCTCTAGGGACCTAAACATTGCCACCACAATAAACAGGACATGCTGGAGGGATAGAGTCCTGTCCCAGAGACTTCCTATACTCTGGAACAAGTTACCCATCTATGTCAACCAAAGTTCTTCATTAGCACTCTTCAATAAAAATCTTGATGAGTGGATGGGAAATAGGAAATACACCCCGGGGATCACTTCTGTGTCTCTGCTGGACAGTGGCACAGGAAAATAACTTTCTTGGGTGGCGTAAGCTATGGTACCTTGCTGGCTAGGCTTACATAGGCCCTTGGGCCGATAGCCTAGTACTTACCTATGAACCTATGAACCTATGTACCTGACTGCTTGAAACCCATGTAATTAGTTTTGTGCCTTACAGCTGAACATATGCATACATACATGTGCTCAGGGGGTACCTGGTATACATTTCTGTTCTATGTTAGTATGGCACACTGTATTTACAGTCTTGGATATAGAGTTAGAAAAACAAATGGATGTTACCATTTATCTAATGCAGTCACCAGAGTATTCTGCTGATTTGCCATGGACAACACCGCTGTTAGAACATGTGAGACATATTACTGATAAGAAAGATGACAGTTCTATAGCCGTGCATTTGAGCAAATCTCACCATGGGAACAGTAGTGGATTCCAAGGTACTACTTTCGAAAACGTCCGTTCCTCAGTTTGATGAAACATTCATAAAAGGACAATTGTTATGTACAGACTCAATGTATTAATATTAAATGTGATACTTTATCCCATATGGGGTTAAATGATAAGTGTAATTGTAGGCTGTGTATTTATTTATGTAATTAAGTGTTAATTGCCTCTTGTGATTAAGGCATGTATTTCTTGTAATGTTTTACTTCTTGAAAACTTTGGCCAAGAAATCAGAGTATAATAAACATGTGTGAATTACCAGCTGGTTCTATTTCTCTTTGCTATGTTCAGACATTTTAGTTGTTTTGCTAAGAGGTTGTTGTATGTCTGGCCATTGTGTATGGCCTAGTATGAGTTTGTAGCAGTGTACTGTTCACTTATTTATTTGGACTGTGGGGGGGGGCAGATGTGAGTGTCATGGCTCCTGTTGTATCCAACTGTACATGCTGCCCCAGTTATGGGCGGTCTATTAACAACATATATTTGTATGGACATGTTCGGACATTTATGCATATATATATATATATATATATATATATATATATATATATATATATATATATATATATATATATATATATGCATGGTTACTCTTCAGAAGATCAAATAGCTGAAATATCGAAGATCATATGGTCGAGACCATATGATCGATATTTCATAAGACTGATCTTCTGAAAGTGTAAAAAAATAAATTAATTAATTAATTAAGATGTTTCTGCAGGGGGGCAAGCCCTCTTGCACCCCTCATGTGGGGGGATGCGCCCCCACACCTCCCTACTTAACCAACTCCAAGATCACACAACACTGAGAAAACAACGCAAAATGGGAATGTTTCCTATTCCCTGCTGTAGCGTGATCTTGAAGTTGGTATATTTAAGTAGGGGGGGTTCAGCCCCCACATGAGGGTGCAGTGGGGCTTGCCCCCCTGCAGTAATGTCTTATTTTATTTGTTTTTTTTTTTATATTTTCAGATCGATCTTTTGAAATATCGATATTTCAGCCGTTCGATCTTCTGAAGTGTAACCATATACGTATATATGTGTGTATATATATATATATATATATATATATATATATATATATGTATGTATATATATATATATATATATATATATATATATATATACACATATATATATATATATATATATATATAAAATATATATATATATATATATATGTGTGTGTGTGTGTGTGTGTGTGTGTGTGTGTGTGTGTGTGTATATATATATATATATATATATATATATATATGTATATGTATCTGTATATATTATATATATAATATATATATATATATGTGTGTGTATATGTATATATATAATATATATATTTTATATATATATATATATATTTATATATATGTATATGTGCATATGTATATATATATATATATATATATATATATATATATATATATATATATATATATATATATATATATATACACATGTTTCTTTTCAGATATATATATATATATATATATATATATATATATATATATATATATATATATATATATTTATATACATATCAATCCTTTGTAATTGCACAATGTCCCTTCCCTATTGTAAACTAGCTGTAAAGAAATAGCCAGGGAATTGCTATTGCTAAGCTTGTATAGGCCCTACAGGCGATAGCCTAGGACCAACCAATCATCCTATGAAGTAGGGTATGTTTGAAAAACACCCTGAAACCATACATCTCAGATGGCTTACTGGTAAATTGCTGTGACTATGGTATGTAGGGTCCTGGGTTCAAGACTGGCAAGGGCTGTTTATTTTGTTGCTAGGAAGAACACAGACTGTTGTGCAGAGAGTGATTAAGGCAGTTTTGAGCAGCTATAAGTGACTTTGCATGGTTTTGTGTGACAGTGAGCAGTGCTAATGTGTAGTTAAATGAATAGGCACTTACACTGTGTAGGCTTTGCTTACCAGTGCGCAAATCTGCTTAGCATTTCCATTTAAGCAATGCTGAAACCTGCTAAGCATAGCTCAGCCCTAGTAACCTTTGCTCACATTCCAGTCTGATAAAATAGCAGGGTAATGACATCTTTAATAAGTATATTTAACTTACTATACATAACATGCTTCTATGTTCTGTCATTACACTAGCAAGGGGTGTGACTATACTGTATGGGACAACTGGGTATACATGGGAAGTACCACAATCTTTTTTCTTTGTATTTGTTTTATACATGGCTAGTATCCCAGGTAATATGCAGTCACACTTGCATGTTACACCAGCTACAGTGCACTGGTTGACAAAAATAGTTTAACACATATTGTATCACTACGTTAGTACTTTTAACAGTGCTTTTCCAAGTAAGAGTAGATTGCAGATTGTCATAATAGAACCATACACTCCTGCATGCAAACCTGGGACTCTGAGTACTGACTATCTTATTCTTGGTGTTTGAGCTGTATTTCCTATTGGATATTGATCTGATATGTTGATATTAACTGTAGACTACTATGTTTTTTAGACATGTCATTGAGGACTGCTGTCATGTAGTAATGGCATACCTTTCAGTTTCAGACTTCTATCTTTCAAAACATTCATCCTAATGCATAACCTGTTGGCTATCTACTTTCTGTCTGTCCTCTGTACAGATGTGCAGATGTCCACTATGTAGGTGCCCACATAGTATTGTGCAGTGGGCCTGGACACTGCTGCTAATTCCGACATTTTGGGCATTCCTTAATGTGGGCCTTGCCCCTTTTCCTTGCCTGTGTGAGGGACATTACAGAGGTGGTGGCTACAGATTCACATACAGTAGGTGGCAATATGTCACAGGACAGGATATGTGGGGACAGCCAAACAACATGGGAGAACATATCTCCAGATTTATGAACAGATTCTATGTCATCAGTGCTGTTATACACATGTTAGATTGATAGATTGATGGGATTTGAGTGGACATGCATTTAGTGAGTGACTTCCCGACTGACAGTGAGATGTCTCTAACATACCTCTCCCTTGGCACAGTGTCCACAGACTGGCCACATATCTGCCTGTTATGTTTTGTCTGTTCCCCAGACAGTTGGTATCCTTGGTAAAACAGTTGTGGACTCTGGGGAATGCAGTCGGTAAATAATCACATCCATTGATATTACCGACATCATATTCCTCATAAAGGATTTATTTATTTATTAATTTTACATTTGCTAACTGGGAAATTCCAACTGGACTAGGTTCATTTTCAATGGAGGCCTAGGGAGAAAAGCTCCGGCATCTAGTTGTACAAAAACATTACAGCAGGTATAATACACAAATAAGATGTAGTAAACTGGTTACAACATATATGGTGAACATAGTAATGTAATAATAAATAACTAAAAACACTCCAAATAAATGATGGTATAGAAAATAAGTAAAATGACAATGTCAGTTATACATTGGTAAGAGAAGAAAATATATTAAGTACATTCTACACTTAAAAGTTCACCTTTTCAAATGAAACAAGCATGCAAGTGATCAGAGATCAAGCAGGTGATCAGAGAACAATTTGGGGAGTTAATAGCAGTATGGGTAAGGTTATGTGATACAAGGACATAACCAGGTACTAAGGAGATGTGATTTGAGGGAGTTTGGGAATATAGAGATTGAGGGAGCAGTGGACATGGAATGGGGTAGAGAGTTCCAATTTCTGGCAACAGTGTGGGAGTAGAGTGCTTTCCCTGCATTATTATTGGCCTTAGTGATGGAGACGAGAGATTTTTCACTAGATCTGAGGTACCGTTTGCAGTGTAGATAGTAAGTAGATTGGATATTGAGGGTTTTTTTTAGGTTATTTGAGAATATTTTAGGGTGTACCCAGCTGGTGATAGTTAAGTAGCTGTGGCAACTCAAGCCATTTTAGTTCTTTTAATGCTGTACAGTGGTGGGTTCTATAAGATGAATTAGTAGCAAACTTGGTTATTTCATTGTAGCATGATTCTAGTTTGTCTAGGTCACACTTTCTGATTTGGGTGAAGATTGATGCTGAGTATAATAGAGTTGAGAGGAGGTGGCTTTGTGCAAGAGTGACTCTAGCTTTTTGTGAGAGAAATGACTTATGCCTGTATAGGGAGCCTAGCTTTTTGTGTAGTAGTTTTATGGTATGTGAGATGTGGACATCAAAGTGAAGATTATTGTCAATTTCAATGTACAACAAACCCAGTAACATCTGCAACTGTCTCAATGTATGACAGCAATATGTCCAATCTACCTCTGTGTTTTGCCTCTGTTCCCAAATGATGTCAGGCTTTGTCCAGATGTCAATGAGGCACAGATGTATTTATCATTATTTCTTGACTTCATTCCTGCTACCATCCCAGTGATATAGTAGACCCACAGACATGTCAGGGAAGAGGCCATAGGTATGAGTCCTGAGCCTGTACATTCTGAGGTGAAATGTACATGTGAGAAGCCTGTGTATGTCTGGACACTGTTAACAGACTGTCATGGTTGTGTACACATGTCATGTGTACATGTTATTTGGGCTGTGTATGGAGGGGTGGATGTAAGTGTTATAGCTCCTTCTTTATCTGACTGTGCATGCTGTTCCAGTTTCTGCTGGTCTATTGGTTGTATGTGTTTGTAGGGGCAGACTGAGACATGTCCTGTACCAAGCTCAGGATTCAGACTACACTGAGAATTGGGACTGTATATGTAGGGCAAGTGTGTGAGTGGCAGACAATGATGTATTTGTTCATACAGGCCATATACTCTACTGTTCAGTTGACTTACCGGTATGTTACTGTGACTGTGGTGATGTTGGTTGTGGGTATGCACTTTCACACTGGTGTATTTGACACTGCTGTTACATCCCCATAGTGCCTGATATATTTGTAGATACATAGCAGATTTCCTAATTCAATTACTTGTGCTGTCTCAGTAAATATATGATTGAGCACACAGGAGGGTGTTACTACAGCAACTCTGTTAGCTTATTTACGCCAGTACTTCAGATACATCCCCATTTTCTTGGCTTCCACCCACCACTTTGTCAGCCTTGGTCCAGATTCATAGCAGATGGGGTTCTGAGCACACCTGTCAACTGGCTGGATTGTTTCGGGATGTCCAGGTTTATTGCTCATATTTCTGGTCTGTTTTACAGATTATCATTTCTCTGGTAAATATGATATGATTGTTGTCAGAAAATGAGGACATACATTTCATTTACCTACCTCACATCCATCAGAATATGTATGCTGAAACAAACTGTGTCACTCTGTCAAGAAGAGTACAGGGGGACAATGACCTTTTCCTTCCTGGATGTTAATGCATTAGTACTGAGATGTGCCACATAGAACACCTTTGTGACCACAGTGGCAATGTGGTGGTCAAGAGACATTGCTGTCAACCTGTGTACCCATATCTCTTATAATGCCTCATTTGTTCAGGGGACTACCATCAGTGTGGTAAATCATGGGAACATGGTTTTTCTGAAAGGGGATGACAACACATTTTCTGACATTGAGCTTAAGACCATGGCTCTGACACCAGTCATTGGTCTCAGTCAGGCCTTTCAGTAGGATGCCAACATCACTTTGGTAGTTAATAATAGCACCCAAGTTGCAATTGTCTGCAAGCTTTGTTAGCCAGAATCCCGTCATGTTGGCATGGACTTCAGAGAAGTTGATACCAAACATGAGAGGACCCAGGACAGAACCCTGTGGGACTCCACTTATGACTGCTCAGCAGTCTGACTTGGAGTCAGCTATTTCTACACTGTGAGTCCTATCTGTGACCCAGTCTGCAACCCACCTAGTGATATAGGGGTTGATGCCTAGCTTAGTGAGTTTTTGCATGATTCCTCAGTGGGGAATGTTATCAAAGACTTTGGCCAGATCAAGGTAGGCTGAATGTGCCACTTGCCTTCATCCACAGCTCAGGTGACTGACGCCAATAAGTTGACCAGGTTGACTGAGCAGGTATGACCTAGCCTTCACAAAAGTAAACTGTGTGGGATCCTGAGTATGAAGATTCCCATATCCCTGTTTATTAGGTGCATGATGATGCATTCCATAGCTTTGCATAACTAACTTGTCAGGCAGTTGGGCCGGTATTTCCCAGGGTATATAGTCACACCTCATTTGTGGAGAGGGGTGACAGTAGCAGTGCAATTCAGTAGGGACAAAGCCTGAGGTGAGGCTGTGTTTGAACAGGGCACACAGGTGAGGTGCCAGGTCACTCTGTAGTTTATGTAGAACACAGCCAGGGATATTGCCAGGCCCAATAGAAGCTGTATTATTGGCATTGGACAGTGGTGTTTTAACCTGTATTGCAGTAATACTGGGTGCCTGGCAGTGTACTGGTATTGTGATTGGTCCTTTGAGGGGGGTAAAGTTTGCACTCAATATGTCAGCCAGTATATTGGCAATATTTGTTGGCTCATTCTAGGAGGTACCATTGCCTAGTAGCTCAGATCAAATATTGGTATTGCCATGGAGATTCTTTACATAACTATGTGAGGCCTTGTTGTTATCTTTTCTACGTGCTCCAATTCTGTTTTCACAGATAACTTTGTAGTATTTGCTGAGGGATCTCAACTTTTAATGGAGGCTGATAAGGTTTTTTTTTCCAGTCTTGTGACTTCACCTTATTCCATATTGGTTCCCTCCTTCTGTTGTACAGTTGCTTTACGGCCGAGGACCACCAGATCTGCTTCCCTTTTTTGGAGGTGAGGGTCATGGTTCTATTGGGTATGGCGGTATCCATGCATTTGTGTACATATTCATAGTGCATTGTTGTTTGATTCAGCAGTCATGCATCTAGTCTCCATTTGTATGGCTGCCATGAGGTTAGCCACCTCTGTTTTTATGAGGCCATAGTTAGCTTTAGACAGGCTTTTCATGGTGGTTACCTGTGCGGGAGGGGGGGCTGTGGATCTCCAAAGGTGATTAATTTGTGATAAGATATAACAAGGGAGGAATTGACTATTGGTGTAGAGCAACAGTCACCCTTGTTGGCAAGGACAAGGTCAATGTGATGGGCATGTGCATTGGTACATGAGTAGCTTTCCTAGTTAATCGTGGAGTAGTTGAAGACAACCAATATGAGAGTGTTAGGTTGGACACTAAAATTATCCAGGGAGTTTAGGGACATGGAGTGTGAGTCTTGGGACATGTTTGGGGACCTATAGCAGGCTACAACCTGAACCACTGTCATACCCAGTGTTAGATACATCTGCAGGATCTGCAATGCATTAATGTTGTCCTACAACTCTGGAGGTGTGTGCATCTTTAATGAATATGGAAATACCACCACCTTTGGCGTTTCAGTCCAAGTTATGCAGCCAAAAGATGTGGAATACGTTATAGTCTGGTAGTGCAGGGGTGCTTCCTGCTGCCTTTAATCAGGTCTCTATTAGAGCACAGATGTCATTGTTCCTCATTTTAAGGAATACTTCCAGTGACTGCAGTGCATTTTCAGATTTAGACTTCAAGTGTGCAGCAGCATGGCCCTGAGATTGCAGGTGTTTGTAGCTGTCATATATTTCTGTATATTTATGTATACACACACACACACACACACACATATATATATATATATATATGTATTTATTCACCTTTATATATATATATATATATATATATATATATATATATATAAGAAAGGTGAATAAATACATATATATATATATATATATATATATATATATATATATTTATTATGTATAGATTTATCTGCATATATGCATATCCATACATATATACATGTATATAGAGAGAACCTGACTGATTCTACAAACTCCTTTCCCCACTGTTGAATGACTTTACTAACTGATATGTTTGGAATGTCATCACTATTTAATAGGGTTCAGAAGGTGTAATGGTGCATTGCTTTGATTGTAGTTTAGCAGACCCTGTGTTCAAGACTTTGCAGGCCTTATTATTTTGTTGCAAGGCAAAACAGTTCTGGTGGGGAGGAAGCGATAAGAGCAATAATTAAAAAAGGTCTCTAGTTTGGGCCCCTTCACCCCCATTTAGACAGCCTTTGAACAGATTTGTTGCAGTAAAAGGTTCAGAGTGTGGATCTGATGTCAGACTGCACTATATATATATATATATATATATATATATATATATATATATATATATGCAACTCCATACACATATACATTTATATCTAAGTACAACACATGACTAATGTTAACAAACCTTTTCCCTACTGTTGAATGACTCTGGTGCATGACATGTTTGAAAAATATCAGACATATTTGTAGCTCAGATGGCTTAGTGGTAAATTGCTGTGGCTGTGATGTGCAGGGCCTAGGTCTCAAGACTTGCAAGAGGGAAAAACAATATGAAAGATAGCTATGGATGTGCAGGATGGGCGTAGGGAAGGTCCATAGCTTTCCATTTCTTCCACAGCAACAGCTGTGCATATACACTGAATTTGGAGGTAGATTTGGACACTCAAACCCCTGAGTGAGGGGTAAGAACAACAATAATATGTTATGAATCCAATTAGACCAGATTACATGTGTCCAGTGGACATGTGTCTGAAATGGACAGCCATGTATGGGGCAACATATTTTTTTGGGAACAGATTGCCCTTTTTTTTTTTTTTAAGGTTAGAGTGGGATGTTGTGGAAGGATAGTAGGTATATTTGGGGAGGTTGGTTTTATAGGAAGACAGACAAGACAGACAAGACAGCATACAGCAGCGGTATATGACACGTGGGGGATAGATACCTTCGACGGGGAGGGGTATTTGGTAATTGGAAGTCAACGAGCCCCCAAACGGATACAGTGGGACTGAGGTCCCCACCCATGGGCAATCACCACTGAACCTTCACGGCCCCGAAGGTGGCTGTGCTAAGGGCTGAGCAGCAGGGGCAGGATGACTCTCTAAATGTGCCATGTGGCCCTCAAGCTGGTATAGCAGATCTCCCAATTTCTTGTGGAGCTCGCTAGCACCAGACCCTGTACCTGGCTTTGGGTGACAGGATCCTGTCCATATCCACACCCGGCAGGGTGAGCCCCATCCCCTGAGGTGGTTCCATCCGAAGATGTCTCAGGACCAGCGGATGAGGAGGTCCTGGGGTAGTTCCCAGACATGCTGGGGCCCAGTGCCATGGCCAGATGAGGTGGGAGAGGTGGATCCACTGGGATCGGCCATCCCAGATGTGCTGTGGTGTTGCAGTTTTAGAACATATGTTGGTTAGAAATGGTAAACACATTCCAGAAATAATTATAGCACATGAATGAGTATACCCATTAACCCAAAACAGCAGATTTGGAACATTTTCATAGCAAACAGAACACATGCATATATGCAACCACAGTGGGCATTACACCGGTATGCAGCTTACATACAGGCCACCAATGATAGTATTTGAACCGGGGACATTAATTGGAATACATTTCAACATTTGTAGGGATTGGGATTTCTTTAGATGTAGTAGCTCTGTTAGAAATGCTACATCTAAAGAAATTCCAATCCCTCCACACCACATGCTCCAGTGATCTCAACTTCATTACCACAATCAATAGAATGTGCTGGAGGGACAGGTTCATAACCCAGAGACTGCCTTTGCTATGGAATAGACTTCCCATACATCTCAAACAGAGCACCTCGCTGGCCCTCTTCAAGAGAAACCTTGATGAGTGGATGGGAAATAGAAAATTCACTATGGAGATCGCTCCAGTGGCTCTACTCGATAGAGGAACTGAGAACTAAGATCAGATGGCACGATGTCATGGTAATCCTATGGGCTAGGTTTGTAAAGGCTCCAGGGCCATTAGCCTAGTGCACACCTATGAACCTATGAACAATAGGACACATGTCCCAACTGTAGGTTTGGTGCAAAATATACCCATTCATTTATGTGTTTAGATTATTGGTGAAGATAAGGTGGGGGAGAGAGAGGGATGTCAATTAACAAATGTAGATTCTTGCAGTGGTCACAGCTTTAATGGTCATTGCTCTAATCATTACTGTACAGGTATTATTACAACAACCTATGGCCTTGGGTTCAGCAGTGGTACATTTGTACACAGTGTATAATTATAGTCTTTTTATAGCTACTTTATACCTTCTCTTACCTGGATGACCTGTGGAGGGAATGTTTATTAATACTACCTGACTGTTTCTACCCATGTTCACATAGTCAGGGTTACATATGTGCACTTATACTATGTGTGTGTGTGTGTGTGTGTGTGTGTGTGTGTGTGTGTGTGTTACTGACATACTCTGCCTTGATTTCTATCAGTCACCCTGGTTACTGGTAGTAGGGACCAGTTGCTGTGACAGCATGATACTTTTGAACATTTCTTGGGCAGACCACTTGGTGTATGTACTTATCTTGCTGTCATTTGCAGCCTAGGGGTTGGACTGTGGGTGTTGGACACAGTATGACTATAACGTTCTTATAGCTACTTTATACTGTCTCTTACCTGGAAGACCTGTGAAGGGAATTTATGTTGACACTGCCTGACTGTTTCTACACATATTCACAAAATCCTAGCTGAAATTATGCATACAGCTTACTACCACTCCCGGGATTCGAACCGTGGATGTTTCTGCTAAAAATACAACAAGTTTGTGTTTAATCATAAGGAGCTATTGAGAAACTGTTGTCTTATTTTTGAATGATTTCTGTCTCATTCTCTCTTTGTTGTACAATCTGACCTTGTAATTACAACATTCTCATACATACATTCCTATACGTAACTTTTGACATAGCACAGTGTAGACAAAAGTGGTTAACACAACATTACTATTCAGATATCAGATCTTGGTGCATGACACATTTCATATCAGTTAATCTCGTGTCTTACAGAAGCACTAACATTGTCAGATGAGACTTGATTGTTTAATGCTTTCAGACTTTAATGATCATTACTCTAATCATTACTGTACAGGTATTATTACAACAACCTATGGCCTTGGGTTCAGCAGTGGTACGTTTGTACACAGTGTATAATTATAGTCTTTTTATAGCTACTTTAAACCTTCTCTTACCTGGAAGACCTGTGGAGGGAATGTTTATTAATACTACCTGACTGTTTCTACCCATGTTCACATAGTCAGGGTTACATATGTGCACTTATACTATGTGTGTGTGTGTGTGTGTGTGTGTGTGTGTGTGTGTGTGTGTGTGTGTGTGTGTGTGTGTGTGTGTGTGTGTGTGTGTGCTACTGACATACTCTGCCTTGATTTCTATCAGTCACCCTGGTTACTGGTAGTAGGGACCAGTAGCTGTGACAGCATGATACTTTTGAACATTTCTTGGGCAGACCACTTGGTGTATGTACTTATCTTGCTGTCATTTGCAGCCTAGGGGTTGGACTGTGGGTGTTGGACACAGTATGACTATAACGTTCTTATAGCTACTTTATACTGTCTCTTACCTGGAAGACCTGTGAAGGGAATTTATGTTGACACTGCCTGACTGTTTCTACACATATTCACAAAATCCTAGCTGAAATTATGCATACAGCTTACTACCACTCCCGGGATTCGAACCGTGGATGTTTCTGCTAAAAATACAACAAGTTTGTGTTTAATCATAAGGAGCTATTGAGAAACTGTTGTCTTATTTTTGAATGATTTCTGTCTCATTCTCTCTTTGTTGTACAATCTGACCTTGTAATTACAACATTCTCATACATACATTCCTATACGTAACTTTTGACATAGCACAGTGTAGACAAAAGTGGTTAACACAACATTACTATTCAGATATCAGATCTTGGTGCATGACACATTTCATATCAGTTAATCTCGTGTCTTACAGAAGCACTAACATTGTCAGATGAGACTTGATTGTTTAATGCTTTCAGAGCTATAGTTGCTCTGCATAACCTGTGCACATTTTAATTCATACCATACCAGAGCAAACACAACCAGTCCAGGGTTTTGAATTTTACTGACAGACAGTTACATTTTTATTTATATATAACCTATATGAGACTATTACTGTAATATTGTCTGGTTTATTCAGTAAAAACCATACCCATTTTTAATACTGCCAGGTGACATTCTACTCCTTTATATTTATTTGGTATGAATACTACAAGCTAGATTGTTTACGCCACGGTGGTACAGCGGTGGCATTGTTGCCTCACAGAAGGAGGTTCTCCTGTTCGATTCTTGGCTGGAGTGCCTTCTGTGTGGAGACTACATGTCCTCCCTGCAGTTGAGTGGCGTTCGAAAGACATGCGTAAATGGGAGTGCCTTCGTTGAAGGTTGGGCATCGGGCTGGCAACTCGGCACCATACAAACCTACTGCCAGTCATTAGTGGACCAGACCAGACCAAAACAAACAACTACAAGCTAGATTGTTACTTACCAGCCTTGCAACGCAGCCTTTGGAACCTGCTGGCATGGGCATCCAGGTTCACAGCCTGCTCAGCTGGAGCTATAAAGAAGATAGAGAAACATTTATGCATACCTATCCATCACATACACAGGCTGGACTTTGGTAAACAGTTATTGATATGAATACTTACACATGCCAAGGACATCATCCCTCTGCCATGCTTCTTGGACCCACTGATCCAAGAGCTCCCTCTTCATCAGCTTCAAGTTGGCATAGTGGTGCTGGACCTGCTCCCAGTCTGAGGGATGCCAGTGGCACTAGTGAGATCACAGATGAGACTTTCGCAGGCCTCCGCTTTGTATTGGGAGCCCTGGTACTGGTCCTGCAGCAGTCTCACATCATAGTTTTTAACAAGGAGTCCTACCATGACCTTGGACTCCTGTATGCCCCAGTGCTGTGCCGGAAAGCGCATGCCCTCTCCAACACCTGCCATACTGCCTACAGTTGTGAGCTACAACCAGTTATGAGCTGTATTTCCACCTGCAAGGTTTAAATGAGGCCAATTTCTGGCCCTTTGCTGTGATTGGATGGTTTTGAATATGCTGAGGTGAGCTAAGCTACAGGCAAATTTGCTTAGCTAACGTTGGCAGTGCTTAAAGGGGTAGGTTCAGCACTGCTTACCAATGGGCAAATCCACTTAGCTGGGCTATTCATTGCTTAGCATTCATATTTAAGCAATGCTTACACCCGGTAAGCATAGCTGTGCAATGTTTAGCATTGCTTATGTTTTAGTTTATAAGCTATCAGCTGTATGGGACTGATTCATCATTTATGACATATTATAATTTTGTTTACCTTCCCTGATATCCCCCTATGTGCTTTAATTACATTTATCCTTGTGTGACTATACTGTGTGGGGCACTTGTATTTATATGAGGGTTTCACAACTTTATTACACTAATACCTCACATCTGGATCTACTACACTATTCTGGTTAGCAAATATATGTTATTTACTACCTAATTATTAAAAAAAAATAAATTATGTACTGCTTTCACATGTGAAATGCTAATTAGCTTTACTGGGGATGACTTCTTACAAAGCAAAGTTTGTAACCACCTCGCTATTTCCATATTGCAATGTTTTGAAGTATATTCCTATTTAGCTCCTTATGATGTGTAAGCAAGGCTGAGCAGTGCTGCACAATGCACACACCCACTCAGCTATGCTTAAACTTTATTCTGGACTGAAAAAAAAATTAAACTGTTGTGTTTTATTGTTGTACTGTAGAGTTATAGAGATTGCTTTCTGCAACATTATCTGTGGGGGGCTGTGCTTTTCAAACGGTGATGACATGACAGGCTTTGCATTTGAGAGGTATGCTCCAAGGACACTAACAGTGTCCGCCATACCTCTCAAAATACAGATCTTCACAGAATGTGCAGATTTTTGCCTTATATTTTTGGTCCATTTGTCATACAATTGTGGCATTCTGGCAGATTTGTGGCAAAGCATTAAAGATCGCTGTTAGTAAATAATGTCAGACATTTGAGTTTTACACTTCATACCCTTTTGGTAATTCATGCTAATGCAAAGCCTGTCATTCTATCGACTTTATAAATTTATGAGAGCAATATCTCACATTTGTCCCTATTGTTTTTATGGCTTTGTCCAGATTTCTTGTGAGGGTGTGTGTTACTGGTGTCCGAGTACACTCTTGCTACATTTACATTGCCATATGGCAATTATGGAGTGCAGGGGGTGTGTGTGTATTGTGAGACCACTGTTCTCAGACACACCCCCTGCACTGGTACACAGAACCATGTGCATATTACAGCACGGCAGCATGCCTTCATGAATATGCATGGTGCGCTGCTGTGCTGCACAGGAATGGTCCCTTCTGTGCAAGAATAAGCTATTCTTGCATGGATGTTTGCTGAATCTCGGGGCATGTGTTTCCACATTAAACAGTGCATTCTTTCTACATAATATTTATGTAACTGTTATATTATTATACTGATAATGTAAAACACAGTAAAATATAGAGTATATGTATTTATTCATTCATAGTACATAATACTCTGTCTACCCGATATACTGCCTGTACAATGTCTGTAAATATTATTTGCAGGTCAAGCAAGATTCCTATGAAGTATAACTGATGCAGATTTGTAAGCATTTTCCTCATATATTTGAAGTATTACTAAACATAAACAGTTCCTTGATACACTTTTTTCAGAATATCTTTCAAAAGTCTTTGTTTGTAAACATTCTTAATTGTCTGAGCTTCTTCTCCCCCATTAATTCCAGATGCACTGTAGTTTTAAGTCTGTCTGAAGTTCAGGTTCAGTTTGTGAAGATCGATTGCTTTTCTAGTCACATGGGTACACAGAGGATGATGAGGAAGCATCCATACATTTATAACATGACAGCAATTGCCTACACAAGACAAAGTCATATGATACCTAGCATATACTTCTGTCTTTGGGACTATTAAAGACACAGTACACTAAATCTTATACATTGCATGGCCAAAGAACTTTCGTCTACTTATCTTTTCAGAAAATGGCCACTGCTCTATAAAAATATATTTATTTATTTATTGATTGATTGGCATTTGTTTACTGGGAAAGTCCATTGGGCCAAGAAGAACCCATTTTCAGTGGAGGCTTGAGGACAAAAGCTCCACAAAGGCAGTTAGTATAACAATTACATAATATAGAACAGTTTGTATTAACAAGATGCATAATCATAACAGGCATTATAAATACAATAAAGTACAATATTAAAATGTAGGTGGTACAGAGAAATAATGTAAAAACACAAGGCATAGAAGTAAATCCATGGAACATATTCTAGCACACTCTGATGTTAGTGTACACACCGAGTAGACTCTATTATGAGTGGGGAAGTGCTTAATATCGGTAGAATTAGATTAACTATCTAAAGGTATATGCGTAAGATGTAGGGAGAGATTAGTACAAGGAGTGAAGACTGTGAATAAGTAATAGAGTGAAGTTTGGAAGGAATGAAGTAGAGGAAAAGACAATATGATGTAAGGAAGAGGAGTCGACTCTTAGGAAGATGGAAGTTAAAGCATCTGCAGTGCCAGAGGGTGGACAGATGCTGTTTCAGAGCTTTTTTGAAGGAGGAGATGTTACTGATAGTTCTAATAGTTAGTGGGAGTGCATTCCACAGTTTGGCTATAGAAAAGGAGTAGAGCATTTGACCTGCTTGGAATTTTGGTTTGTCAACTTGTAGGAAAAATTGGTTTTCAGATCTGAGTAATCTATTTGGGTGGTAGTGAGTTAGGACTGGAGATAGGGCTGGGCAGTCTGAAGGATTGTATACAGTTTTATGTGCTATGATTAGTTGCAGGTATGTTAGGTGATGTGGGAGTTCAAGCCAATTGACTGATTGTAAGGAAGAGCAGTGATGGGATGAATATTTGGCATTGGTTGTGAATTTGGTGACCTTAACGTAACATGACTCTAGCTTATATATAGTAGCCTGCCCCATTAATAGAGTTAATGTAATAATTTCTCTTACATATGGATGCTATATCAGTTTACATATGTACATAGCACACACACCTTTGCATGTGATTCTGTGTTACTCAGTTTTACTTATTCATTCTTTTTTTACCTAGTAAGCAGACAGCTTACAATCACAACTCATGTCATTAGGCTAAGCATACAACCATGAATCTTCCAATGCAAGATCTCTGATTCTTGAGTAAAAGCAGAGCAACACTGGGTAACATACCTCTCAACTCTCCAGATTTTTGCAGAATGTCTAGATTTTTGTCTGATATTTTTGGTCTGTTACTCATAAAATCTGTGACTTTCTAGCAAATTGCTGAGGATTGACGGTGCTAAATAATGATACACATTTGAGTTTCAGATCTTTTAGCCTTCAAAAAAGGCATGCTAACATAAAACCTATTATTTTTAGTAACTTTAGTTACATCTGTCCCTATTTTTTGGGCCTTTGTCCCCACATAATTTTAGGCTTTACCCAGATTTCTGGTGTTAAGATGTTGAGTGGTATGATGAGTGGCAATGTAGGAGAGAGCACCACAACATTAAATTATATTACATTTGTCTGAGGGCAGAAGGAAACATTTGGCTTGTGTATGTTGCCCATTAAATAAATGTGTAATTTCATTTATCCTGCTGCATCTCTTCCATCTCCTTTAACACCTATCATTTGAATTATTAAATATCTCTGTGGGTAGATGCCCATATGGAATCCCTATCCAACACTCATTCTGATCATCCTTCCCATGGTTCTATAGCTGCTATTACGACAAATCAAGGAAGTAGTTGCTCTCTGCTTCTGCTGCCTGTGCCACCTTAGTCTGTCCTTGTTCAGCATGATCCCTTCACATCTCCCTGACATGAACTTGCTCTACCATATCGCTTACTCAATCTCATCTGATCTCAGGGAAGAAGAACCCCATCTCTTCTGATGTCTGGTTAGATCCTTTTCTCTTCATTGTATATACCTTCTGGTAGCTTTTGTTCTGGACTCCTTTCAGCAGTCCAATGTCTATCTTCTGCTATGATTTCCAGAACTATATTTAACATGTGGTCTGATCAGTGTGTAATCAAACAGAGGCACTGATTCTTTATTTTGGGACTCTTTCACCCTGACAATAACTCCAGCATTCCATTCACTGCCCCTCTACTCCAGACAGCCTGGTGCATATGTCATGAATAATTTCATGTCCTTTTCCCACTCTTTTATTATCAGTTTTACTTTTCTGATTGGATGGTCCATACAAGGGGTGTTGTGGCACAAATGCCATACATTACATTTGTTTTCAATAAACCACAGCTGCCATCATTCTGTGTACTTGGGCATCTTTTACAAGTCTCTTCTTACACCCTCCCCCGATTCCACTGGTGCACCTATTTTTGCATCGTCCTCATAAATGCTGTTCCTATTTTCTGTTCCCTCAGAAATGCCTGTCATGAACATAGTGAAGAGCACTGAACTAAAGCTTGGCCAAGAAATACGAAACTAAAGCCTAGCTACATCATATTGGCTCATAGGTTCATAGGTAGGTACTAGGCTATTTGCCCAAAGGCATTTATAAGCCTTCATCACCCCCTTAGATTAGTTCCCTGTGCCTCTATCCAGCAGAGCCATTGAAGTGATCCCTGGGGTAAACTTTCTGTTTCCCATCCACTCATTAATGTTTTTCTTGAGGGTTAGCGAGGAGCTCTGCCTAATGTAGATTGGAATCTTATTCCAGAACATGGGAAGTCTCTGGGACAGGAATCTATCCCTCCAGCACATCTTATTTATTGTTGTGGTGAGGTTTAGATCCCTGGAGCATGTGGCTCGAGGGGATATGGTTTTCTTTAGGTGGAGCATGTCCATCAATTCTGGGTTTGACATGGCTTTGTATGTCAGGCAGAGATCACCTCTGAGTAGGCGGTATGCAACCGAGTACAGCTGGAGTTTCTTCAGTCGAGCTGCATAGGGCATCTGCTTGAGGCCAGTGATCCCCTTGGTGAGGGACTTCTGTGGTCTTTCCAGTTGTTGCAGGTGACTTGTAAGGTACATCCCAAATGGGGCATTGTACTCTATGATGGGTCTGATGAGTGATGCTTAGAGGGGCCCAATGACCTCTTTCGATCTGGATGCAAACGCTTTTGTGATTAGGTGGGCCACATAGAAGGATTTTCTAACCACGTTGGCAATGTTATTATCAAAGGAGAGGTTACTATCTACTTGGGTCCCCAGATCCTTTATTATGTCTTCCGTATTTAGGGGGCTACCACCTATGTGGTAGTTTGTGGGTACTTTGTTTTTTCCAAAGGGGATGACTATGCACTTTTTGGCATTTAGCTTGAGAGCATGGTTTTGACACCAGGTATCTGTCTCAGTGAGACCCTTTTGGAGGATGGCTGTGTCAGCCGGAGAGTTAATTATAGCCCCTAGTTTGCAGTTGTCTGTGAACTTGGTGAGCCATAGTCCTCCTGTGCATGCCTGTACTTCTGAGAAGTATATGCCGAATAGGAGGGGTCCTAGGACTGAGCCCTGGGGAATGCCACTTGTAACCGGTTTAGAGTCAGACCTAGCTCCTGCAACTCTTATGATGTGGGTTCTGTCCATGAGCCAGTTGGCAACCCATCTCGTTATGTAGGGGTTTATGTTCAGGCTGGTGAGCTTGTCTATAATACCTGAGTGGGGAATGGTGTTGAAGGCCTTTGCAAGATCTAGGTAGGCTGTGTGGACCACCTTTCCCCTCGTCTATAGCCTTGGTAACTGTCTCAAAGAAGTCCACCAGGTTTAGGAGGCATGATCTGCCCTTAACAAAGCCGAATTTGGTTGGCTCCAGTGTTTGGAGGTTTCCAATGTCTCTGTTAATGAGATCCGTGATGATGCGCTCCATAGCTTTGCAGACCAAGCTAGTCAGGGTTATAGAGCAATTATGAACTAAGGCTTAGTTATGTAATACTGAATGAAAGTCAGACCATGTAATATTGGACTAAAACCTGGCCATGTAATACTGAAGTAAAGCCTTGTCGTGCCATACCGAACTAAAGCTCAGCGATGTAATATTGAATGAAAGCCTGATCATTTAATGCTGAACTAAAGCCTGCCCAAGTAATATTCCTAAATCTTGATCATGTAATACTTAACTAAAGCCTAGTCATATATAACAGAAATAAACCTCAGTAATGTAATACTGAAGTAAAGTCTGACCATGTAATAGTGAACTAAAGTTTCTGTTCTACTTGAAAATATTTCCACTAATACCATTTCTGGATCTGACAACATAATATCCTGGTTCATATATCACTGCACAGTGCATCTATGTTTTCCTCTCACCCACATATATAATCTGTGTCACACAAAACATCATACCATAGATTTCAAAAACTGCTTTAATTAGACGTCTGCCAAAGCAAACCATACCAAAAGATACCTCTTGCTTCCATACAATATCCATCCTCCTAATTCTGGGCAAACTTCTGTAAAAGTCTACACCCAGCTCTCTCTATATCCAGAAATGCCACCTTCTCTCCTCCAAACATCATGGATTCCAGCCTGGATAATGTACTATGACAGCACTTTGATCCCTAAGTGATGACATCCTGCAAAACCCCAATGTGCCCTCCTTACACGTGCTTTATTTAAAGACCTAATAAAGGCATTTTACTTCATTGACCACTATCTTTTCCAAGACAGACTAACTGAAATTGGTATCAGTCCAGACACTGCTGTCTGGTTTAAAAACTTCCTCAATGACAGACACTTTAGAGTTAAAATAGCATCCTCCTAATTAGAATCTGCACCTATTACTAAAGGTGCACCACAGGGATCCATTCTTGCCACCCCTCTCTTCTCCATATCTATTATCAAATTTCCTATGACCTGCCACGTATTCACTATGTTGATGACATGGTCATTTACTGATCAGGTCACTCTCACACCAACATTCAATGCCAACTCCAGTTGGGCTTGCACGAGATCCACTAATGGCTCATAAAAATAAACTACTTCTCAACCCCACCAAAACCAAAAGCATGCTTTTTGGAACCCCACAGAAAATTTACCAAGCACCTGACTCATTCCACAGAGACAACCTCAATCTTCAAATACCTAGGACTATTGCTTGATCAGTCACTAAACTTCAATTCATGCATTGACAAAGTCAAAGCCAATATAAGCTCCCTGCTCTTCTGGGTCAAAAAGATCTCTCTTTTTCTCTCCCAACCAGTCTGAACAGCCATTGGCAAAAACGTTTTCCTTTCTTAACTTGAATATGGCCTTTCAATTTTTCCTTCTGCCTCCAAGAAAAACATTGCCACACTCCAGACTATCTCTAACAGCACCTGACAATTCATTACAAACTGAAATCTCTACTCTATGAACTTCACTGTATCACCTAGAAAAAGCCAAATGGCTACCTATAAAATGAAAGATCTAACCTGCTTTTAGTATCCCAACTCTACAAACTACTCCATCTCTACACATTTACTCTCCTTGCAACTAGACTTCAAGACAAATTAGCCTCATACAATCAGACATTACTCAAAAGCCACACCAACTCTCATTACCCCCAGAACCAAACTCCAGAGCACTGAGCATACTCTGTCCACTCAGGCACCTACACTTTGACAAGCTCTCCTTATCAACATAAAGGAAATCTACTTGCATTCCAAATTCAGAATGCAACTTAAAAACACTTCTTCATCCAAACCAAATGCTTCTGCTTCATCACAGGACATATCACCTAGCCTGTTTCCTTTGCAAGTCTCTTCTCCTCTCTGAAGATTTACTGAACAATGACACACTTTAGAAACTATTGCATATATTGTACATTATACTCTGCTTGATTGTACATTGTACTCTGCTATCAAGCAGAGTGAAAACTGCACTGTGTTTATTCACAATACATAGATACATTTTTTTATGTAATTAGTCTGAGCTACTCTGTCATTACTTATATTTCCGTATTTTTTTTGTTTGTGAAATGTTTTGTATTTCACCCAGGCCAAACCTGTCAATGGTCAATATTGATCAGAGGACAACCCTGGTAAACAAATATAAATAAATAAATAAATGCATATGCCTAGTCATGTAATACTGAACTAAAACCAGGTAATTTAATACTAAACTAAAGCCTGGCAATATGATACGAACTAAAGCTTGGCATGTCATACTGAACTAAAGCTTGACCTTGTAATACTGAACAAAAGCTTGGCCAAGGAATGCTGAAATAAAACCTGGAGATATAATATAAATTAAATCCTGGATATGTCATACTGAACTAAAGCTTGAACTTGTAATAGTGAACTAAAGCCTGGGCATGTAATACTGGAGTAAATGCTGGCCTGTAATACTGAACTAATATAGGAAGAGCCCCTCACTAACACTCTTCAAGAGAAACCTCAACGAGTGGATGGGAAACAAAAAATTTACCCCGGGGATCATTGCAGTGACTCTGCTGGACAGAGGCACAGGGAACTAATGGCTCTGCTGAACTGAGGCACAGGGAACTAATCTAAAGGGATGGTGAAAGCCAACACATTCTGGCTAGGCTAATAGATGCCCTCGGGCAGATAGCCTAGTACTTACCTATGAAACTATGAACCTATTCACTAAAACCTGGCCATGTGACAGTGAACTAAAGCTCTGCCATGTCATACTGAACTGCTGACTTAAACCTGACCATGTAATGATGAACTAAAGTCTGATTATGTAATACAGAACTAAAGCTCAGCCATGTAATACTGAACTAAAGTCAAATAATGTAATGCTGAACTAAAGCCTAGCCCTGTGACACTGAAGTAAGGCCTAGTCATGTAAAACCTGACCAGGTAATACTGAATCAAAGCCAGGGCATGTAATACTGAACTAAAGCTTGACTATGCAATGCTGAATTAAAGTCTGACCATGTAATACTGAACTAAATCCTGTCCGTATGATATGAACTATATACTGACCATGTCATGTTGAATTAAAGCATGAACTTGTAATATTGAACAACTTGGATATGGAATACTAAACTACAACCTGGCCATATGCTATGAAATAAAACCTGTCCATGTCATTTTGAAATAAAGTCTAATAATGTAATACTGAAGTGAATGCTAACCATGTAATACTGAACTAATAATGAAATTAAATAACAAAAATAACGTATAATTATTATTATTATTTGTGATTTTTTGTGATGTTTCATGAAGAGTTTTCTTTTTAAATATTTAAATACTTCCTTAATTGATGTATTTTTCCAATTGGATGTTGGAAATTTGAATGTTTATAAATGGAGTGTCTTTTTTGGTGTTAGTAAGGTCTGATAAAGCTTGATTGTGAAAGCACTTACCGTTTGTTTGTTATAATAAACATGTATATATTTTCCATACGTGAAGGATTCAGAGATTCTGTTTTTTCCTGCCTGGTCACTCCGCTGTGATATTGTTATTTTATTACTTATTTTATTTTTATTCTCTCACAACGGAGTGTTCACCCCTCGGATTATACGTTATTTTTATCATTCTGCTTGTTTTAATCTATGGGGACATGGCAACAGAACAGTCGGCAGAGATTGAATTGGATTACAATCCCAGTCAAGGGAATAGAACAGATGTGACTTTTTCTGAGAGATTCTCTCAGTATTTGCTGAGAGGTAAGAGTTCCCTTTGGCAACTTGATGTATGTGCAATGGATGATGATGTCACTGGTGCGACGGAAGACTTTGAGTCATTACAACAGAGTATGGAGGAGATTGAACGTGATTTTTTTGAAACTCAAGAGGCTGCAGGTGCAGCGACTTCATTTTGAGTTTTGCCTGTAGAAGAAGATTGTACCGCATGGATTACGTGTCTTCAATATACCTGCTCAGGGCTCACAGTATCCAAAACTTCTCACTCGTTGACAACAGTTGAACCTAGAGGTAAGCGCAAAATATATGCATTTGCTTATAGACTTTTTCGGTCCTGAAGAGGACAGATTGAGAAAGATTTTAAAAGAGGGACAGGAAACCGTTGCCAATAACTATACATCTAGAACTCTGAATTCTTTGTTTGAAAGTTTGTTGGATGGTGTAGCCATTTTTGAGCGGAAGCTCATGCATCAAAAAAAGACAAAGATTTTGAGGGACATTAATGACTTTAGAACTGGCCATGTTTTCATGTGGCCACGAGTTGGACAGAACTTTGAGAAAGGTTTTAATTTTAATGCTGAGGTTAATCCCAGCGATAATATTTCTTTGGCTAGGAAAACTGTCTTATCTGTTAACAATACTGCAAGACGTAGTAATGGTTCTAACCCTGTTAATGATTGTAATATGGATAGTGAATGTATTGAATGTATTGCTGAATCAATTGAACATACTGGTAACACCACGGAGTCTCATGTGGGAGATCACAGTGATGTTGTGACATTGAATACGTCCGGTGCATTGACAGGGATAAATGCAAGTAGTAAGTTTTGTCCCTCTCGTTCCCTAGAAGGGAATCTGTATATGAATGTTATTATTAACAATAAGAAGAGTAGTAGTAATGTTATAGTGGATGATAGGGTTGTCAGACATAAGAACAAGAACTTTGTTCATGACACCCGGGTGAACAATGAAGTTTTAAATATGATGAGGAAAGGGACTATAGGGGACCTTCCTTTTCCCCTACCAGTCCGGACAGACAGAGGAGGGAGATGTACGAGATCCATGAGCAGGGGGCGCCAAAAGCACAAGCTCTCAGGGGAACACAACTCGAACTAGACCCTGAAAAAGATGTGGGGGAAGGTGGAGAAGCATTGATTTTGAACATCTCTTCATACGAACTCTCCCCTGAGGAGAGACGTGTGCTTTGCAAGGGTTTGAATTTTACACCTACATTTAAGAGCAGAATGTCTGACACTGTTTTAGATCTTAAAGTTTTCTGCAGGAATGTGATGTTACGTTTACTATATGGGGATGTTAACATGAAAGATGGACAACCTGGAAGTAATATAAGTCACCTTAATTTCAGGAAATTGAGTAATTTCATCCCTAATAATCATCCGTTAGTTGAAGCATATCTGAAACTTACAGAAGAGAACATATTTGAGTTTTATGATAATAAAGATAGTACTTTCAGAAGGAATTCATAACAAAACTTAACCCAGTGGCGGTTGGTGACTTCAAATCACAGGGGGGCTGCAGGAGACAGCGGAATGGGCGGGGTCAATGGGATGGGGTGTGGTCAACCAGAAAGGGGAGGAGCTATGCAAAAAAAACACAAAAAATAACTTTAATTAAATACGCTGCCCTGGGTGGCAAACCATCATTATGAAAGTCCAATCAAGACAAAAATAAGTGTAGAAGAATAAAAATATTTCAATGCATTGGCTGCATGACAGCTTACTTAATATCTAGATGGAAACAAAAGGTTGTGAGGCATGAAAAAATAAATTACTTTTTAAATACATTACTGGAATGCCAGTCAAAATCAAGTATAAGAAAAACCAGAAGCACTCAATTCAAACCACTTCTCCTTGCACTGCAGTTCTAATTATAATATATTCAGCTTTATTAAAGTACCAAGTAACATGCTGAAAGTAGAAATCTATGTGATGCCCCCACTTGTAAAAATGTTTCTTATCCAAAAAGACCTGCTGCCTGACAACTTGTTTCATGGGGAAAACATGATAAAAGTAAAAAATGAAAAGCAAACAAGAAACAAGCTCAAGATACATTGCTTAAAGGATTACTGTACAGGTTAATGGACCACACGATTGGCATTCTGTTTAGTTTACGGGTAAAGTCTGTAGAGATGACTGGAAGTCTCCAACAAGTGTAATGAGCTTTTTAAAATAATGGAATCCTGTCCTTTAATACCCAAGGCTTATACATTATCTAGTCAAGTATTCTCTGCATGGCAACAACAGAAAGTCTTTCAATGTTGGCAATTCTTTAACAGTATGCTTATTAAAGCTTACTTGCATCTTACAATCTCAGACAAGCTTACCTTATGGTCATTAAAGCATTGCTACTTAAACACAGAGCAACAGGCACTTTGAGTAATAAGCATAAATCTGAGTAATAAGCATAAATCAACAGTACAAAAATATGACAGAAACCAGACCATTCTGCAAAATCAAAAACAGATGAAAAGCCACTGTAGTACTTATGCAGTGTGTCCTCCCAATCCAAGGTAGATACAACTACTCCTTGCCTTGCTTGGACACATCCAGAGTCACTACATGGGGGAGTGGGGTGCAACAAGCATGTCACAATTTGAAATCTCTCTGGCTGACTGTGATGGCCATGACACATTTGTCATACCTCTCAACCTCAAGAGCAAGAAATCTGGACAAAGCCATACACAGAAGTGGGATAAAGGCCCAAAAATAAGGACAATTTTTAAATATTGCTCTAATAAACTTAGAAAGATAATAGAATAGGTCTTGCATTAGTATGAATTTTCTGAAGGGTATAAAATCTGAAACTCAAATGTCTGTCATTTTCTAACTTCAGTCTTTAGTGATTTGTCACTAATTTGCCACAAAACACAACTTTATGAAAAATGGACCACAAATGTGATGCAAAAATATAAAATAGACACACAATACAGCTGCTACCTGTCAAAGAAGGGACACTTTAATATTAATACTGCTACCTTGAGCAGCTGACAAAATAAAAGAATCTACATGCATTTCAAGTAATCTATAACTTTGATTATTACAGTTATTTCTTAATTGTAAACCCTCCATGTTTTCTTCCAAAATTGCTATTTTGCGGAGGGATTATTAGAGGGAAGAGCAACATTTTGAGCCAAAAATTGGGGACAGTTGAGAGGTTGGCTATGCCTAATTCTATAAAGCAGTTTATTTGCATGTACCTCTCAACCTGTTAATGCAGTAAATCTGAACAAGGCCAAATATATTGGGGGCACATATAAACAGTACTAAAAATTGCTCTTGTATAAACCGAGACAGTTGATAGAACAGCTCTTACTTTAACATGCATTTTTCTGAAGGTTATGAAGTCTGAAACTTATTATTTAGTGACTTAATTCCTAAATGATTTGCCAGAAAACTACAAATTTTATGAAGAACAAACCAAAAATAAGAAGCAAAAATCTATTCATTCTTTGAAAATCTGGACAGTTGGGAGGTATAGTTCAGCTGGGCCTGTCTGAGTTTGCTGCCCTTCCCCCCTGACAAAATAATGGTTGAATGGAGCCTCTGCAGCCATTCCAATGAACCATTACTTGGCTATTTCACTCCATTTACCATAAACACTAATGTGCATACTGCTTTACTTCTATGATGAGTTGGACTTCATTTGAAAGTTTTATTTTGTATTTTACAGCACAAACACTAAGTCATCTGTTAAACAAAGCAATGCAGTCTCACAATGAAAACTTAGCATTAAAACTTCTCTGCCCTTGAAACTCACATTCATTGAAACCCGCATTCAAAGAAAATACATTTTGCCAGTGGCAGATAAAGATTAATTTTGGGCTGTTTTCAAATCATAGGCCCCTTGCATATGAAACATACATGTGCTCTTTGATACACCTTCCTCATTGTACTAAAATTATATTCCTTGTACAATACAGTACACTTGCTAGAGGGTGTTTTAAATTTGTTTTGAACATTTTTCCAGTAAACAATAAAACAAACCATATGCACCCATAATGGCAAAACTGCCCAGTTGAGAACATTTATCATAAAAAAGTCTACTCAGACTTCCACAGTCCACCATTATTAGTAAATATACACAATTCTACCGTCCACCATTATTAGTAAATATGCACAATTCCACAGTCCACCATTATTAGTAAATATGCACAATTCTACAGTCCACCATTATCAGTAAATATGCACAATTCTACAGTCCACCTTTATCAGTAAATATGCACAATTCTACAGTCCAGTATCAATAAATATGCACAATCTCTGAAGTAAGTCATCTAAATAATTCCACATTAAAGAAATCTGTAACTAATGAAGCGGTTGCTGCTAGCAATCACCTTTATATTTCATGGTTTCATCGAAAAATAAAGTGTCTGTTGCCCCTCAGGAATAAATTGCCTATATTACATTAAAAAATGCTAAGCTAGTAATAATATTGCAAGAGGAAATGGATGGCAAACTGATAACAGACTCATAGTTAGTATCTTCACCAAGGAGAACATTCTCAGTACGGCAGCAGCCACCCCTTGTGGGAGTAGAACCCACAGCCTTCTGCATCCAAAGCAAGTGCACAACCTGTTGTGCTATAGTATTAACTAGGCAAAGCACTAAACTTCTATTCCCCTGCAGCTCTCAGCTCCTTGTAAAATCTACTCAATACTCAACTGCATCTCAACTTCGCAGCTCAAGAAAACTGGAAAAAGCCAAAATGTATGGGGGGGGGGTCAAAAGCCCAAAAACCAGGGACACATTAAACATTGCTTGTATAATCTTGGAAAGTTGTTAGAATAAAATGTTGTGTTGCCACCATACATTTTACTGCCAAGGTCCCTGAGCAAAAAACAGTCAGAGTAACATACCACTATGCCACATCAGCTGCTTTGTAAAAGAGAGGAAGACTGAAACTTAAATGGCTATCATTTAGTGAATTCAGTTCTCACCATAGCTGTCAACCTCTTAGTACAAAACACCTGGACAAACCCAGTAATGAGGGAATACAGCCCTCAAACATATTCAGTGAATTCAGTTCTTGCCATAGCTGTCAACCTTAGCACAAAAACCTGGACGAAGCCAATAATGGGGAATACAGTCCCAAAAATAGGGACAAATTTAAAATATTCATCTTATAAACTTAGAAAATTGCTAGAAAAAAAGGTTGTGCTACTATTTATTCTGAAGAACATGAAGTTTGAAATTCAAATGCCTGTCAATTTTACTGCAGACAGAACAAAAACAATTTTCAGCAGAGACACAGGGATTAATACTGCAGACACGTCTTTGTAAAATGGCAGGGCACCAGAGCAAATCCACACAAACACAGGGAGGAGATGCAGACTCCACACATAAACCACCCCAACCAAGAATCAAACCAGAAAACCTATAGCTGTGAGGCAACAATACTACCACTGCACCATCAAATATGCAAGGAATTAAACATTCAGAAACCTGAAGTTTGAAATTCAAATGCCTGTCAATTTTACTGCGGACAGAACAAAAACAATTTTCAGCAGAGATGCAGGGATTAATACTGCAGACACGTCTTTGTAAAATGGCAGGGCAACAGAGCTAAACACAGGGAGGAGATGCAGACTCCACACAGAAGCCACCCCAACCAAGAATCAAACCAGAAAACCTATAGCTGTGAGGCAACAATACTACCACTGCACCATCAAATATGCAAGGAATTAAACATTCAGAAACCTGAAGTCTGAAATTCAAATGCCTGTCAATTTTATTTAACATTTGCTAATCAGGACAGTCTGACTTGGAACAAAAAAACAATTTTCAGCAGAGGCCCAGGAAGAAATAATGCAGACATGTCTTTGTAACATGGGAGGACACAAAAGCAAACCCACACAAACACAGGGAGAAGATACAGACCCCACAAAGAAGGAACCCCAGCCAAGAATCAAACCTGAGAACCTGCAGCTGTGAGGCAACAATGCTACTACTACACCATCAAATATCAAGCATTGCAATATTTACAAACCACAGATATTATGAGGAACAGATCAGATCAAATATGAGGCAAAAATCTGCAATTTTTTTTACAAATGGTGGTGGGTAGGGAACTCAAGTCTTTAACACCTGCGTACAGGGTACAGGGTTCAAGCCTGAGGTATTCCTTACCACACCACCATGAACACCTGGGGCATTTACACACACACACTATAAAAGCAAGTACCATACATTGTAAAAGTAAAAAGCACCATACACTTACCTGTCCGTTCTCCTTCTCCATAATATCCAGCTAATGTACATCCTGCCCGCGCAATACTCCGAAAACCCGCAAGATCCCTAAAATCAAACCTCCCGATGAGACTGTTCTGACTGCTGCTGTTGCATTCCGGCCCCGATACATCATCCCAGCGAGTCTGTGCACTTTAAAAGTGCACAGACGTCTCCATGTGTTCCCTATGGGTCCTGCCAGACTGCCTGGAGCATGCGCATAGATGCACAGTAGTCGGGACTACTGCGCATGCCCGAAGTCCACGAAAATTTTAAAAAGTTTTTTTTTTCTATTTTTATTTCTTTTTTGTTCTGAGGGGGCTGCAGTCCGGCAGTCCAATAGCACGGGCTGCCCCTGACTTAACCTATAAAGAAAGAGCAGCACTTAGGGACCTACAGAACAACAATTTAATTATTATCAGACCAGCAGATAAAGGTGGTCTCATTATTGTGATGGACAAATCCCATTATTTACAATCTATGGAAACACTGCTGAGTGAAGATATTTATTACAGTAAAATCACAGTTGAAGATGTGCATAGAACTATTTCTTCTGTGTCTGATAGTCAAGATGTGCATAGAACTATTTCTTCTGTGTCTGATAGTCTGATGTTTTTTCTGGGAATCTTATCACGGAAGACACATATACTTTTCTCAAGGTGACCAATCCCCTGATACCAGTAATACAAGGTTTGTCGAAAGTGCATAAACATCCATCTGATCCACCAATGAGAACCATTGTAGCAGGTGGGGGGTGGGTCACAGAGTCGCTATCAATTTATGTTGAGAAGCACTTGAGACAAATAATTAACTTGAATAAAGTGGTCCTGAGGGATTCCAAACAATTTTTGATAGATTTGTATGACTGTACCAGAGGGATTTCTGATCGTGAAGGTGCTATTTTTGTAACTTTTGATGTACAATCTCTGTTAACAATGATTCCCAATGATCTAGGGATACAGTATGTTCACAAATATCTCTTGGCCAACAGTGCCCTAACTATAGTACAAATAGATCTGATTTGCTATTTTCTGGAGATAATTCTTGAGAATAATATCTTCACCTTCAATGGTGAAATGTGCATCCAGAGACATGGCGTAGCTATGGGCACTTTGTGTGCCAATAGCTACGCCAATATGTTCCTTGCACACTGTGAGACTACTGTATTATTTAGAAGAGAGGAATATAGAACAAATGTTCTATTTTATCGACATTCTGTTGATGACTTGTTCGTTTTGTGGAAAGGAAGTCAGGAATAACTTTATGAGTTCCATCAAGTGATTAATGACCTTACTAGTTGCCTGAAATTCACCTTTAATTGGTCATATACACGGATTGAGTTTTTAGATCTTTATGTGGAGACATTACATAATAGGTGTGCACTAGGCTAATGGCCCTGGAGCCTTTACAAACCTGGTTCCATTAACACTGGTATCTATCGTAAAATGTGTCATAGGAATGCCTTTTTGTTTAGATCTAGTATGCATCCGGGTTACATTTTCCGGAACTTAATAAAGGGCCAAGGGATGAGGGCTTCTAGACTGAATCCCACATCGGAGGGCTTTCAGGAAGAGATTAGTAACCTAGAAGAGAGGTTACTGGAGAGGGGATATGGTCATGAGGAAATTTGTCAGAATTGGTTGGGTTTGGATAGGCTAAGAGCTACTACAGCTACCCCCTATTTTGGACCCACTAATGGGGTGATTGTGGAAGCTGGCAGTAAATCTAATAGGAACAATGGAGATGTTAGGATCCCTCTTTTTTATACTAGTGACCATAGAGAGCTTACTGATTTGTTTGCACAGTATTGGTATATCTTACAGGTTGATGCGAGTATTGGTGAGATCGTAGGTGAGAGACCTAGTTTCCTATATAAGAATAGAAAGAACTTGAAAAGGTTACTCTGTCATGAAAGAGGTCCCAGTGTGATGAACACTGGTTTGGGTGTTACAGTACCATGTGGAAGTTGTAATTTTTGTTCTCTAATTAATACTTCCAGCATTTTCTATCATCCTGATTTATGTAGAGAGTTTATTTTTCATGCCCATGCTAACTGTATGACATCTAATGTGGTCTATTTAGCAGAGTGTGCTGTTTGCAATTCATTTTACGTAGTCAAGACCAATAGGGTCTTACGTGACAGAATCAGAGAACATATGTATCATATCAAGAAGAAATCAGAACATAATGCACTCTCTCAGCACATTAAACAGGTTGGTGAAACACATACATTTAATTTTAGGGTTGTAGAGATTATTCTACCTAGTGTTAGGGAAGGTGACATTATTACTCATACAGAACATAGGGAAACACCATGAATCATCATGCTTAGGGCAGATAGGGGGAGTGGTTTAAATGAGAGGGCTTCTATTAAGCCCCTGCTTAAGAAGAGAAGACTTCAGAAATGAAAATTTTATATTATATTACATCACATTATATTACATTATTATATTATTTTATTATTGCATTTATTTTTAAATAGAGCAGGAAGTGCAATTTATGTTTTTATTATTATTATTATTATTTGTTATTTTTTTTTATGTTTCGTGAAGAGTTTTCTTTTTAAATATTTAAATACTTCTTTAATTGATGTATTTTTTCCAATTGGATGTTGGAAATTTGAAGGTTTATAAATGGAGTGTCTTTTTTGGTGTTAGTAAGGTCTGATGAAGCTTGATTGCGAAAGCGCTTACCGTTTGTTTGTTATAATAAACATATATATATTTTCCATACGTGAAGGATTCAGAGATTCTGTTTTTTCCCTGCCTGGTCACTCTGCTGTGATATTGTTACTTTATTACTTAATAATGAAATAAAGCCTGGTCATGTGACAGTGAACTAATGCCTGGCCATGTATTACCAAAATACTGACTTAAACCTGACCATGTGATACGGAATTAAATCCCAGCCATGTAATAATGAATGAAATCTTGGCTATGCAATACTGACTAGAGTCTAGTCATGTAATGCTGAACTAAAGCCTTACCATGTAACACTGAAATAAGGCCTAGTCATGTAATACTGAAGTAAATTCTGGTCACATCATACTTAACTGAATCCTGGCAATGTAAAATTGAATTAAAGCTTAGGTATGCAATACTAGACTAAAACCTGACACAGTAATATGGAATAGAAGGCTGGTCATGTAATACTGAACTAAAGCTTGACCATGCAATACTGAATTAAATCATGTAACATGGAACTAAAGCCTGGCCATATGATATGAACTAAATCCTTGCCATTCATACTGAACTAAAGCTTGACCTTGTAATACTGAACTAAAGCATGTCCATGCAATTCTGAACTAATGCCAGGACACACAAAACTGAACTAAATACTAGCTATGTAATACTGAACTAATACTAAACTAAAGCCTGATCATATGATGCTAAACTAAAGCCTCAGCATGTCATACTGAACTACTAAATTATATCAGACCATGTAATATTGAGCTAAAGCCTGACTATGTTCCCATCCATGCAATATTGAACTAAAGCTTGGCCATGCAATACCGCACTAAAGTCTAATCATGCAATGATGGACTAAAGCTAGCCATGTAACACTGAAGTAAAACCTAGTCATGCAATACTGAAGTAAAGCCTGGTCATGTAATACTGAACTAAAACTTCACCAGGCAATACTGAATCAAATTAAAGCTCTTCCATGCAATTACTGAACTAAAGGTTGCTATGCAATACTGAAATGAAACTTGTTCCTGCAATACTGAGCTAAAGCCTGGTTATGTAATACTAAATCCAAGCCTAGCCATGCAATATCCCACTGGTCATGCCTCTTATTTCTAACAATGTACCTCAGGCCTCTGTGTTCTGACCCTAATCTAATGCAGCACCTAAGTTCCTCAGCTTGGGTCTTATTCCTCAACCCATCCAGTTTTCCTAGTAACCTTCTGTAAAGTGAGAAGATGAAAGGCT
The DNA here is from genome assembly GCF_019279795.1 of Protopterus annectens. Lineage (NCBI taxonomy): Eukaryota > Metazoa > Chordata > Ceratodontiformes > Protopteridae > Protopterus > Protopterus annectens. Next base: position 1,538,025,203 of record NC_056726.1, read on the forward strand.
TTAGTGAAGTCCCAACAGCTGGCATGTGTCCATTCTTTGTGGTCAGGTTCTTTCATAAGTAAGTTGTTTAGCTTGACCAGCTTCAATTAACAACAAGTTCTAATCAAGAGCAACTGCTGGTTGCTGTTATGAAAATATAGACCAGGAGGAAAGTAGCTATGTTTTCATCAGCAATTTATCCTTCACTTCCCATTCCTATTTTGATTTACTAACTACTAGTTCCCCAGATGTTTCCTATTTCCCTAATTTTACAGGGTGACCATACCTGTTGCATTTCATTGTTCAAGCACTTCTGCACTTGCAAATAACTTCTTGAAGGTTACCATTAGGGTATATGTGAGCATGGTGACCAAATTCCTGAAGAACCAGAGAAGTAGTCTGTCTGAGCCTTGTGTCTTATTCTCACTTAAAACATCAGTTTCCCTTCTTCCTCTTCAATTTCTAGGTGTCTGTGAACTGCTCTTCCAGGTTTCTCTTAGCTATCTCCAAGTATGACATCCTGTCCTCCCGTTTCTTCATGAATACTGAGGTGAGGTATTCAATTGATGCCTCACTTCCAAACTTAGTATGGACAGATCTCACTGCCTCTCTCAGTCTCTCTGTTTCCCCTCACTGCTATAAACCTAAAAAAACAATATTCCTTTTCCTGATCAGTTCTTCCAGTTTCATTTAGGATTGTGATTTTGCTGCCCTTTTCTCCTTTGACACAGTTCTGCTCACCTCCTCATACTGTGCATTCTCCACCTCCCCACTGTACCCTTTCACCTCTTCTATTACCTCTGTTCTGCTAAAATGGCTAACCTAATACATCTTTGTAGCCACAGTAACCATCTCCTTTTCTTTTTTTTTTGCTTCTTCCTCAGAACCTTAAACATTAAGTTGATTACGCTTTTCTTGACTATATCTTACAGGTTGTTCACCCACATGATGTGCCTCCATTCACATAAATAAACTTTATTAATCTGAGTTATCTCTGCATAATCACTTACCCAAAAATCCTACATTACTATGTTTGCCCTTGGTACTTTAATCTTTGCCCCTTCTACTCCGCAAAGTCCTGTGACTACTATTAGCTAAGACTATGTTTACATGGACATCTCTGACTCTATTGCCTTGCTTAGGGCCACATCCTGAACTTTATGTTTTCTTTTATAGTCCTGTATTAGTAGGCTGAAAACAGATACAAGACCTGCATCAGCTCTCCTTCCACCATCCAAAAGCTTGGCATCTCCTTGTTGGTTTCTGGCAGATTCAGATTCTCCATGAATATAACACACCTACTTTTAGTTCTCTCCCCAGTCCCCAGTCTCATTCTCCTCTCTTGATGTGTCCAGGGTTCAGTAAATCAGCTCCCTATTGAAAATCTGAGACTCAAAATGCAGAGTGATGACAAGCCAAAAAAAAAAGATGGAAAACACAGCAGAAGAGTGAATTTTGAAAAGCAGTCTCCGTTAAGCCCCTCTCATTCCCTTTGTGGGGTGCAACCCCTAACACCCTCAAACTTATATATACCAACTCCAAAAACACCATACTTGGCAGAAAAGGGAATATTCTGACAAATGGCATCTTGGACTTGGTACATGTAAGTCCTATCTTTTGGCCATTCACTCTCCGTATTTCTGGACTCACTCTAGCAGATCCCAACATTGCAAATGGTTATGTAATAATCATATTGAAACACTGGCATTCTCCCTTTTGTCCTCTACCATAACCACAAGGGTGCTTATGCTGGGTTCTAACTGTCATGGATCCCCATTACCTTCACTGGGCAGTGTTCCTCATATTATTAAACCTAAAATTTGATTTACTCAACTTTGATGCCAGAGCCATGGGCTCAAGCTCAATGCCAAGAAATGTATAGTTATCCCCTTTGGGAAAAAACATGTACCCATAAATTACCACATAGGTGGCAGTACACTAAACTCCGAAATTGTGATAAGAGACTTAGGGACACAGGTGGACAGTGGTCTCACCTTCGATAACCACATCGCTACAACAGTCAGGAAATCCTTCTATGTGGCACACCTCATCACTAAGGGCTTTTCATCCAGAAAAAAGGAGGTTATTGTCCCACTGTACTCATCCCTCATTAGACCCATTATAGAATACAATGCCCCATTTTGTATGTACCTCTCAAGACATCTGCAACAACTGGAAAGGCCGCAGAAATACCTCACTAAAAGAATCACAGGCCTAAAGCAGATGCCCTATGCTGACCGCCTTAAAAATCTCCAGCTATACTCTGTCGCATATCGTCTACTCAGAGGCGATCTCTGCTTAAAATACAAGGCCATGTCAAACCCAGAGCTATTGGACATGGTACACTTAAAGAAATCCCAATCCCTCAGAGCCACACGCTCCAGGGATCTAAACATTGTCATCACAATAAACAAAACATGCTGGAGGGATAGGTTCCTGACCCAGACACTCCCCAGACTCTGGAATAGACTGCCCATACATGTCAAGCAGAGTGCCTCTTTGGCCCTCTTCAAAAGGATCCTTGACGACTGGATGGGAGAAAGGAAATTCACCCTGGGGATCATGTCAGTCACCCTGCTAGACAGGGGTCCAGGGAAGTAAATAGTGTGGGAAGAAATAGCCAGGGAATTGTTATGGCTAGGTTTGTATAGGCCCTAGGGCTGATAGCCTAATACCAACCTATGAACCTATGAAATCCAAACTATTCCTTCTTTTCCCCTACTCTGTCATTCTGTAACAACCAATACCATGGCAGCTCTGTGTCCCACTCCCAATTTCCACTAACCCATGTTTCAGTGATACCAGCAATATCTGTTCTCCCCTTCTTCCTCTCTTCTTGCAGCTCCTATATCCTCCATTTGGTGGCACTTCCTGTAGAAGTACTTAAAATGGCAGAAAATGTGCTGACTATAAGAGTAGAGGAGAGGAGAAGGCTTTGCGCATAAGAGAGCTGTGATCTACCTATATCTCAGCTGTGCAGATTTTTGCAGAATATCCAGATTTTTGCCTCATATTTTTGGCCTGTTTCTCAGAAAATGTTGGTTTCCTGGCAAATCACTAGCAGATCATTTACGACTGAAGTTAGAAAATAATGACAGACGCTTAGAATTCAGACTTCATACACTTCAGAAAATTCATGCTAATGCAAAACCTGTTATTCTATCAATTTTCTAAGTTGCAAGAGCAATATTTAAAAATTGTCCCTATTTTTGGGCCTTTGTCCAGATTTCTTGCCCTAAAAGGTTTATAGTGCCTGAATATTTGAACTGTATCTTACTGAAATTGGTTCACCTTGTTTGCTCTAGCATAGACTAGATCCAGGCCTACTGAATCTAGCTTTGTTTATATGCTTGTTGTTTGTTTGCTTGTTATTTCCCTGGAAGCTAATTCCACCTAATACGCAACTTCTCAGCGCTTCTGTGGATCACTAGTGATATCTGCATTGCTTACTGTACTTATTTCCTTGTTTCACTTGAAAGAAAGTTACTGTTTGTCGTTTTTGCATTTAGTTACTTGTAACACATTGCACTCAAGTTACCTGGCACTTGCTCACTAAAGCAATTATATAAGTCAGCACTAAAAATTAAAAGCACTACACCCTCACTTCCCACTGGCCCTTGTTTTCAATTAAGGATTTCCCAATATTATTCTAGCATGTCCAAAGGTCAGTTGTCAATCTCCTCCGGTCCAGCTGGTGAATCTGGGAATCTTGAGGCAATGTTATAACTGCCTCATGTACACAGACAACCCTCTCCTCCTCCCACATAACACAAATACTTGAGAGATGCAGCTATTTAGCCAAACTTGAGGCTGAGCTCTCTCAACTCAGGACTGGCAAGACCAGACAGGAGGAGAAGGCAACTACACACACCACAAAACCAGCCTCACATAATGCTACCACTCCACTGAATCAAACACATAAACACACAAAGACATACTCGGAGGCTCTGAGTAAAATTTACCTAAACAGCAGAGGCCTCCAAAGCAGACACCCAAACAACTGCTACCTCAAGACACCCCACAAGCAACACATAAACCACAAAAGCAGTGTGCAAAGCAGTCACAGCCCTTAAGGCCAAATACAACACCAAACATACTTGTCATAGGTGACTTCATAGTCAGACACACTGACGTCCCACTCACCAGGCTGAACAAGGAGAGGGTCACAGTAAGCTGCCTATCGGGCTAGAATCCGCCACATAACACAAGCACTCGGGTCACTCCATGGCAAGTACAAATATGACACAGTCATTGTCCATGCTGGTGTGAACGACCTGAGACGTACCTCCCTGGACTACATGAAAAAAGACATAGAGGAGCTCTCTGATTATGTAGCCCAGGCAGGTATGACCCTAACCCTGAGCAGTATCCTTCCTTCACCAAGAATGATGCCACAATATAGAGACAAGATGATCAGCTTTAACAATTGGCTTAATGTCTGGTGTCATTCAAAGGGGATCCAGTGTCTGTCTGCCTGGGATGACATGCTTGACAAGCCATGCTGCTTCGCTAGGGACGGCTTGCACCTGTCACCCCTGGGATTCCGGATATTGGCTAAGGCTCTTGCCACCCCCATAGTGCCTTTTTTAGGCAAGGCTCAAATTCTAAACCTACCACCCTAGAAAACAAAAATGGGAAGAAACTGAGGGTAATGCTGCTCAATGCCAGAAGTCTAAATCTCAAAATGCACGCACTCAAGGCCCTTCTCAGTATGGAGAACATCGATGTCTGTGCTGTAACTGAAACCTGGTTCAAGGCTCCTGAGAGCACGCCGGCACTATTAGTTTTACCTCATATCATGCTCCGCCCCAAAACCCGGACCACACCACAAAAGGAGGGTGTATCCATATTCATATTGGATACTCACACCTCCAGGTTGGTGGCAACGCACAAGCTTCGGAAACCATCCAGGTGCAACTAACCATAGGCAAAACTGCTCTACAAATTGTAGCATGCTACAGGCCACCCTCTCAAACTCAGGAACCCCACACATCCTTCCTGAAGACACTGGAGGGTATAAATGTATCTCCAAACACCATCATATTGGGTGACTTCAACTACCCGAATATAGACTGGGAACATTACTCAAGCCCTAACTTTCTAGCCCAACGGTTCCTGGAGTTCATAAATTCAAATGCCATGGAACAGCTAGTCACTGTTCCCACGAGAGGAGAAAATATACTAGATCTCATTGTCACAAACATGGGGACAAAATGCTCCACACCGAAGTATATCCCTCATTGGTGAGATCTGATCATAAACTAATCTCACTGGAAATCCACATCCCGCCCCACCCCAAGCAAAAAGACCATAGTGAAGAACTTCTCTAAAGCAAACTTCACACTACTCAAGACTGGTGTGGTATCCTTCAAGGCCCCTGAGCCAGAGGAAACCACAACCCAAGCTGGAAGCCCTTACAAATGCCTTCTATGAACACCTCCAGGACTGCATGGATCAGGCAATCCCAAATAAAACCAAGACTCTTTCCACAAAGGGCAAACGTCCAGTCTGGTGGACCCCAGCCATTAACAAACTTTACAATAAGAGGAGAAAGCTATTACATGATAGAACAAAATCCATAAAAGGGAAGTCACCCTGATCATTATTATTAAAAAATACGAGCACTCATAAAATCAACTAAGGCCAATTTTGAGAGAAAAATTGCCATGGATTCAAAGGACAATCATAAGGCCTTTTTCAGCTATGTTAGGAACCTGGGTGGAAACTCCCAGATATGCTCAGAATTAGTCCAAAATGATACAAAATCACTGAACCCACAGACATTGCCAACATACTGGCAGACAGGTTCAGTGCAAACTTCACCCCTCTCCCCTAAAGGAGAGATAACTATCCCAGCCGAGTGTAGCCTCCCGGACATCTCAAATGCGCAGGTGAAAGCTGCTCTCTCTAAAGCTAAAAACACAGCATCAATGGGACCGGATGGTGTCCCCGGCTGTGTGCTACACGAGCTAAATGAGGAATTAAACCCGCACATAAGGCAGCTGTTTAATCTTAGCCTTACCACAGGATACGTGCCCAAGGAGTGGCGTACGGCAACTGTGGTCCCACTCCACAAAGGCGGTGCCTCTACGGACCCTGGTAATTACCGCCCCATAAGCTTAACAAGTCTAGTCTGCAAAGCTATGGAGATGATCATAATGGAGCTCATAAACAAAGATATAGGGGACTTGCAGACATTGGACCCGACCCAGTTTGGCTTTGTCAAGGGAAGATCATGCCTTTTGAACTTGGTTGACTTCTTGAAACAGTCACCAAGGCCATTGATGAGGAAAGGCAGTTCATACAGCCTACCTTGACCTTGCAAAGGCTTTCGACACAATACCCCACTCGGGTATTGTAGAAAAACTTACCAGCTTAAATGTAAACCCATATGTCACAAGATGGGTTGCAAACTGGTTTAAGGACAGAACCCACAGGGTTAGAGTTGCTGGCGCTGTGTCAGACTCCAAGCCGGTCACAAGTGGTGTCCCACAGGGCTTGGTCCTTGGCCCCCTATTGTTTGGCATCTACTTCTCAGAAGTACAGGCCAACATGGGAGGACTTTGGCTGACAAAGTTTGCAGACGACTGCAAACTGGGCGCCATAGTGGAAAGTGCATTGGACACGGATATCTTTCAGAAGGGACTCACGGAAACAGATAGCTGGTGCCAGAGCATTGGCCTGAAGTTAAACGCCAAAAAATGTATAGTCATACCCTTCCGGAAAAACAAGGTAACCCCAAGCTACCATATAGGTGGCAATCCACTAAGCACAGAAGAGGTTATCAGGGACCTGGGGACCCAGGTTGACAGTGGCCTTTCTTTTGACACTCACATTGCTAAAGTGGTTAGAAAGACCTTCTACATTGCCCACCTGATCATGAAGGGATTCACATCCAGATCTAGTGAGGTCATTGTTCCCCTGTACTCTTCACTTATCAGACCAATGATCGAGTACAATGCCCCATTCGGGATGTATCTCACCCGACATCTGCAGCAATTGGAGAGACCCCAAAAGTTCCTCACCAAAAGGATAAAGGGACTCCAAAATCTGTCATATGCTGCCAGATTGAAGAAACTTCAGCTCTATTCAGTCGCATACCGTCTGCTCAGAGGTGACATGTGCCTGACATACAAGGCCATGTCCAACCCGGAATTAATGGACATGCTCCACCTCAAAAAATCCAAATCCACCAAAACCACTAGAGCAAGCGACGTAAACCTTAGCACGGATATAAATAGGACGTGCTGGAGGGATAGATTTATCACTCAGAGACTCCCTATGCTGTGGAATAAAATCCCAGTCCATGTGAGGCAGAGCACCTTGCTGACTCTGTTCAAGAGAAATCTAGACCTGTGGATGGGAGATCGTAGGTTTACCCCAGGAATCATCTCTGTGTCACTGCTGGACAGAGGCACAACAAACTAATGGGCACAGTATTTTTTCATATAAGGGGTGGCGTAAGCCACAATAATTTGGGCTAGGCTTATAAATGCCTTAGGGCAGATAGCCTAGTATAAACCTATGAACCTATGAACCTATGAACCTAAGAGGTTGAGGTGTATGATCTATCCTGGTTATCAAATACTTAAATGAAATAAATAATTAGTTATTAAACAAACTATGAAAAGGAACGCTTTTGAGCAACCTATTTTGCCTATTGAATGAGAGTGAGGTTTTAAAGGTCAGAACTGTTTTCTGGGGAGATGAATTGGATTCTACCATGGTGAACGTGGCACAGATTTCTGGTTTTACAGATAAAGCTTCAAGTGTCGATTTCTCCAGTGCTTCAGTGCTAATGTCTAATATACTGGATGGAATTTGGGCTAGCTAGTCAGCACCTAAGGTGCTGTCAGAAGCAGGATGGGGAAAGCTGTAGGTTTGAGTCATGCAAGAAATACTGAAGAAATTATTTGCAGACATTATTAAATGAATTATTGCCAGTTATGCCTGTAGTCCTTCATGCTTCAGTTTTGCTAGACTGCTTTTAATGTGCCAGTGGATGAAATCAGATGAAATACCAGACAGGTTATTTGTGGGAATTTAATATAATAGTGTGGTCTGAAACTTGAATATTTATATGCTTGTCTATATCTATAAAGAGAATGGTATTTGAAGTGTATTTCATATCAAAGATTTCTTTGCAAAAACTCCTCTCCTACTATGATTTGTGTGCACATGAAGGAAGACTTTGGAGATTACCATTTACATGATAGTTTGACAAGACAAAACACTGTTCTGTACCAATCAAAAAGTGCAGTTGTGTAAGCTGCAGTTACTATAACAGTAGATGCTTGAATTTTTCATTGCCGCCATAGCATTTGGCTATTTTGGCTGTGTCCTGCCCAGGAGACAACAGCTGGACCCCCACCATACATGCACTGTGGTTATTGATACATGAGTGCTGAGTAGAAATCAGCAGGCAAAGCACAGAAAACCTTCAGGGCTTTCTAGCCCCAAAAACACAGAGAAAGCTTACTCATCCTGAAACTCAAAAAATTTGAAACATCTAACCTTTTGCCACAAAACTAACTATAAGGAGGAGAAAAGGGGATGGTGCATCTACTGCCCCAGTGAACAATTCGAACATCTACTGTTATGGGTAAGTGTATCTTATTCAAAGGAACTAAGAAGCAGTATTCACGATGAACAATAAGCCAAGTCCAACAAGTTAAACATTTTTATTCACTAGGTTAAAACAAACACGTATAAATCCACCAATGGTGGATTTATACGTGTGTGTTTTAACCTAGTGAATAAAAATTTTTAACTTGTTGGACTTGGCTTATCGTTCATCGTGAATACTGCTTTTTAGTTCCTTTGGGTTATATTTTGGCAGTATTATCCACTTATTGGGTTCTTTTGTATCTTATTCAACCATACTATGTTCATCATTCTCACTACTGCAATAGCCTAAGCAGTTTGGGTAGTGACCAAAGCTTCTACAAGCTGGGATGAGGTTGGATAAGCTTCCAGGAGACACAGGAGAATCATCCTTTGCAAAGCTTGTCCTCGACCTGGTGAAGGAATTCAGTATGTAATGCTTTGTAAAAGCATGTACAGAGGACAAAGGAACTATCTGTAGAAAACTTTTATAAAGTCCACTCCTTTCCAATATGACATAAAATAAAACAAGACTCAGGTAAATTGTGCCTTGAACCTGCCTAGAGTTGTTTTGTCATGGTGGGAATAAGAACAGAAAAAATAAATAAGGAATAAATATCAGGAATTGTCAGAATTGACATGTTATCTCTTCATTGTTCCCATTAAGGAAGTTCACAGCTGTACAACTTTCCTAAAGGACTTAATTCTGGCAAAATAATTCCCGAGTTACAAGGACATATCCACAGTGTATAGAATCCTTTCTTTCTGGTTACAAATTCTGAAAAAAAAAATACAAGATACATAGATACCTGCATACATACACATACATACATACATACATATAACTCATTAATGCCCTTTTAGCCTGCCAACATACTAAAACATTTGTTCCCATAATAACTATCCAGGCTGTTCTTAAAAAAATCTAAATTAGTGCTTGCATTAATATAGTTTGGTAGTCTATTTTGTGCATCAGTTGCTCTGATAACTCCAAACACTCCCAGAGATAGTTGTCTCTAAATGACCTATATACCTGAATAAGATCTCCTCTTACATATCTATAAGAGACACTGTACAAGTTCAGATATTCAGATAATAACTTACATTTTCATATCTATTGATGCCCTTAATATATTTCTGCTGGACTCTTTCCAATTTACTCACGCTTGTTTTCTTACAAGGTTTCCATATTGTTATTCCATACTCAAATTTTGGTCTAACACAAATAACAATGACTGCATAATTTCCAATCACCCAAACTTTATAAATCTTTTTATATTACCTATAGTTCTATAACTATTGTTATCCAATCGGTTGATATGATTCGAAAAACTTAAAGCTAGATTTACTCATTTAACTGGGTCCTTAAATGAATTTGCAGTTTCAATCACTGTGTGCTCTGTTAGTATTCCCTCTCAATTTATATTTCCCAACTCTCATATGCTAACTTTTTGCTGCATTTATCAGCATATTTATTTATTTAATATTTGTTTACCGGAAAAGTCCAACTTGAAACAAAGCCAATTTTCAGCAGAAGCCCTGGGAGAAAATCTCCAGACACATGTCTTTGTAACATGGGATGAAACCAGAGCACCTGAAGGAAACCCACATCAATACAGGGAGGACATGCAGAGTCTGCACAGATGGCACCCCAGCCAAGAATCTAACCAGAAGAACCTCTTGCTGTGAGGCGACAATGCTTCTGCTGCACCACTGCACTGTCTATCCATATTATTCTCCTGTGCCCAAATGGTCAATTTAGTCAAGTTCTTTTGCAGGCATGTCCTATTGGTAACACATGTAATCAATTTACGCACTTTCAATTCATCTGCATATAGACTGTATAATACCTCAGGTGAAAAAATATGTATCGGAAAGATGTGCAATCTAAACAAATTTATTTCCTGGGATCGAGTCCTGGAAACACCCTGACAGTAACCAAGAATTTCACCTTGTGTAATTACTATATGACACTTGCCATGTCCTATTTGTAAGCCATGCAGTTATTCATCTTATCAAGAGCTCATCAGTACCAGTTTATTGATTAGTATTTTGTGTATGACCCTGTCAAATGCTGAAGTTAAATCTATATAAATTACATCACAGCATACTTTTTCATTCATAGGTGTTATTATACTGTTATAGAACATCACCTTACAGGTGGTAATAGATCTATTTTTAGCATATGCATACTGAAATATGGTTTCAAGTCCCAAGCTTTACAATTCTGACAACAACTTACCAGTATTACATTATCATTATTTTCCAGATCATGAAAGTAGACCTAATGGTCTGTGTGATTCTAGGTTTGTCAACTCCCCTTTCCTTAGACAGGTTTAAAAGTACATCTTAATGGTACTGCAAGTTCTTGCTGAACTGTTTTGAGGTCATTATTACTAATTCTATTTTCTCCCAGTGCTTTGTTTGGATCCAGTTTGCATAGTTCTTTTTCAATATAATCTAATGTGATTTCAGTATCTGAGGTTACCTGGCTATCACTGGGACGTTAAGGTGGATCGATTCCTCACAAACACTGATGTAATACTGGCAGGAATGGGGGATTTTAGTGTGAAATCCACTATTAGAACTGGCTAGACTTATATATGTTGATGTCAATACTTTACTGTATAAACCTGTCTTGTAATTATGTTTGTTTCATCAGAGAAATCTAACTATTTTTTTGAGATCTGTCTGAAATTCACTTGTTAATATAAATGTGCCATGACTGAGCTTTTCTCCCCAGCCCACTGCTGAAAATGGGCTCTGCACAGTTGGACTTTCCTAGTCAACAAAGACAAATAAACAAAAACAAACAAATAACTAAATACATGCATACAGACACAAATAAATAAATAAATAAATAAATAAATAAATAAATACATGAATAAAAAACAAATATAGGGTCCACTGACCATGAAAGTTTACAACTCGGGTACTATTTTGTAGATGGCACAGCAAATAAACAAACTAAATATAAAGCAAATAGAAAAATAAACCAGCTGGAAGACCTGATTCACATGCTGGCAGAACATTTATTTTCCAACAAAACAAAAAGATCTCAGTAAAGCACCACCTTTACATTAGGTGTGCATAGATGTATCTGAGGAGCAGCGAGAGTAAAGTCTGTAAAGAAAGAGAGGGATCACTGGAGAGATATGCTGAACCAGATGGCAAATACCCCTCATAAAGAAATAAAGCAAGCCAGAGTATCATCACTTTCACCAATATAAAATAACCAGTGGATAAAAGCTGAGAATGGTTCCTGTTTAAAAGTGTGCCCCCAGCTAGAGAATATTTTCCATATAGCAACACAAGATATCCTATGAGCAGGAATCAATGCCTCCTTTAGTACCTGCTGTACATCCTCATGAAAAAAGGTGTCTAAAAGATATCAACATTGACTTATCCAGGCAGTCAGCTTAGGATTTTTGAGAGTGGGGTAATCAAACACCACTTGTCTTGTGTGAGTAGATATAACCTTTGAGGAAGCCTGTGGTAATTGCCCCTGGTCAGTGTTGCCCAGGCCAGAAGGAAGTCACTAAAGTTATTTTTGGAGAGTCCGTCTGAATCTTTAGAATGACCCTTAATATCAGGGGAAAGTTTGGAAATAATAAAGGACCATTCCTGACCACAGAAATGTGAATGCATCTGCTTTCTAGGATACTTGTGAGACATCCTAGTGCAGAATTTGTTTAGTTGTGTGTTTTGATAGGAGATCAGCAGGACTATTTCAGGTGTTCCTCACAACTCGATCAATTCTTAGAAGATCCCCTCATTCAATTTCTATTTGTGAGGGTCTGTCCTGGTCTTGTTCTGTTGCAACATTCAGACTAACCAAAATCCATAAATGTAAAAGAGATATTAGCTGGGACACAGGCTATAAAATCTCTTCAACATCTGTGGTCTCCAGGAATTTTACAGGTGATTATAGACAATACCAAAGTGATGTGGACAAATAAACAAACAGGGAGTACCAGATCTTACCATATGTGTACAAATAAACAAACAGGGAGTACCAGGTCTTACCATATGTGGACAAATAAAAAAACAGGGAGTACCAGATCTTACCATATGTGTAGGCTATCTATGGTGGCTGATTAATGGACATGCTGCACCTCAGAAAATCCAAATCTCATCGAGCTACGCTCGAGAGACTTGAACCTCAGCACTGAAATAAATAGGACATGCTGGAGGGACAGATTCATAACCCAGAGACTCCCTTCACTCTGGAATAAAATCCCAGTCCAGGTTAGGCAGAGTCCCTCATTGACTCTCTTCAAGAGGAATCTTGATGAGTGGATGGGAGATCGTAGGTTTACCCTGGGTATCACTTCTGTGTCACTGTTAGACAGAGGCACAGTATACTAACCTCGAAAAAGGGCATAGCAAAATAAATTTAAAATGGGTGGCGAAAGCCAAACACATTCTGGCTAGGCTTATAAATGCCCTAGGGCAGATAGCCTAGTATGAACCTATGAACCTATGAACATTTTACTCTGAGAGAATGTAAGATGCTTGGTGGGTAAGGAGTGTGACAGAGCTGCATCTCAAGCCACCATAGATAGCCTACACATATGATAAGATCTGGTACTCCCTGTTTGTTTATTTGTCCACATATGGTAAGATCTGGTACTCCCTGTTTGTTTATTTGTCCACATCACTTTGGTATTGTCTGTAATCACCTGTAAAATTCCTGGAGACCACAGATGTTGAAGAGATTTTATAGCCTGTGTCCCAGCTAATATCTCTTTTACATTTATGGATTTTGGTTAGTCTGAAATGTCCCACAGGACTTTCACCTTTACCACCCATTTAGGAACTGCACCCAAACAAAATCTGAGGTATTTAAAATTACAGATTGTTTTGGGATATGATGAGGAAAAAGGGAGAGCTGGAGTCTGGGCAATTTGAAGTTTCCACCAACACAGTTCCTTTTTGATAAAGCCAAAAATTGGAATCAGAAATTCCAGAGGACAGGAATGCTGGGTCCATATTTTTTAGGAAACCACTGAATTTTTCTCATGCCTACTCTGGTGAGAGGGATTACAAGAATCATGAATGCCTTGAACACTAGAATTCAAAGATATGTTCTGGGTGTACTCAGATACTGACTGGAAAAGTTTGGGAAGGTTTTCAGATACAAATCCACCGTTGCTTGAATTAGGAATGCATTCTGAAAATAAGTATCTAGAAGGCAGCCTAGAAACACAATTCTGTGTGATGCAGTCATGGACTATTTTAAAATATTTATTTAGAAACCCAGATTGGAAAGGAATGAAAAAATATGATAAAACTCTGCAAAGATAAGTAAGTCATCTACATAAGGGAAAAATGCAAATACCCTGCAGCCTGCTGTGAGCTACCATTGGTGCCGATATACCCTCGGAATCATGGATAACCCAATGGATAATGCAGAGAACTGACACTGTGACCCAGCTACAGGGTATCTTTTAGGTACACTGCTGCCATAAAAGTCAAAAGAGGAGAGGTAACACATTCTGTAGGATCCACAGTTGGAATGTTGACAATTTCCCAAACAGACTGAAAAAGGAAAGAACTAGAACTGGTCTCCAGGAAATCTCTTCCTTTACTACTAGACAAATTCTGAAATAGAAGTGCTCCCCTTTTGGTTTATAGGCACTGGTTCTATGACTCCTAGGGATAGCATGTGTTAATGAACCTGAGGAAATACCTCTGGTGGGTTGGGACAGTGGGAAAGAATTCCCCTAAAAGGAGGTATGCAGATTCTGTGCCAATAGAAGCCCTGCTGATCCTATTTTTGCACCCACAAATCTGAAAAAATATGTAATCAAGGAGGGGATTTAGAGCTAGGTTTTAGAGACAGACTTAGAGGTATTTGGGCAGGAGAAATGTTGGCATATATATTCTGAAGAAGAATTTTGTCACTTTTTCTGAAAAATCCCTATTTTAAATGTATTCAAATGGACTGTGTGGTTATAGCCCAAACGGGTATAAATTGGAGAAATGATAGGTTGTATTTTGTCTTTCTGAAGGAAGAAGGATCAGAGGATTTGTAAGATTAGTAATGGGGGTTTGAAAAAGCATAGAAACTCCCTGAATTAATTTCTCTCTTTCATTAGACTGTTAGACAATCTGATTAGCAAAGCCTCCTATCTAAGGCACAGTTTAAAATCTCATACTTTATTTCCTCAGAAAACTTTTCATATTGAAAAAAAAAAGAAAACTTTTCATTATGTACCCAGATATATCTTGTCAAAATATTCACAGCATTAGCCATAGATACAGAATCTGCAAAATCATACAGACTTTTCAAAGCATGTTTAGACACCTAAGACAGGATAAAAACATTAGGATTCAGATGTGACCTACCTTATAAAAGAAATGTGTTAGAAAAATCCCTCAAGTTATCTACTCCAGAAAGTGTAAACATTCACCTATGTTCTCAATTCTTAAGGATTATGTAGACTAAAGGAGAGGAAGACAAAACCAAAATTTGTTAGATTGTGGCACTTTATAAAGTCTATCTACCTTTTTGGGGACTGAAGGTTGGGAGTCAGGGTTATTGCAGGCAGTTTATAACACATCTTCCAAGGTAAACATAACAGGAAGAATGGGTGTAGTACGTGGCATATCCACTTGTAGCATATCATAATAACCCTTCAAAGCATTGGGCACATCACTTTGTTCCCCAAAAAAAATGCATCCTGGAAATAGTCTCAAAAAAAGAAAAATTATTCTAAAGGAGAAAGAGAGGACAAACGCTCTTCTGAATTAGAGTCATGGCCTTGAGAATATGAATGAGATGAAGCCCTGTCTATCTATGGCTGATTCTTCTGACATAAATTTATCAGGAAGGATACAACTCAAATAGCTTGGCTACTGTAGCAGTGTGAAAGAGCATTCTGTGTTACCTGCTCATGGTAATGTTTAGATGTAGTCGGTATGCAGGCTACTGCAACACCGCAGTCATGTGGTTGATACTTATTTCTCAGTTAAAAATGTTGTTAGTATGTAGTTTTGGTTTAGAGACAGTTCAGTGTTGTTACCTTGGTAAAATAAAACTTGGTAAATGAAAAGTCGGTCTACTCAAGTAGACCCATATACTGTAAATATATACTGTATGTATATGCATATATATATAGAGAGAGATATAGTTATATATAGGTATTTACTTATACATATATATGCGGGTCTACTTCACTTCACCTATAACTCATTTCACTGACATTCATTCACAAACCTAAAAATCATTTGACTGACAATTAGTACTGGCAGTGTGTAGAGTTCTGTAAGGAAAGTAAAAGGAATATGTCCTTTTCCCCACTGTAGTGCGATCCTGGAGTTAGCATCACCCACCTAGTTTGGTACACACACACACACACACACACACACACACACACACACATATATATATATATATATATCTAGATTTACATATATATAGATCTACTTCAAAAGAACAAAACCCCAAAGGAATGAATAACACATTACCATGACGACTTAGCTGTAACTACAAAAAATCTTTCTTAAGACATGGCTAAAATTAAAGAGATTTTTTTAGCGGGAAAAAAAAGAAATCCTTGTTTCCCAGAAAAAAATTATTATGATTTATTGTAGTTAAATATGCCACAGCCTGCAGCTAAATACTGTTTTATCAGCATTAGAAGATGTTAGCTACTTGTGGCCTGCCTAACAGTTAACCTCCTGCTCCTGAAAAGACTAACAGGTTACACAAAGTACCTCAGATTCTAATCCTAAAGCATATCATACACAGATTTCCTTCTCTAAAACATCACCTGCTAAACAGATTGTGAATGCTGACTCCATTCTGTCTGAAAAGGATGGGAATGTTTTTGACACACTTGGAAATAAAGTTTTTTTCTTCTACTACCTTAGCTTTCAGAATTTTCAACAGTGAGGCTCACATGATAATTTTTATTGTCTTTTTCTGAGGACATGACAAAGTTAACTGGTAATCTCCCCTGTTCAGAGATAAAAATTTCACTAAATCCCTTAACTGTATCTAATCTTCGTGTACTCAGAGCTGCTGCTATGGGGTCAGGTATGAGAAGATTATGCTTGCTTGCATTCTCAAAACTTACAAGAAGAAGCTAAAGGTGTGATTTTAAGCCCCCTCCCCAGTAATGATATTCAGCTTGGCATTTTTGCTACTAAGATACTTAAAATATTTGATATAAGAGGGAACATGCTTTGATGGGTGACACAACTTCTTTAGCCCTTCTTTTGTAAGTTTAAAAGAAACTTTTTTCTAACTTTGAACCTTAAAACAAATTAAACAGCATCATGGTAGCAAACAAGGTTTTTAAAAAGCAATGAGGCTCAAAAAAAGGCAATGCCTCCCATAACTAAGACAGTCCAAAACGTCAGAATGACGCCTTGTCTCTTCAAGTCTCCCCTGCCCTGAGAATCTATCCTTCATTCTTTGTCTGCATCTTCCTCAGTGGCGTCAGATTATATCAGATGAATGGGTTCTGAAAGTCATGCAACCAGGGTACAGATTGCATTGGAAGTTACCCCCCTCTTTTTCAAAGTTTTCCTCTTCATCTTGTAAATCATATATCCTTGTTTCTTAATTGTAGAGCAAATGTTGTCTCAGAGTGTCAGAGAATTAGTGCCCCAATATCAGATGGTCACAGGATTTTATGCAAGAATCTTTCTGACACCAAAGAAAGAGGGAATTTGGAGGCGAGTCCCAGACCTCTCATTTCCCAGTCTCTGGGTCAAGGTTCCAAAGTTCAAAATGTTCTTCCTTCAAACCCTGTTATCTTGCATTCCTCTACTCAGTTTCACGCTAATGTTAGACTTAAAAGATGCCTACTAGCACATTCATATTGGTAAAAGTTTCAGACATTTTTTTTAAGATTTTTCTGTATCTGGCTTATATTATCAATTTTCTGTCTTGCACTCTGGTTAATGTACTGCTTCAAGGGTATTTACAAAATGTGTTACTCCAATAATTGCTTACTGCAGATGTTAAGGTACTGACATCTTTTTTAAGTCTCAATGATTGCGCAAGTGGATTGGACATGCTAAAATTGGCCCTAGGCATGAGTGTGTGCGTGTGTGTGCCTTCCATGGAAGGTTGGGCACAGGGCTGGCAACTTGAAACAGTAAAAAACTCCACTGCCAAGCATGAGTGGACAAGGTGATCCGCTGTGGTGACCCCTAACCGGGAAAAGCTGAAAGAGAGAGAGATTGTCTGATACTTGCAGACTCTTTTTCCAATTATTAAGACTCTCTCATGTGTCAACAAACTCCAGCTCAGTCAGGAGTGTCAAGTAAATGTACAAAAAGCATCCCTTATCCCCTCACACAAAATAGTTTTTATGTGATATTTTCACAATACTTTCCTAGGAGGACAGTTTCTTCCTCTGATCAAAAGTAGAAATATACAAAAAAGATTTTCCGAGATTTTATCCAACCAGCCTCTAGCATCTGCTAAGGAATTTCTCTGGATTCTGGGTTTCACGGTTTCAGTAATCATGATTCCCTTGTCTAGATAGGTCAGTTTCCAGTACTGGGGTTAGTGAGAAGGGAGGTATTGTGGTGGGCAGACAAATATAACAACAAGTCTCTCCTCCTTCCTTCCCCCTTCTACCTCCTCTTCAGTTCCTTACAATGTTCGCTTTTGACTTTGCTTGGGGTGCTGTCTCAAGAGGGGTGAAAGTGCATGGTCTGTGTAGCAATCAGGACAGACAATAACAAATCAATGCCAACGAGGTGCTAGCAGTAATGAGTGATTTGCAGTCTTTAAATTATCGCTGATCCCCAGGACTTCTTCAAGTTTTCACAGACAATATCATGGGTATGTGGTATATAAACAAACAAGGGGGAACCATGTCTTACCCTCTTTGCAGACTTGCCATGATGGGCTGGAAGGAGACACCTCAGCTCAATTTGATTCTTCAGGCCAAATACATTATGTCAGAGCAAGATATTGTAGAGGACAAACTGAGTAGGACAGCAACTGACCCTCACAAATGGAATTTACTCCACAGAGTTTTCCAGGAATTGATACAGCTGTGGTGGAACACTTCAAATAGATCTGCTTGTCATCTATCAAAACAGACAGGATTCTCTGCAAACAGAGGCCTTCTAATTCAATGTTCCTGTATGCTTTTCTTCTGTTTCTACTAATATGAAGGACCACAGATCCATAAGGGCACTCCAAAGATAGTATTGGTGACACACTTTTGGCTCAGGCAACATTGGTTCTCCAAACTTTTGAAACTGGCCAAGACTAATTACCATATACTTCCCCACAGGTTGGATTTACTCACATAAGACATGGGTTGTTTGATACATTACAACCTGAAAATAATTCAACTGATTGTCTGGATGAAAGAGTTTTGATACCTTTTAGAAATTTTTTTTTCTGAGGATATGCAGCAGGTATTAAAAGAGGCTAAACAACCTGCTTCTGTAACATTTTATATATTTCAGTGGAAGAGATAATCTAGTTGGTGCCATTCTAACATTCAGGACCCATTTAAAGCCTGGATGCCTGTGGATCTTGATTTTTTATATGGAAATATATATATATATATACTTCACCAAAAGTGCACTTTCGTGAACACCACTTGAGCGAATGGTTATGGACCTTAGGGTTAGGGCTTGGGTTAAGGATGGTGGATAGCTAGTAGGACTATCCACTATCCTTAACCCAAGCCCTATCCCTAAGGTCCATGACTACCGCACCACAGTGGAAGAAATTGTATGTCCTCCACGGTGCAGTAGTCGCAGACCTGTGTCCTCCACTGTGGTGTGGTAGTCACAGACCTTAGGGTTAGGGCTTGGATTAAGGATAGTGGATATCTAGTAGGGCTATCCACTATCCTTAACCCATGCCCTAACCCTAAGGTCCGTGACTACCGCACCATAGTGGAGGACATTGCCCATTCGTTCTAGTGATGTTCGCGAAAGTGCACTTTCAGTGAAGTGCACTTTCGTGTTAGTGGGCATCTACTACCAGATTTCAAAATAGTGTAATTTCGATCTCTGGTAGGCAAAAATACAGTCTCCATGGAACCTGACAACATCCCTGGCTGTATCCTACATGAACTTAGGCATGAGCTCTCAGCTGCATTAGGCACCCTATTCAACCAAAGCCTGAGCAGCGGCTTTGTCCAAGCCGAATGGAGGACAGCCACTGTCATCCCTCTACATAAAGGTGGAGCGTCCACTGACCCAGGAAATTATAGGCCCATCAGCCTAACTAGCCTGATCTGCAAGGCCATGGAATGCATTATCATGGATGTTATAAACAAGGACACTGGCAACTTCAAATGCTTGACCCTACACAGTTTGGTTTTGTCAAAGGAAGATCATGGCTGTTAAACTTTGTCAGCTTCTTCAAAACAGTCACCAAAGCCATGGACAAGGGGAAGACAGTGCACACCACCTTCCTTGACCTAGCTAAAGCTTTTGACACTATTCCCCACTCAGGCATAATAGCTAAACTCTCCCATCTAAGCATCAACCAGTATGTTAGCAGATGGGTAGCTAACTGGCTCACTGATAGAACCCACTCAGTCAAAATAGGGGAAGCTACCTCTAGTAGTAAACCCGTAATGAGTGGTGCACCCCAAGGATCAGTCTTGGGGCCTCTACTTTTTGGGATATACTTTTCTGAGGTGCAAGACAAAAACACTGGTCTGTGGCTGACCAAGTTTGCAGATGACTTCAAGCTGGGCGCTGTCTTAAATTCCCCTAGAGATGTACCAGAAGCAAGTCCTCAAACTTAATTCCAAGAAATGCATAATTATCCCCTTCAGGGAAAGTGGCATGCCCACTAATTATCACAATAATAACAAAGTACTAAGCACACAATCAGTTGTGAAGGACTTGGGCACCCAAGTTGATAGCAACCTGGACGTTTGACCACCACGTTGCCTCCATTGTACGGACGGCTTTCTACATGGCCCACCTCATAAGTAAGGGTATTTCATCCAGGAACAAGAAGGTCATAACATCCCTGTACTCCACCCTTATCAGTCCCACTATTGAGTACAATGCTCCCTTCGGCAAGTGCCTTGTCAAGCACATGCAGCAGCTGGAGATACCACATAGGTTCCTGACCAGAAAAATCCAGGGTCTCAAACAGTATCTTACACAGATAGGCTAAAAGCCCTCACCCTCTACTCAATCTTGTACAGACTGCTCAGAGGTAACCTGTGTCTGGCATACAAGGCCAACTTAGACCTAACCTTGATGGAGTTGCTGCATATCAGTAAGTCAAACTCCACTCCTGCAACTCACAAGCAAGACCTCAACCTGGTCTGTATCATTAACATAATTTGTTGTTGGGGAATATTTGTGTCCCAAACTCTCCCCCATCTGTGGAATAGACTCCCTCTCCATGTCAAGCAGAGTATCTCTCTAGCCCTCTTTAAGAAAAACCTGGTCAAATGGAAGGGAAACAGAAAATGCAATCCCACCTGTGTCCCTGCTGGACAGGGGAAACAGGTGCTGACCTTGTGGGAAAATGGGCAAAATTCTTGGCTAGGCTTATAAGGGCATCCAAGCCAAACAGCCTGGTATCATCCTATGAAGATATGAACCTATATGAGTGAGTTATTATCCTCCGGTCCTTTCTTATTCATCCATCAAAGATTCATCTTTGGGCCATTTGTGCTATTATGCCCTTAGATCCCCCCTTTCTTCCTGTCCTCAAGTCAAGTAGATTTTGAAAGGAGGTTTACATATCCATAGGTGAGTTCCCCTTGGGATCTTAACTTTGTGCTTGAAAAATGAGCACTGAACTAGCTCATGAAGCTGATTAGTGGTTCTTGAGTTGGAAAAATCATGTTCTGACTTTTGCAAGAAAAGTGTCTTGAGTTACAAGAGCTTATGGTGAGTCAACCCTACCTCATTCACACTTCTAAAAACTAGTGTGGTCTCCTTTAAGGCCCCTGAGCCAGTGGTAAACATTACTCAAACCGCTGAATCACTTACAAATGCCTTCTACCAGCACCTACAGGACTGCATGGATCAGGCAATCCCAAACAAAACTAAGACTCTTTGTACCAAAGGCAAGCATCCAGTCTGGTGGACTCCAGCCATAAACAAGCTCTACAACAAAAGGAGGAAGCTACTACAAGATAGAGCAAAATCCTTGAAAGGTAAGACACCTTTGATCATTATAAGTAAAAACTAAGAGCTCTCATAAAATCATCCAAGGCAAATTTTGAGAGAAAAATCGCCAAGGACTCAAAAGACAATCATAAGGCCTTCTTTAGCTATGTTAGAAACCTAGGAGGAAACTCCCAGATATGATCAGAATTAGTTCAAAATGATGTGAAGATTACTGAACCTACACACATTGCCAACATACTGGCTGACAGGTTCAGTGCAAACTTCTCCCCCCCCCCAAAAAGAGAGATATCTATACCAGAGGATTGTAACCCCCCAAACATCTCCAACGCCCAGGTGAGAACTGCTCTCTCCAAGGCAAAAACACAGCATCCATGGGACCGGATGGTGTCCCCGGCTGTGTGCTCCATGAACTCAATGAGGAATTAAACCCGCAGTTAGGACAGCTGTTTAATCTTAGCCTCACCTCAGGATACGTGCCAAGGAGTGGCGACGCGACTGTGGTCCCACTTCACAAGGGCGGTGCCTCCACCGACCCTGGAAATTACCGTCCCATTTGCTTGACAAGCCTTATCTGCAAAGCCATGGAGAGGATCATAATGGAACTCATAAATAAAGATATAGGGAACTTGCAGACTTTGGATCCAACCCAGTTTGGCTTTGTCAAAGGCAGATCATGC
Source organism: Protopterus annectens (assembly GCF_019279795.1). Taxonomy (NCBI): domain Eukaryota; kingdom Metazoa; phylum Chordata; order Ceratodontiformes; family Protopteridae; genus Protopterus; species Protopterus annectens. The sequence continues at coordinate 1,538,047,561 of NC_056726.1, forward strand.
CTTTTAAACTTGGTTGACTTTTTCGAGACAGTCACCAAGGCCATTGATGAGGGAAAGGCAGTCCATACAGCCTACCTCGACCTGGCAAAGGCCTTCAACACAATACCCCACTCAGGTATCAGTGAAAAACTCATCAGCTTGAATGTAAACCCATACATCACAAGATGGGTTGCAAACTGGCTAAGTGACAGAACCCACAGGGTCAGAGTTGCTGGAGCCATGTCATACTCAAAGCCTGTCACAAGTGGTGTCCCACAGGGCTCAGTCCTGGGTCCACTCTTGTTCGGCATCTACTTTTCTGAAGTACAAGCAAACAAAGGAGGGTTATGGCTGACAAAGTTTGCAGATGACTGCAAACTGGGCGCCATAGTCGAAAACACATCTGACACAGATATCCTTCAGAAGGGCCTCACAGAAACAGATAACTGGTGCCAGAGCCATGGCCTAAAGTTAAACACCAAGAAATGCATAGTCATACCCTTCGGGAAAAACAAGGTTACCCCTAGCTACCATATAGGTGGCAATCCACTGAGCACAGAAGAAGTCATCAGGGATCTGGGGACCCAGGTTGACAGTAGCCTTCGCTTGACACTCATGTTGCTAAAGTAGTTAGGAAAACCTTCTACATTGCCCACCTGATCATGAAGGGATTCACATCTAGATCAAGGGAGGTCATTGTCCCCCTGTACTCATCACTCATTAGACCTATGATTGAGTACAATGCCCCATTTGGAATGTATCTGACCCGACACCTGCAGCAGCTGGAAAGGCCCCAAAAGTTCCTCACCAAAAGGATAAAGGGTCTCAAAAATATGTCTTATGCTGCCCGACTGAAAGAACTCCAGCTCTATTCAGTCTCATACCGCTTGCTCAGAGGTGACCTGTGCCTGACATATAAGGCCATGTCAAACCGAGATTTGATGAATATGCTTCACCTCAAAAAATCTAGATCCCTCAGAACCACAAGGGCGGGAGACTTAAACCTTGACACGGTTATTAATAGAACGTGCTGGAGGGACAGATTCATCACCCAGAGACTCCCTATGCTGTGGAACAAAATCCCAGTACATGTGAGGCAGAGCACCTCGCTGGCCTTGTTCTAGAGGAATCTTGACCAATGGATGGGAGATTGCAGATATACCCCAGGGATTACTTCAGTGTCACTGCTTGACAGAGGCACAGCAAAATAATAGGCATAGTTTTATTCAAACTAAAGGGGTGGCGAAAGCCACATAACTATGGGCTAGGCTTATAAATGCCCTTGGGCAGATAGCCTAGTATGAACCTATGAACCTATGAACCTATGAAATATATATATATATATATATATATATATATATATATATATATATATATATATATATATATATATATATATATATATATATATATATATATATATATATATATATGTGTGTGTGTGTGTGTGTGTGTGTGTGTGTGTGTGTGTGTGTGTGTTTGTTAGAAGAAAAACATTTGTTATGACTAGAGTGGTTTCAGTTTAACATAAACCAATGTGTTATAACCTACTGACAAGAGGGAAAAATTCTTCGTACCCTGGATGATCACATGCAACTCAGACATGACACAGACAGAACAAAATACTTAAGGAAAATGAATCAACTATTTGTTCTCTCTGAAGATAAGGAAAAATGACAACCAGTGTCAAAGCAGACAATTTCTAGATGGTTGTCTTTTGAAATTTATTTTTGTTATTCTCACCATAACCAGTTGCTTCCAGGCAGGGTTAGGGCCAACTCTACCACGACTTAGTCTTTTTCTGTGGTTTCTGGAAAGGGACTGGACTCCAGAACTATGTAAGGGGCAGCAATTTGGTCTTTTGCTCGTACTGTCACAAAACATTACGAGCTGGTTTCCTTTTCCGGGTTCAGAACAGACTTTGCTAAGAACAATCCCATGAGGCTCCTAGATTCTTGAATTCCTTCCTCCTCCCTGTAACTTCTTAAGCTATGGTAATCTCCCCAAAGAGCTTAGGCTGTTGCAACAGTGATCCAATGCTGAATGTAATACAGATGCGTAAGTGTATGTTATAATAGGTAACTGCTACAGTAACAGTCCCCTCACCTCCCTCCCTGACCATTATTTTGTTGCTGATGTATGACTAGGGTGTGGATGTATACACACACATATATATATATATATATATATATATATATATATATATATATTTTTTTTTTTTTTTTTTTTTTGCATACATAAGTTACTTATGTTTTACTATTGCATTTTTATTTCCTAGCATTTGTCTTTTAATGGCTATGGTCTCCCTTCTCAAGGCAAGAATACTTTGAATCTTTTTGCACCCAAACAACTCTTTTTATATGCCTCTGTTAGAACCCCTGGCTATTAGGATGCTTGGAAAGTGACCAGAAGCTTTGAAACTTGGACAGTGGTCATATCCTGGATTGGATATATCCCAAATACAATAGGCTACTTCAACAATGATCTAAAGAGCATCTGCTGCTAAATTAACATAAACAACTGTGCATTCTGAACTAAAAAGATCACCAGATTTAGAACAGGTAGCTACCAACACAGTTTCTATACATTGGCCCTCTTCTGTGTTTGTTATAGACTCCTGTTTGGTGATGTATGTCTATTATTATGTGCTGTAACACTCCTTTAATTTGACATCTCCATAAAGCAAATGGCTTCACAATTATTTGAAATAAAGACTTGAACATCTGTCTTCAAATAAAAAGGACTGAATGGATGAACAGATTAAGTACTCATCAGTTGCTGCACCCTGCAGTGATCTTCTTCTATATGTAAAACAGTGCAAGCCCCTCCTCTTTTATGGCAAAACTTCTCATTTGGATGAGACCCATGAATACATCCCAGGCCTGATTTGTATTGCCCTCCAGGATGCAAGAGTTGCCATATGAGGTTAGGTATTGGCAAGGTAAATATTATCCACAGATTGACTCTGCCTTGTAAAGTATATTGTTTGTGTCTTTCAGCTTTTCCCAGTTAGGGGTCGCCACAGTGGAACTCCGGTCCGCTAATGATTGGCAGTAGAGTTTTACGTGCTGGCTTGCCCGGCCTAACGCACAACCTTCAATGAAGGAACACCCATTCACGCATGTCGCCACACAGAAGATGCTCTAACTGAGAATCGAATGGGCAACGTCTAACTGTGAGGTGACAACGCTACCGCAGCACCACCACTCTGCCTTGTAAAGTATATAAAATGTATAAAAAGCTATGAAAATCTATGACCTGGGCCAATAAACAATTACAATGTCTTTAAATTATTTATTTATTTTTATTTTACATTTGTTAGCCAGGGGTGTCTGAGCTGAAAAGGCCCTTTTTCAGCAGAGGCCCAGGGAGAAAAGCTCCACATAGAAAAATTACACATACATTTAGAGACTGAGAGGTGAAAGAAATGCTAGGTCATTGTAACTTCTGCTGCAGTTCCTTTCTTTAGTTCACACTTACTTTTTTTTGTTGTACTCTCTGAATTTTACGTGCACTTACAAAAATACAGATGTGCTTGCAATACTTGAAATGTGCATAACATAAAACAATAAAAAACTATAAGACCAAAACCTGACTAATATTTTTGTGAAGCATGTCTGGACATAAAAAGGCCCACTAAAGCTGATGGCCTAGTAATCCCCTATCGTCCTATGATATGATCTGAAAAAACATGCAAGAAAAGTTTGCTTTGTGATAGCATATAAGACATATATATAAGAGTTTGATAAGCAAAACATAATACCCCCCAGAAGAGGCATTATATTGAAATAAACTACCCAGAGCTGTTGTGAGGCTTGCTTACAAAATGTGATAGTCTTTAAATTGTTTTCCATTTGTTACAAGTCATTGCAACTGGTGCTGTTACAGTCAATTGTATTAGTTTTGTTTTATTTATATTTTGTTCCATGCTGGTTACCAAGGTAAGTGAAATGGCAGGTCCTTGTAATTGCAATTAGTTGAATTACTTTTTTTTTCATTCCATTGCTGACTAAGTGCAATTTTTAAGAGCCAGGTGCGAGGTGAAAGAAATGCTAGGTCATTGTAACTGCTGCTGCAGTTCCTTTGTTTAGTTCGTACTTACTTTTTTTTTTGTACTGTCTAACCACCAATAGTAAGGGGAAGGGAAATGTCAACTCTTTGTAACTGCTGTTGGTACTGCAGTTACTTAAATTAGTTCATTTTTTTTCTAACCAGGAAGCTCCTTGCTACAGCTGCTGTAGTTACTTTCATTAATTTTGTTTTATTTATTTACTAGCTTTTCTTTTTTTCACTCTTGCTATCTGCAACAGTTTAGAAAGATTAGTTAAGATGGTGGCCATGTTCTTACCCAGTTCATGCTTCACAGTGGTGTAATATGTTGCCAAGATGTTGCGGACTTCTTCTTATCACGCTCTCCTTTTATATTACCATTCTGTTGGACAACATTTGCTGTGTAATAGGATTTTAATGTTCTTCCCATGTTGTATGAAATATTAGTCCACCTTTACATACGCAATCACAGTCTTGTGTTTACAGTAATTATATAAAATGCTGCTCTCCATTATTGTACAGTATGTATTGCCTAGTCTCACAACAGGTACATCTGCAAACAGAGAGTAGTTGCTTTACCAGTTTCTTTAACATTAAAGCATTTGTGAAGGAAATTATATGCCCTAAGTAGCATTTAGGCTACTATGTAACAAAAAGTCAGATAGCCCGCTAAAATCACATCTGAATTATGAAATAAAGTGCCCTTGATATGTTTTTCAGCCAATAAGATATCTTTAGCAGGGTACCTCAAAATGCCTAAGCTTTATATGCTATAAAATTCTTGGCTATGGGATAGCTATTTTAATGTCCCTCTTATAGGTTTATAGGTTCATAGGTGTGTACTAGGCTAATGGCCCTGGAGCCTTTACAAACCTAGCCGAAAGGATTATCCTGGCATTGTGCAACCTGACCTTAGTTCACATTGCCTCTGTCAAGAAGAGCTACTGCAATGATTCCAGGGGTGAATTTTCTATTTCCCATCCACTCATCAAGATTTCTCTTGAAGAGGGCCAGTGAGGTGCTCTGCTTGACATGTATGGGAAGTCTATTCCAGAGCATGGGCAGTCTCTGTGTTATGAACCTGTCCCTCCATCATGTTCTGTTGATTGTGGTAATGAGGTTGAGGCCTCTGGAGCATGCAGTGCAGAAGGATTGGGATTTCTTTAGATGTAGTACTTCTAACAAAGCTGGGTCAGACATGGCTTTCTAAGTCAAACAGAGATAGCCTCTAAATAGGCAATATGAGACAGAGAATAGTTGGAGTTTTTTGAGTCTGTCATTATAGGACAAGTGTTTAAGGCCTAGGATTCTCATTGTAAGGTACTTTTTTTTGCCACTCCAGTTGTTGCAGGTGTCTAGTGAGGTACATGCCAAATGGGGCATTATACTCTATGATTGGTTTAATGAGGGAAGAGTAGAGGGAGACAATGACCTCTTTCTTCCTGGATGCAAAACCCTTAGTAATCAGATGTGCCACATAGAAGGTCTTTCTGACCACAGTGGCAATGTGTGGGTCAAAAGAGAGGTTGCTGTCAACCTGTGTTCCCAGATCTCTTATAACACCTTCTGTGTTCAATGGACTGCCATTGATGTGATAATTCATGGGAACTGGGTTTTTCCCAAAGGGGATGACTACACATTTTTTGGCACTGAGCTTAAGGTCATGGTTCTGACACCAGACGTTGGTCTCAGTGAGGTCTTTCTGTTGGATGTCAACATCACTTGGGGAGTTAATAATGGCTCCCAACTTGCAATCATCTGCGAACTTTGTCAGCCAGAGTCCCTTTGTGTTGGCCTGGACCTCTGTGAAGTCGATACCAAAGAGGAGAGGAACCTGGATCGATCCCTGTGGGACTCCACTCATGACTGGTCAGCAGTCTGACTTGGAGTCAGCTACTTTCACACTTTAGGTTCTATCTGTGAGCCAGTTTGCAACCCACCTAGTGATATAGGGGTTGATGCCTAGCTTAGTGAGTTGTTCTATGATTCCTGAGTGGGGGATGGTATTAAAGCCCTTGGCCAGATCAAGTTAGGTTGTGTGAACCATCTTGCCTTCGTCCACAGCTCTGGTGACTGACTCAAAAAATTCGAGCAAGTTGAGCTGGCATGATCTACCCTTCACAAAACCAAACTGTGTGGGATCTAGAGTTTGGAGATTCCCAATATTCTTTTTTATTAGGTCCATGATGATGTTTTCCATAGCTTTGCATATCAGACTTGTCAGGCTAATGGGACAATAGTTCCTAGGGTCGGTAGTCGCTCCTCCTTTGTGGAGAGTGATGGCCACAGCAGTGCACCATTCAGTAGGGACAAAGCCTGATGTGAGGCTGTAACTGAACAGGCCACACAGGTGCTGTGCCAGCTCAATCTGTAGTTCATATAGAACACAGCCAGTATTATTGGTCCCATAGAAGCTGTATTCCTGGCCTTGGACAGTGCTGTTTTAACCTGTGCAGTAGTAATACTGGGTGCCTGGCAATCTACTGGTATTGTGATTGGTCCTTTTGGGGGAGAGAGGGGTAAAATTGGCACTGAATCTGTCTGCCAGTATATAATATCTGTTGGCTCGGTATAGGAGGTACCATTGTGCAGTAGCTCAGAGCAAATCTGGGTATTGCCATGGAGATTCTTTACATAATTATAGAAGACATTGTGTTTGTCTTTACTATCTGCTGCAATTCTTTTTTCATAGCTAGCTTTAGAGGATTTGATGAGGGATCACAACTTTTTGTTGAGGCTGATAAGAGAGTTTTTCCAGTCTTGGGACTTCACCTTATTCCACATCAGTTTCATCCTTCTGTTGTAGAGTTTGTTAATGGCAGGGGATCACCAGATCGGCTTCTTTTTTTTGGAGGAGAGCATCTTGGTTCTATCCGGTATGGCGAGATTCATGCATTTGTGTATGTGTTCGTACAGTGCATTGGTTTATGATTCCTTCCTCTGCAATTCAAAAGTATCTGTTATCCAGGACATGGTGTTGAATTATAAAAGCTAAAGTTATTTACGTTAGCAGCAAGTAAATGATATGTGCTTTTTTAAATGTCAGCTTTTTTTTTGCTTCAGATGATACTTGAAAGAAGTTATAAAAACGGAAGGTTTGCATATGGATATATGGCTCATTTGAGCTACAGACTAAAGTGTTTTCACCTAATTTCATTTAAAGAGCAAGGACTGAACAGGATATTTTTTATTTATTTTTTTACAGTCAGACTGCTGACAGGATTTGTTTTATTTCTTCAGATATCACATTATTTCATTTGGAGAAAAGCGATAAATCCAGCCAAACATCCAACACCCCTTTTTCCCATTTTTGCAAGTTGGGTTGGGGTGTCACTTCAACAGAAAAGTGATAAATAACTACAGTTATATTTATTTATGTTTTCAGACTTTAGATTTCCATTCTAAAACAAAGTGTTCTCCCATCCCATCTCCTAAAGGAAATGCCTATCACCTATAAACAGATTTTGCTGTACACAGATTCTGACTCCACAGCAATTCCCACAATACATCCTCTTTCTTGTACACCAATACTGCAAAGCTATTAATGATGCTTAGTTATGTTCAGTACAAACTGTGTACTGTTCTGTAATGACAGTAGTAATTAGATATAAATAAGCTTTCTATGTTTAGTGGAATTATTAAACAGTGCAAACAAAGCTTGCTAAGTAGCCTAATGATTATCTCAGTTTGTAATGATCTGTAAATTGTAAACATGATTTGTTAAACCATCCAACTACACTGACTGCACCATGTTGTTATGTGCTTGGGCCATGGCTGAAAAGGCTCACAGCAACAGCCAGCCTACACCATAAGCAAATATATAACACAGAGGATGATTGGGTCTCTGGTTATTTCAGCCACAGATGTCAAGAAGTTCATCTCTGTACTTTTTTTCCTTTCTTTAAATCTCCATGCCTCATGTTTCACCTGTTTTTTTTTCATCAGAGACACCATAAGTCACCGCCCTGAGTACTCTTCATTTCTGATGAGTTGACTGCAACCTGTTCGAGCTAGGATCTCAGTATTGATTATTTCCTTACAATCTCCTCATGATCTCTGCCATTGCTGAAGATCGCCTTCTGCAAGTTAACCACGTTTTCTTCTAGTAAATATATTATCTTTATATATTTTGACATTCACTGCTTTTTATTTTAAAAAAAAATTTCATTTTGCTTCCTAAACTATATGTTTACTGGGCAGACAGTCATGGGTTTGTTTAAATGTGTAGTCCTTCTCTTCTGGTTATATTTCATTTTTTGTATGTTGTTGAGATGTTTCTGTTTATAAACACATGGCTGAGCCTGAAAATGGTCCTCAAAGAGCTGTAGTCTACCCATGCCAACAAGAATAAATACATACATGCACACATAAATACATACATGCATACATAAATGCATATAAACATACAAGCATACATACATGCACGAATACATACAATGATGCATACATATCAGCATATTATATCGGCATATCCCATCCATTTTGATAAACAGAGTTATAAAACTCCATACTATGCCCAGCTGCAGTCAGACAGTTACTCCCACTATGACAACAGCAAAGCTATCTCCTCTCACATCCACAATAATACCAGCTGCTACTAAACATGAATCATAGAAGCAATTCTAAGTTTATAGATTCATTGGTGTGTACAAGGATATTAACCACAAGGGCCTTTTTAAGCCTAGCCATTCATTCCTAAATCTCAGACAAGTTTGAGTACCCTTCATAAGTGTAAGGAGGGATTTGGGAGATGAACCATCTGCAAGTTAGGGCCTGGGAGATGAAGCATTTACAGGCTGCATGTGTCTGTTAGAGACACAGGTGCCAAACCAGGGATGCATTTCCTGTTCCCCATCCAATTGTCCAAGTTACACTTGAATTGGCTTAGGGAGGAAGTCTTCTTAACACAGATGGGGAGCCTGTTCCAGAGAAAAGAGAGTCTCTTGAATACATACCTGCCTCTCCAGCAAGTCCTGTTTATATCATAGGCAAGGTTTAAGTCTTGGGAATGGGTAATTCTGGTGCTGTTTGTTTTGAAGATATACAGAAGGTCCATCAGGGTGGGGTCTTAGAATACCTTGTATGCCATGCATAGATCTTCCCTCAACAGCCTGTAGGAGACAGACTGCAAGGAAAGAGTTTTGAAGTAGTCTGCATAAAACATGTTGCTTACACCCTGTATTCTTTTACTAGGAAAACTCTGTGGATGTTCCAAATGTTGGATGTACCAGGTTAGGTACATACCAAAAGGTGGCAGTGCTCTCAATAACAGGTCTGAGGAATGCTGCATGTAGTGGAACAATGACCTCTTTGGACCTTAATACATTACCTTTGTTTATAAGTTGCATAACATGGAATGATTTCCTCACTACTGTAGACACGTGATGGTCAAAGGCTTATATTACTGTCTACATGTTGACCCACTAGTCAGGGACTTGTGAGGATGACTTCCTAAAGGATACTATTATGCATTTCTTGGCATTTAGTTTTAGTCCATGGTTCTGACACAAATTATTTGTCTGTGTCAGCATTTTTGGAGAACATTAGTGTTGAAGGAGGATTCTATGACTGCTTCTAATTTGCAGTAATCTGCAGATTTGGTCAGCCAGTGGCCCTTGACATTGGCCTTGACTTCAGAAAAGTAAATGCCAAAACTGACTCGTCCTAGGACCTATCCCCGAGGGACTCTTGCTTGTGACTGGCTTCTTTGTAGCAGTAGACTCCCCAATTCTAACTTCCTGGATCATGTCTGTGAGCTAACTGGCTATCCACTGTGTGACATAAGGGTCTATACCTAACCTGTTGAGCTTATCAAGTTCTGGCATTGGGTTTGGCTGTACATGTACAGCAGGTTGGAAGGGTGGCCTACTGGTTAAGGTGTTTGCCTTACAAACACAAGGTGCAGGGTTTGAGTCTCACAAGGGAAAATTGGCTAGGCTTAAAATGTCTATGAGGGTTGGGAGGGTGGCCTAATGGTTAAGGTATTTGCCTTATAAACACAGGTGAAGGGTTTGAGTCTCACAAGGGATAATTGGCTAGGCTTACAGTGTCTCACAAGGGCAATTAGCCTAGTACTAACCTATGGAATCTATGGATGTGTGTGAGTGTTCATGGGTTACAGTCAGAGTAAGAGTTTGGTAAAGGAATAGCTTTAGTGTTATTTTTATATATTGGTGTGTGTGTGTGTCTTGTTTAGTGATAATGTTAGGCTAAGTGTGTTTCGTATCCTAATGTGTGGGGTTAGGGTTGAGGCAGAGGAGAGGCTACAGCCAGGGGTGCCATACACAGGAATATGGATCCTCTTGCACTCCACAGAAAGTGCAGTAGCATTCCCCATAACCCCCACTTACTAAATGTTTGAACACCAAAGTTAAGCTACCTCAGGGAGAGGTCTAATACTTGGTATGGATTTCCAGCAAAACCAAGTATTTCTTTAACTCTGAGACAGTGTGACATCACATGGTCAAATAGCGTATGAGGGTTTGGGGCAAAGCCTCCACTGAGAGGGTGGTTATTGGCATAGTCCTTTACCCTGATCCTGGGCAACTTTAACTATCCAACCATAGATTAGAAGAAATACTCATGCCAAAACACAAATGCCCGAGTTTCCTTTATTTCATCAGTGCAAATGCCTTGGAGTAGTTGGTTGGCACCCCCACAAGAACTGAAAATATCTTGGACTTGGTATTAACCAACATGAGTAACCACTGCAGCATCCTTACAGTGTCATCATCCCTAGTAAGATCCGTCCATAAAGTAGTCACTTTCGAAGTCACCATCTCCCCCAACCCTCCCTAGCTAGGGTCAAACAAAAAAACTTCTCCAAAGCTGATTACACCCCCCTGAGGGGAGGTATAAACAGCTTCATAGCACCCTCCCCCTCCACAGAAACTGGCACATATATCCAAACTTACACCAAACAGGATGAAATCCTCCTCATTAAAGAAGAGTAAACCTGTCTGGTGGACATCTACAATAAATAAACTCTATAATAAAAGGAAAATATTGCAGTCCAGGACCAAGAAGGAGCAGGTATGTAATTGGAAGTAATCACTTCTTAACCTAAACAAGTGAATAAGAGCACTAGTGAAATCCTCCAAAGTAAACTTTGAGTCCAAATTGGCCACATCTACTAAAGGCAATCTTATGGCTTTCTTCAAATATGTCCGCAGTCTCATGGGAAGAACCCAGATCTGCTTAGAACTGGTGGTCAAGGACACCACATACACAAACCCTGTAGATATAGCCAACTTACTGGCAGACAGGTTAAGTGAAAACTTCACTCCCCTGTGCCCCATCAGTAAAACAGGGCATCCCCAGTACCTGCCCCCTCCTCTTATCTCTAGGGAGAAAGTCGTCACTGCCCTCTCAAAGGCAAAAAATACAGCCTCCATGGGACCTGATAACATCCCAGGCTGCATCTTACATGAACTCAGGCAGGAATTTGCAGCAACATTAGACACCTTATTCAACCAAAGCTTGAGTACCAGCTTCATCCCAGCTGAGTGGAGAATAGCTACTGCCATCCCTTTGAACAAAGGTGGAGCTTCCACTGATCTAGGAAATTATAGACTCATCAGCCTAACTAGCCTGATCTGCAAGGCCATGGGGCGGTTTATCATGGACCTCATTAACAAGGACATTGGCAACCTCCAGACACTTGATCCCACACAGTTTGGTTTTGTCAATGGGAGATCATGCCTGTTAAATTTGGTTGACTTCTTTGAGACAGTCACCAAGGCCATAGACAAGTGGAAGATGATCACACCACCTACCTTGACCTGGCCAAGACCTTCAATACTATTCCTCACTCATGTATAATAGATAAACTCCCTCAACTAGGCATCGATCCATATGTTACCAGATGTGTAGCAAACTGGCTCACTGATAGAACCCACCTAGTCAAAATAGGGGAAGCCACCTCAAGTAGTAGACCTGTAACAAGTGGTGAACCCCAGGGATCAGTCTTGGGGCCTCTGCTGTTTGGGATATACTTCTCAGAGGTGCAGGCCAAATTTAGTGGGCTATGGCTGACCAAGTTTGCAGATGACTGCATGTTGGACACTGCCATCAATTCCCTTAGTGATGTGGACATCCTCCAAGAAGATCTCAGCCAAACAAATGACTGGTGCCAGAAATATGGCCTCAAAATGAATGCCAAAAATGTATAATTAACCCTTTTGGGGAGAATGATGTCCCCACAAATTATCACATTGATAATAAGGCACTAAGCACGCAATCAGTCGTGAGGGACTTGGGAACCCAAGTTTATAGCAAACTGACTTTTGATCACCATATTGCCTCCATTGTACAGAAAGCTTTCTACATGGCCCACTGCATTAGTAATGGTATCTCATCCAGGGACAAGGTGGTCATAACATCCCTGTATTATTCCCTTATATGACCGATTATTGAATGCAGTGCCCCTTTTGGCATGTACCTTACAAAGCACATGCAGCAGCTGGAGAGACCACAGAGATTCCTCACCCAGAGAATCCATGGCATCAAACATCTAACCTACACAAATAGGCTAAAAGCTCTGTCCCTCTACTCAGTCTCCTACATCAGACTACTCATCAGAGGTGATATCTGTCTGGCATACAAACCAATCTCAGACCCTGCCATGATGGGACTGCTGCATATCCGAAAGTCAAGCTTCACTCGAGTAACCCAACCTGCATGTGAGACTTCAACCTGGTCTGTGATATCAATGGGACTTGTTGGTGGGACAGATTTGTGTCTAGAGACTCCCCCTTTTGTGGAACAGACTCCATCTCCACGTAAAGAAGCATACCTCATTAAACCTGTTTAAGCACAACCTGGATAACTGAAGGGAGAACAGAAAATACACCCCTGCGATTCTACCTATGTCCCTGCTGGATAGTGGCATAGGGTGCTGACTTGTTGGAACATGGGCTAAATTCTTGGCTAGGCTTGTCAGGGCCTCAGGGCCAATAGCCTAGTAACTTCCTATGATCCTACAGAAGTACTGCGTCTTTGTTATAATGTTCTTTAAATATTTAATTTTCTTTTTACTATTTTAAAACAATGAGTAAGAAGGTCACTAAAAAACCTATCAGTAAAATCAAAATAAAAACTCCAGCTAAGCTAGAACTTCCACTGAGTGACCTCCCAAACCTCTTGTATCAGAGGCACATGGGATATATGCAAATGATCCTTATCAACATCATGTGTTTCAGCTCATTGTAGATTCTGAATGCCCATGACTTGTTATGCCATTTTACTGGACAATTTCAGGCCAATAAAGCCAAACCCCACTAGCTGTGGATATGCATATTTCAGCCTTGTTATGACCTCGCCAGCACAAGCAGAGTGTTTGACTAAGCATTAGAAACACAGGGCTGTTATACCCAGCTGATGTCCATTATGATTAGGATCACTACAAAAATATCCCAAACAACAAACTAAAACAATGAGTGAGAAGGTCACTGAAAAAACAATCAGTAAAAACAAAATGTAAACTCCAGCAAAGCTAGAACTTTCAATGAGTGACCTCCCAAACCTCTTGTATCAGAGGCACATGAGGTTTGGGAGGTCACTCAGTGGAAGTTCTAGCTTTGCTGGAGTTTTCATTTTGTTTTTACTTTTTACTATTTTAGTAATCTTCTTAGGAAATTGGTGCATTTTAAATATGTGCAAATATTTATATAAATTTGAAACTTCTTTAAGAAACTCAGTGTTATATTTCTTGTGTTTTAAAATAAAATATTGAAGATAACAAAGTAAAGCCAACAAACACTGCTATAGGTTAGATCCTCTCACGACCACTTTAATCATACATAAAAAAGATTGAGCGCTTTCTTTCCTTTCCATAGGGATTTAATCGGAATCATTTTGTTTCCCATCTTCCCTCTTTTTATCTTCTGTTTCAGTGATGACATCATTAATTAGTTAATTTAACCAAAAAATGTTGTGTTTAAATAACACCATTAAAAACATCACGTCAATTTTAAAAAATGTTCATGGACTTATAAAAGTAAAATAATACATTAAACTTTAAACTTAATAGGCATATTCATTATTTAAAACATAATGAATGTAAGGTAAAACCATTATGTGTGTAGTTCATTTCCCACACTCAGACCTTTTATTTAAAATAGGTTTTATTGATATTACTTCATTCAACCCTGGGGTTTGACTTGCTTGTAATTTTATTTGCCACCTTGTTTCTCTATCCTCTATGTGGCTTCTACAGTCACTCCCCCTAGGGTTCTGTACCACTCTTTCTAGAATGGCAAATCTGAACTCTCCAAAAGACTGGCAGCTTATAGAATGCTTATATAGGGCATTATTCATATTCTTTGTGGCAATCTGGTATGTATGTTCGTATATCCTGTCCCTCAATCTTCTCTCAGTCTTGCCTACATAAAAGGAGGGACAGGATTTACAAATAGCCAGATATATTACTCCTGTGGTCTGGCAATTACCTTTCTCAAAACTAACCATGGATTGTAGAGTATTATTTACTGTTACATTCTCTTCAGTGTAAATGTATTTGCATTGCATGCAATGTCCACATTTTATGGTGCCATTTTTGCCCTTATTTTTTATACCCATCTCCAGGGTCTTTTTTAAAATGGGACCTACTTTATAAACAAAGTTTGGCTTAGAACCACCTATATTCCGCAGTCTCTGGTTGTTCCTAAGTATGGCCCAATTTCTTTTCACTATTTTTTCTACCTCATATGCATTACTTCCATATGGAACAACCATGGCTTTCTCAAATTTAATATTCTCATCTTCTTTCATATTTTTTACCTTCTTTAATATTCTCAAAATTACCTAATAATGGTTTGTATTTGTTACCCCATTCACTTCTAACATATTCCACAAACTCATTCACTATTTTCATTGGGTAGCCCCTCTCTTCAAATAACTTGGACATCACGTTTAACTCTTCATCTATATCATCTTCTTTTGAGGTCATGCTGGCTATTCTTATTAATTGTCCTTTAATTATGCTGTTCTTTTGTCTTTTCGGATGGTCACTTGAATATTGTAAATAGGAGTTACTAAAAGATGGTGTCCTATAAACTTTTGATTTAAAACCATTTTTGTCCTTCTGTATGTATGTGTCCAAGTAATTTAGTCCTTTTTTGTCATATCCATATGTGAATTTTAAAAATCCTGTACTCTCATTTAAATATTGAATTAATTATTTTATTAGTTTCTCTGGGCCCTTCCACAGAATAAATATGTCATCCTGGTATCTCACATATAAATTCATATAATTAAAGAAATCACTTTTGAATACTTGTTTTTTTCCCCATTCCAGCAACACAAGGTTGGCAGATATAGGGGCACAAGAAGCCCCCATAGCTACCCCCTTGTGTTGCCTGTAATATTCTCCTTCAAACAATATGTAATTATGTTCCAGGACTATATCCATGAATTCCATAATTAACTCTTTTTTGTCATTTTCTAACACAGTGTTGTTGTTGAGACTGTCCAAAAATAATTCTAACCCTTCTTTTTTTAGGGATAGATGTAAATAAATCTAACACAGCTATTGTTAGAAAAATCAATTCTTGATCCCAAAGTTCCTTCTGTAGCCTACCTAGAAAATCCAGTAGTCCTTAAGGATATGCCCCCCATTCATTTCCTGCTGTTTTAGCCATCTATCTATAACTACCCCAAAGGGGTAGGTTTTTGACCCACGTCCATCCACAATGGGTCTGAATGATAAATTATCCAAACCTTTATGTGTCTTTGGTATTCCAAAAATAGTTGCAACTTTTGGCTTTGTTACTTTTAAGTAGTTGTACAATTCTCCTGAAATTCTTTGTTCTACAAGGTAGTCTTCTAGGTAAAAATCAATTCTTCTATTACTAATATTAATTTCATTCACTGAAGATGGTTAATATGTGTCTATATCATTAAGAATCTCAAAAATGTTCTGGGAGTATTCTAAAGTGTTGTGAAAGACCATTCCTTACCCCTTGTCTGGTCGCATTACTCTCACTGTCTTATCCCCTCTTAATCCTTGTAAGACATCATTTTCCTTTTTACTAAGATTGTTGTTCATAGGTACATGTTGTTCTTTATTTTTCAACTTATAGATGTCTTCCATGATGGCTTTTACTAGTATATTAAGTGTTGGATCTAATGGTGGATTGTATGTACTCTTATTCCTAGGTTCTGTGTTTTTGTTTTTCCTTTCAATTTTTATCTGACCCTGGAACACATAGGCCAAATTTAATTTCCTTATGAACATCTTAAGCTCTATTATTGTTTCAGTGTAATCAAACCATTTAGTAGGCACAAATTTCAAGCCTTTCATGCATAATTGAAACTGTTCTTTTGTTAGTTCTAAACCTGCATAATTATATATGTGGTATCCTTTAATCCATCCTGTACTATAGTATCTACCATCTCTGCTTTTTGTTCCTGGTTGTTTTGTTCCATCGATTTCCCCACTGACCTCTTTCTTATTCTAGTCCCACATCCCATTCTTGCTGGTACTGAAAATGTCGGGGCTCATTGTTATCTCCATAATTCCAGTCATTAGGATGAGATTTCCCCTTTGTTCCATACCTATACTGCCCTTTGTGTTCCTGCCTATTTTGCCATTTCGTGTTTCTATTTTCTCTTTTTTTTTGTCTGATTTTAAAATATATGCCCTATTGTTCTTGTAATCATTCAGGTCTCTCTGCATTTTTTTACACTTTGTATTACATAATTTATTACATTTAAAATCAATATTTTCCATTTTCCTATAATATAATTCTTCATGTTCTGTAAATACCAGATCATTTCTGATTTTCCTATTAAGCAATTATGTTTGTTCTATAAGTATAATTATTTTTTTATCATTGTTTGTTATAATTTTTTCCATCAATTCCATCCCATACCTATTAAACATTTCTGCAAGGTCAGCAATTACATTGTCATCATAGTCCAACCCAATTTTTTTTATGTATGATTAAATAAAGTGGTCGTGAGTGGATCTAACCTATAGCAGTGTTTGTAGGCTTTACTTTGTGGACTTTGACACTGCAGGGCTCATTCTAGCTTTTATTAAAATATTGAAGATGTTATGCCAGTTCACAGAAATTAAATATGGTACTTTACGGTAATTTTTTAGCCATCAATTATTTTTCAATATGAACATCCTGGATTTAAGAGAGCAACACAATTCTCTAACAACATGAATCTGGACACATGACTCTTAGGAAAAGTCCATTAAAGTGTATCATATTCAGAAATATAAAAGACAAGTAGCCACATAAGTAAACATATTTTTTTCATAAGGCTTACACCTCGAATCACACACTCCTGATGCTTATATGTATATCTGTATAAGTGTGTGTGTGTGTGTGTGTGTGTGTGTGTGTGTGTGTGTGTGTGTGTGTGTGTGTGTGTGTGTGTCTGTGTGTGTGTGTGCATTCCTTTACATTGCTGATGAACTTTCATTGACATAAAATATATCATGAAACTTCATTGGCAATCTTTTTCATTGAATTAAAAAAAAAAAAAAAAACAATAAAAAAGGTAATTGCAAATGAGAAAAATGTGTTACATTTGTGATCACCAAAAATAACCAGAAACTTTTTAGGTGAATGGGGTGTCTCCAACAGAAATTAAATATCCTAACTCCACAATCTCACAATTGTGGACAAAGAGGACAACTCCTGAATTTATATTATAGTCAAACTGATACAGTCCAATTGTAATTTAATTTGACCACTGCAACCACTGAAAAAAATTACCAAAAATCTTATATCTGTGTCTATATCTATAGCTCTCTCTCTGTATATACATATATATATATATATATATATATATATATATATATATATATATATATATATATATATATATATATATATATATATATATATTTATATATTTATATTTATATATATATATATATATATATATATATATATATATATATATATATGTTGTTGTTGTTGTGTCTTTCGGCTTTTCCCGGTTAGGTGTCGCCGCAGCGGAACTCCGGTCCTCTAATGATTGACAGTAGATTTTTACGTACCGAGTTGCCAGCCCTGACACACAACCTTCAACGAAGGTACGCCCATTCATGCATGTCTCCACACACAAGATGCTCTAGCTGAGAATCGAATGGGACAACGTCTTACTGTGAGGCGACAACACTACCGCAGCACCACCACTGCAGTCTTATTATATATATCTATATATATATATATATATATATATATATATATATATATATATATCTATATATATATCTATATATATATATATATATCTATATGTGTATATATATATATATATATATGTATATATATATATATATATATATATATATATATATATATATATATATATATATATATATATATATATAGGTTCATAGGTTCATACTAGGCTATGTGCCCTAGGGCATTTATAAGCCTAGCCAGAGTGTGTTTGGCTTTTGCCACCCATTTTAAATTAATTTTGCTATGCCCTTTTTCGAGGTTAGTATACTGTGCCTCTGTCTAACAGTGACACAGAAGTGATACCCGGGGTAAACCTACGATCCTCCATCCACTCATCAAGATTCCTCTTGAAGAAAGTCAATGAGGGACTCTGCCTAACCTGGACTGGGATTTTATTCCAGAGTGAAGGGAGCCTCTGGGTTATGAATCTGTCCCTCCAGCATGTCCTATTTATTTCAGTGCTGGGGATCAAGTCTCTCGAGCGCATAGCTCGATGGGATTTGTATTTTCTGAGGTGCAGCATGTCCATTAATTCCGGAATGGACATGGCTTTATACGTCAGGCACAGATCACCTCTGAGCAGGTGGTATGCCACTGAGTAGAGCTGGAGTTTCTTTAACCAGGCAGCATATGGCATTTGTTTGAGCCCTTTGTTCCTCTTGGTGAGGTACTTTTGGGGTCTTTCCCATTGCTGCAGGTGTCTGGTAAGGTACATCCCAAACGGGGCATTGTACTCAATTATGGGCCTGATGAGGGATGAGTAAAGAGGCATGATGACCTCCCCTGATCTAGATGTGAATCCCTTCATGATTAGGTGGGCTATATAAAATGTTTTTCTAACTACTTTGGCCACGTGGTTGTCAAATGAGAGATTGCTCTCAACTTGGGTCCCCAGGTCCCTAATTACTTCTTCCGTACTTAATGGATTACCACCTATGTGGTAATTTGTGGGCACTTTGTTTTTGCCAAAGGGGATGACTATACACTTTTTGGCGTTTAGTTTGAGGCCATGGCTCTGGCACCAATTGTCTGTTTCTATGAGGCCCTTTTGGAGGATGCTTGTTTCGGCTGGAGAGTCGATTATGGCACCCAGTTTGCAGTCATCTGTGAACTTGCTCAGCCACAGTCCTTCCGTGTTGGCCTGTACCTCCGAGAAATATATACCGAACAAGAGAGGTCCCAGGACTGAGCCTTGTGGGACGCCACTTGTAACTGGTTTGGAGTCTGACATAGCTCCAGCAATTCTAACCATGTGGGTTCTGTCCTTGAGCCAGATTGCAGCCCATCTACTGACATAGGGGTTTATATTTAAGCTGGTGAGCTTATCTATAATGCCCGATTGGGGTATTGTATCGAAGGCTTTTGCGAGGTCCAGTTAGGCTGTGTGGACCACCTTCCCCTCGTCAATGGCCTTGGTGACTGTTTCAAAGAAATCGACCAGGTTTAAGAGGCAGGATCTGCCCTTAACAAAGCCGAACTGGCTAGGATCCAGTGTCTGTAGGTCCCCAATATCTTTATTTATGAGGTCCATGATGATCCTTTCCATAGCTTTGCAGACCAAGCTAGTCAGGCTTATGGGGCGATAGTTTCCAGGATCCGTTGAGGCACCACCTTTATGGAGAGGGACCACTGTTGCTGTACGCCACTCTTTGGGTACATATCCTGTGGTAAGGCTGAGATTGAACAGTAGTTTTATGTTTGGGTTTAGCTCTTCTTGGAGTTCTTGTAGGACGCAGCCCAGGACACCGTCTGGTCCCATTGATGCTGTGTTTTTTGCTTTGGAGAGGGCGGCTCTTACCTGAGCATCTGAGATGTCTGGGGCAGCACTCTGCTGCGATAGATATTTGCCCTTTGTTGGGAGTTTGCTGAACCTGTCAGCTAGGATGTTGGCAATGTCTGTGGGTTTGGTGTATTTTTTGTCATTTTAGACTAATTCTGAGCATATCTGGGAATTCCCACCCAGGTTCCTAACATAACTAAAGAAAGCCTTGTGATTATCCTTAGTGTCCTATGCAATTTTTCTCTCGAAGCTGGCCTTAGACTATTTTATGAGTGCCCGTAGTTTTTTGCTAACACTGATCAGAGATGCCTTCCTTTTTGGGATTTTGCTCTATTATGTAGTAGCTTCCTCCTTCTATTGTATAGTTTGTTTATGGCTGGGGTCCACCAGACAGGACGTCTGCCTTTGGAGGATTGGGTCTTGGTTTTATTTGGGATTGCATGATCCATGCATTCCTGAAGGTGTTCATAGAATGCGTTTATAAAGGATTCTGCGGTCTGGGCGTATTTTCCACAGGCCGGGGCTTTGAAGGATTCCACCTCGGTTTTGAGGAGTGTGAAATTTGCTTTAGAGAAGTTTTTCACTGTGGTTTTCTGGGCAGGGGGTGGGGTCAGGATGTGAATATCCAGTGAGATTAGTTTATGGTCTGATCTTACCAGTTATACCTGTATATATATATATATATATATATATATATATATATATATATATATATATTTTTTATATATATATATATATATATATATATATATATATATATATCTATATATATATATATATATATATATATATATATATATATATATATATATATATATATACAGAGAGAGAGAAAGACACACACACACACACATGCATGAGTGCTTTATGACTTATTGCTGTACAATTTTATTGTGTGATAAAACTGTGGTGTTTTCTGTTACTGGGATAGTTTGTTGAATTACGGAACAGTTTTAAGTTCATTATATTGACCTTTACATAGTTATAGTGTTTTTGCCCTTTTTTCAGATTTGTGCAACCCTGTACTTAGTATGATTAATTTCTGGAGGTGCATGTGTGTGTGTGGGGGAGGGGGGGGGGCAAGCTGTTTTTTTCTTTTACATTTCATAATTGCAAATGTAACCTATTGGTTTACATAATTACTTTTTTGCAAAGATTTTAGTAGCAATTATTGTTTATCGCTGCTGAATTTGTAAGATGTTTTGTGTTTTGATCATACCCATCGGCAATTATTCATTATAAACTCATATGTATATACATTAGAGATTCGATTATTTGAATGTCAATTATCCGAAATGTCAGTTATCCGAACATAACCTTCCAAAGTTTTCACGTAGGAAAAATCATAAAGCCTGAATATGTAAATGTTATAAGTATTTGCTTCTGTGTGTTTTTTGAGCTTGTAGCCCGCTCCTGTGTGAAAAATATTCTTTATTGTTCATGGAATCGCTGGATGGTTGAAAAGTGTAAACCGTGTGTGTAGAAAAAGCAAGATTTTAGAAGTTTTTTTATCTGGTTCAGTTATATGTTTGATTATCTGAACTACCCTAGGCCCCAATTAGTTTAGTTAGTCGACTCCCTACTATATTTATATATATAGCTTTCAAAACTGCTCTACTTTGGAGTAAAGGCAACCTATTCAGCAATGGAACAGTGGAATAAAGACATTTAGAGTCACTACAATCTGACAATTAGTATAAGAAAATCATAGCTCCACTTCACTGTTTGCACATTTGTATGTGAAACTTAAGTTCTGCAAACTTTTGATTTGCTCCTTAGATAAAAGTTAATAGATCCATTGATTCATAGGTAATTTCTAGGCTAATAACCAAAAGAGCTGTTTTAAGCCTAGACATACTTCCCAACTGTATTTGACAGGCTTTGATACCACTCATTTTTTAGCTAGTATAGCCTAGTTATAAGTGCATCACTCATTTTATAGGTACTGTAGCCTGGTTACAAGTGGACAACTCATTTTATAGCTAGTATAGCCTAGTTATAAGTGCACCACTCATTTTATAGGT
This sequence comes from Protopterus annectens, assembly GCF_019279795.1. Lineage (NCBI taxonomy): Eukaryota > Metazoa > Chordata > Ceratodontiformes > Protopteridae > Protopterus > Protopterus annectens. The sequence goes on from NC_056726.1 coordinate 1,538,069,601, forward strand.
ACTATAGCCTGGTTATAAGTGGACAACTCATTTTATAGGTAGTATAGCCTGGTTATAAGAGGGCAACTCATTGTATAGGTAATATAGCCTGGTTATAAGTGAACCACTCATTTTATAGGTAGTATAGCCTGGTTATAAGTGAACCACTCATTTTATAGGTACTATAGCCTGGTTATAAGTGGACAACTCGTTTTATAGGTAGTATATCTTGGTTATAAGTGAACCACTCATTTTATAGGTACTATAGCCTGGTTATAAGTGGACAACTCGTTTTATAGGTAATATAGCCTGGTTATAAGTGAACCACTCATTTTATAGGTACTATAGCCTGGTTATAAGTGGACAACTCGTTTTATAGGTAATATAGCCTGGTTATAAGTGAACCACTCATTTTATAGGTACTATAGCCTGGTTATAAGTGGACAACTCGTTTTATAGGTAGTATAGCCTGGTTATAAGTGGGCAACTCGTTTTATAGGTAGTATATCTTGGTTATAAGTAGACAATTAATTTATAGGTAGTATAGCCTGCTTACAACTGGACAACCCATTTTATAGGTTGTATAGCTTGGTTATAACTGGACCACTCATTTTATAGGTACTATAGCCTGGTTAAAGGTGGACAACTCATTTTATAGGTAGTATAGCCTGGCTATAAAGGAACAACTAAATTTATAGGTATTATAGCCAGGATATAAATGGACCACAAATGTTATAGGGGGTATATCTAGGTCATAAATGAACCACTCATTTTATGGATAGTATAGCTAGGTAATAAGTGAACCACTCATTTTATAGGTAGTATAGAGGGGTTATAAGTGGACAACTCATTTTATAAGTAATATTGCTTGGGTATAAGCGAATCACTCATTTTGTAGGTATTATAGCTAGTTTATAAGTAGACACATCATTTTATTGGCAGTATAGCTAGGTTATAAATGGACCACTCATTTTATAGACACTATAGCCTGGTTATAAGTGGACCACTCATTTTATAGGTAATATAGCCTGGTTATAAGTGGACTAACCATTTCATAGGTAGAATAACTATGTTATAAGTGGACCCTCATTTTATGGGTGGTATAGCTTGGTTATAAGTGGACAACTAATTTTATAAGTAGTGTAGCTTGGCTATAAGTGGACCACTCATTTTATAGATACTATAGCCTGGTTATAAGTGGATCACTCATTTTATAGGTACTATAGCCTGGTTATAAGTGGACTACTCATTTTATAGGTAGAATAGCTAGGTTATAATTGGATCATTCATTTTATAGGGAGTATAGTTAGGTTGCAAGTAGGCAATTCATTTTATATGTAGTATAGGCTGGTTATAAGTGAACCATTCATTTTATAGGTAGAATAGTTTGGTTATAAGTGGACAACTCATTTTATGGGTAGTATAGCTTGCTTATAAGTGGAACACTCATTTTATAGGTAGTATAGCTTGATTATAAGTACAATACTCATTTTATAGGCAGTCTAGCTAGGTTATAAGTGGTCCACTCATTTTACAGGTAGTGTAGCCTGGTTATAAGTGGACCACTCTTTTTATTGGCAGTATAGCTAGGTTATAAGTGGACCACTCATTTTATAGGTAGTATAGTTAGGTTATAAGTAGACACCTCATTTTTTATGTATTGTAGCCTGGTTATAAGTGGCCCACCCATTTTATATGTAGTACAGCCTGGGTAAAAGTGAACCATTCATTTTATAGGTAGAATAGATTGGTTATAAGTGGACCACTTGTTTTATACTTAGTATAGTTACGTTATAAGTGGAAAACTCATTTTATGGGTAGCATAGCTTGGTTATAAGTGGAGCACTCATTTTATAGGTAGTATAGCTTGGTAGTAAGTGTGACACTCATTTTATAGGTAGCATAGCCTGGTTATAAGGGGACCACTCATTTTATAGGTAGTATAGTTAGGTTATAAATGCACAATTCATTTTATAGGTAGTACAGCCTAGTTATAAGTGGGCAACTCATTTTATAGGTAGTGTAGCTAGGTTATAAGTGGACCATTCATTTTATAGTTATTATAGCTAGATTATAAGTGGACCACTCATTTTATATGTAGTATAGCTTGGTTATAAGTGGACAACTCGATTTGTAAGTAGTATAGCCTGGTTACAACTGGACAACTCATTGTATAGGTAATATAGCTTGGTTATAACTAGACCGATCATTTTATAGGTACTATAGCCTGGTTATAGGTGGACAACTCATTTTATAGGTAGTATAGCCTGTCTATAAATAAACTCAATTTATAGGTACCATAGCTAGGATATAAATGGATCACAAATTTTATAGGTGGTATAGCTAGGTCATAAATGTACCACTCATTTTATGGATAGTATAGCTAAGTAATAAGTGAGCCACTCATATTATAGATACTATAGCCTGGTTATAAGTGGATCACTCATTTTATAGGTACTATAGCCTGGTTATAAGTGGTCCACTCTTTTTATTGGTAGTATAGCTAGGTTATAAGTGGACCACTCCTTTTATAGGTTATATTGCTAGATTATAAGCGGTCGAGCCATTACAGGCAGAGTAGTCTCTGAGACCCATACCTGACCCTCCAACATGTCCTATTTATGTCAAAGATGAAAATCAGGTCCTTAGTTAAGTGTGATTTATTTCAATTAGCCTGCTTCAATATGATGAGTCTCAGTTTCTATAGCCTTGTTTATGTCCATGTCCCTTTCCCAACCTGACTATGGCTGAGACAGTCTGAGCCCAGCAGTGGTAGCACTGGGGACATTAAGTTAGATTACTTGGAATGTGCAGAATGGGAGTGAAAAAATAAATTAAAGATATTTAATGTACATTGATGGTTGTGTTGCTTGATTCACACAGTGCTACGTATATGCATGTATTGTTCTGATTTTCGACTGTTACTACACACAATATTATGCTCCTACAATCTGTTTTTCTCAGGTGGCTGCATTGGCCAAAAGCCCTCTCCCTACTGGTATCCTCATGAAGATGAATGTTAGGATGTACTTGAAACTACAGCTAGCCTTTTGCAGTGATGTATAATTTTGTTTAGCATATCCTTTAAATCCGGTCTCCTTGGACAGCCATTAATTGCATAGGCAAGTTTAGATTCCATCAGTAAGCTTTACTTGTCTGCCTTTTAACTGCTTTTAATACTCTATGACCCATCTATACCTTTGTTTCCCATCACCCTCTTGCTTTTTTTAATGTTCCATGGACTCTTTCTCTATCCCTCATTCCAAAAATCATTTCCATAGCTCTACAACCCTCTCAGTGTAGAAGCGCCTTTGTAGATCTGTGAGTAGTTCATCCGTGCAGCTAGTCACCTGTACCCTCTCCTTGCAATCCTATCAGTTTATGGAGATGTATTCACAGCTCTAACATAATCTTGTCTCTCATACCCCACACCCTGATTACCCCCCATCTATTCTGGTCTGCATTGACAAAATCCCCAGCTTGTCTAATCTCTGGGGATTTTCTTTCCCCTTACCAACATATACTTCTGATGGCTTTGTTCTGGACTTTTTTCAAAAGCTTGAGGTCCCTCTCTCAGCATGACCCAAGAGCTATGAATGGTAATCAAGGCATGACAATAAAAGGTGTGTGGAAGAGGGAGTCATTGCATATGTGTTTCTGGAATCTACCCTCTTAGGATACACCCAGGGAATTATGTCCTCTTTTGCCACCATCCTGTCATTCTGTTCCATCTGGTTCATTGCAGGTGTGGTACAAAGCCATGATCCTTGTCTTGCCCTGTCACTACTCTTCTACTCCTTGTAGCTGATAATACATACCAGATTTGTTATTGCCCAAGTTGAAAACAGTTTCCATTTGTCTGCATTGATCCTAAGCTGACATCTTCCTGCCTACTTTACCACTATTTCTAAATCCTTCCATAGACTGTACACCACATCATCCACTTCTGTTCCTTTCACTTTGTCACTAATAACAAAGAAAATAACGTTCTTATTTCCATCTGATATGGCACATGCATGCTAACATTTTGAAGAGTATTGGACAAACAACTGACCTATGTAGTACAGTTTCTTATTAGAAATATTAACCATCCAACCCAATACCATATTCATGGGTGACATTAATTATTCCAGTATTAACTGGGAATCCTATATAACACCAAATGTACATGGACTGAGATTCCTGGAGTTTGTAAACACAAACTCCCTGGACCAGACGGTCAATACACCAACCAGGGGTGCAAATATACTGGATCTGGTCCTAACTAATATGGGAAACTGCTGCATACCCCCTAATTTAGTGCCTTCCTTGGTAAGGTCAGATCACAAAATGGTCTCCTCTGAAGTAAAAATAAAACCTGGACCTCAAGCTTAACCAGGAATATTCAGGAGCTATTCTAAGGCTAACTCCCTGCTATTAAGTTAGAACCTTGCACAATTGCAAGCCCCATAAACATTGGAAACACTGCTCCCTACACAGAACTGTTCACTGAAACCCTGTGCAAGCATTTTAAATGCTGCATAGAGGCAGCAGTACCCCCCCAGGAAGAAGTACAGAACTAACTTAAAAACAAGCCACCCTGGTAGAATCACAAAATCAATAGGCTGTATAACAGAAGGAAGAAAATCATGGCAAAAATTAGGAGGTGCAGCACCCAGCAGGATGAAACCTCTCTCATTAAACTAAACAAACAACTCAAAGGAGAAATAATATCTGCAAAGCCAAAATTGAGGTAAGTTTGGCCTCCCAGGCCAAAGATAACCACAAAACATTCTTTAACTATGTCCACAACCTCAAAGGCAATATGCAATTTTGTGCAGAGATCATTGTAAATGGAGCCACCTATACTCTGCCAGAAGATATAGCAAACCTCCTGGCTGACAAATTCAGCTCCAGCTTTACCCCTCTCTCCTCCTTAACCTTCCCTAAGGAAATATCATCAAATATAACTCCTCCTACTATCACTAGGAAACAGGTCCTTAATGCTCTCTCTAAGACCAAGAACACTGCATCAATGGGCCTAAACAATATCCAAGGATGCCTTCTTAATAGCATGAAACATGACCTATCAAGGCTTCTAGAATTACTATTTAACTATAGCTTCCAAACAGGCTTTATGCCTCATGAATAGAGAAAGGGAACAGTCATCCCTCTGCACAAAGGTGGGCCATTTACAGACCCTGGAAACTACAGACCTATAAGTCTCACTAGTTTTATATGTAAAGCCATGGAAAGAATTATCATGGAGATGATCAATAGAGATGTAGTAAATCTCCAGACACTGGACCCAACCCAGTTTGGTTTCATTAAGGGCAGATCGTGGCTACTCACCTGGTTGACTTCTTTTAGAAGGTCACCAAAGCAATGGATGAGGTTAAATCATTCACACTGCCTACCTTTACCTGGCCAAGGCATTTGACACAATAACCCACTTGGGCATTGTTGACAAACTCAAGAGGTTAGGTACAAACCTGTATGTCACCCTGTGGATAGCCAACTGGCACACAGACAGGACCCAGGAGGTTAGAACTGGGGAGTCCACCTCTACAAAGAGTACAGTCACAAGTGGAGTCCCTCAGGGATCAGTCTTTGGACTGCTCCTTTTTAGCATTTACTTCTCAGACGTCAAGGCCATTGTCAGTGGTCTCTTACTGACTAAATTTGCAGGTTATTGCAAATTAGGAGCTGTCATTGAATCTTACACTGACACAAATGTTCTCCAGGAAGGGCTGACACAGACAAACAACTGGTGTCAAAGCCAGGAACTAAAACTAAATGCCAAGAAATGCATAATAGGGTCCTTTGGGAAGTCATCCATCTCTGGTAACTATCATATTGACAATGCACCCCTTAGAGTTGACCCAGTATTCAGGGACTTAGGGACACACATGGATAATAATTTAGCTTTGACCATCACTTGTCACAGTAGTGAGGAAATCATTCTATGCTGTGCAGCTTATAAACTAAGGTATGTCATAAGTCCAAGGAAGTCATTGTTCCCCTATATTCAGCATTCATCATACCTATCATTGAGTACAATGCCCCCTTTGGTATGTAGCTAACCAGGCGTATCCAACAACTGGAACGTCCGCAGAGATTCCTCACGAAAAGAATACAGGGTATAAGTAAAATGTCCTATGCAGACCACTTCAAGGTCCTATCCCTGTATTCTGACTCTTACAAGCTTTTGAGGGGAGATCTATGCCTGGCATACAGAGCATTGTCAGACCCCACTCTGATGGACCTCCTACATATCCACAAAACAAACAGGACCAGAATTATCTGTTCTAAAGACGTAAACCTTGCCTGTGATATAAACAGGGCCTGCTAGAGAGCTCGGTATGTACCCCAGAGACTAAACTCTGTATATGGAGCAGGCTTCCCATCTATGTGAAGCAGAATTCCTCCCTAACCCAGTTCAAGAGCAACTTGGACAATTGGATGGGAAACTGGAAATTCATCCCTGGTTTGGCACCTGTGTTTCTAATGGACACAGGTAACATGGTTCATCTCCCAGGCCCATGCTTACACTTAGCAAGAGTATCAGAACTTGTCAGTGATTTGGGATGCATGGCTAGACTTAAAAAGGCCCTTGTGGTCATTAGCCTAGTAAACACCTAAGAACCTATGAACCTATAAGAACTACTTCCTACTATTAAGTGATAACCTGGCATCATTTCAACCCCTCCCCCCAAACCCACAGAACACTGTTGCTTATGCAGATCTGTTCACAGAAACCCTACACAATCATGTTAATAGCTGCATAGAGGCAGCTGTACCCACCAGAATAAGAACAGAATGTACTCAAAAATCTTAAGAGGATCACAACACCAATAGGTTGTATAACAGAAGGAAGAAAGTCATGGCAAAATATAGGAGGTGTAGCACCCAGTAGGAGACATGCACTCTCATCAAACTAAACAAACAACTCAGAGGAGAAATAAAGTGTACCAAAGCCAAGTCTGTGGTAAAATTGGTGGGTCTATATCATTTGATCAAATAATCCTTTTGTTGAATACCTTTTCGTCAAACATTTTTTAGGGAAATAACTATTTATTGAATGCTCTATTTGTAAAATTCCTTTTAGTCAAAATTTTATTTGTTGACCAACACTCAGTAAACAGCGCACGCTGCGGATACACTTTTAAAGGAAAACTGAGAAATTACTGTCAACTCATAAAATATTAGTAGCCCATAGAAGATGTAAAAAACAATATTGTACCGATTTTTATTCTATTCAGTTGCTTCAACACAGAACTGATTCTCCAAGAAAAGACTATAAATCATATAGAAAATTTACATAAAGATGAGCGATCACTGTCAACTCATAAAATATGATTAGTCCATTCAAGACATGCTAAAGAATATTATATTCACTGTTAATTGATTGTAGTTTTGCTCCAGCAAAGATACTTCTTTATTTACAGATTTTAAATAAACATGAGCAATCAACAATAATTCATTAAATAACAGCATCTGTCATGAGTGATCAACATTATTTCATTAAATAATAACATCTGTTAAGCATGTGCAAAATAATATGTATTATTTCTCATTTAATTCATGGACTGCTCCAACATAGTTCATTAAATAATAATATCTGTTAAGCATGTTCAGAAGAATATGTGTTAATTCTCATGTAATTCATGTACTGCTCCAAGCCACTCAGCAAAGAAACATATTAATTTACTTACAAAGTTTGTGCATTTACAAGCAATGACCATTAACTCATAAAGCAAGAACAGCACTTTTAAAAACAAGCAAAAGAATAAAGTGTTAACCCTCAGTTGAGTCATATCTTGCTCCAACATAGAAGTGATTCTTCAAATAAACATACAAATGTCTTTACAAACTTTAAGTATTAGTGTATTACACTTTTACGATGAGAGCTATTGCTTTCAGGAAAGATTGGATGTCATACTGTGCTCTATTTTGGACAATATTTTGCAAACGACTTTGCCTTACAATATGTTTCCATTTTTTGGAGATCCCAGACATCCTGTCAAAAGCTGTAATAGGTATTCATTCACTCGATTCTGCCACTACAGTGGGAATGTGAGAAATTCTTCTACCAAGAAGACAACATATTCTCCCATGCCATCCTTCCAAATAATTTTGGGTTCTTGGTAAACACAATTCATTTAAGTATGACACATTTCAAAAGTTTATGGAGAACACAGGAGGAAATCTTGAAGGAACAGATTTCCGAGTGTAGTGTTTACAGGGATGTCCAAGCAAATAGACTTCTGAGAAGTAGTTTAGTAGATCTTTAACTTCCACATGGAATGTTTTAATCAAATCATAATATTCCAGCAACACTTCACCTTCTTGTAAAAATGGGAATGCTATCAGTTTCTTTACAGACAACTGAAACTGGACATTTATCCCATATAAAGTAGGCAAGTGTAATCCTGGAAGATTATGCCAAACATTTTGAGAAATGTGAAACAGGCAACCCTTACAACAAATGCCTGCAAAGTTCATACTGATACTATTAACAGATGCAAGTTCAAAATCACACAATAAGTACTTCACACTACATTCTAGTTCAACTGTAGTAGTCAAATCAAATGTACATTCCCACATAAATCTTTATGCCTTAAAGAACTCTTTATTCATTAAATAATACAGTAAACGTAGCTACTTGCTATTGTTTTCCTAACTCACTAATCTGTGAATACTATATAATTGCCTACACAACCTCTTTTTAATTAAACATATTCCATCCATACAACAAATAGGAGATTATTTATTTAGTTAGTTATTTGTTTAGTTATTGACATTTGTTTACCGGAAAAGTCCACTGGATCGGAGACCCATTTTCAGTGGAGGCCAGGGAGAAAAGCTTCACAGTTAAACAAGTATTGCACAATAATTATACAAGAATAAGTACACCAGCAGTATAATGTTACAGAGATGCATTCAGATTCTCAGTGATATACATTCAATTTAGAAGAGTATGTACAAAGACAAATATAATGTTGCAGTTGTAGATTCTCGGTAATATACATTCAGTCAGCAATTAACAGTCGTGAAACTTTAGTAAAGAAAAGTATAGCAGACTTTCAATCCACATGAGTAGTCTAGAAAAATTAGTAAAAATTGATGTATTTCATAGGCTGGAGAAATAAAAGAATCAGTAGAGAAATAGCAGGTATCAGAGTGGATTAAGGCAGAAATTCTAGTATAATATGTATGTGACGTTAAGGGGGCTTACACTGTGTTTCACAGGTATGGCTGGGATTGTGTAATAACTGGGTTTTGAGGGTGGTTTTAAAGGCCTTAATTGAGTCAAACTGAGTAAATGATGAGGGGGAGGATATTCCATAGTCTGGCAGTGATATATTAATATTAATATAGACATTGTCCTGCTTTCTTATTGAGTGTAGCTACATTTAGAAGGGTTTTATCTGAGGAGCAGAGGGTTAGCATAGGTGTGTGTGTATGTGTGTAAAATACAGTGTAGTGCGGGACAGCTATCAGGCTGGAAAATTAGTTTGTGACTGAATGTTAACTGAGTATAGTGGAGATAGTGTTGAAATTCTAGCCAGGACAGGTTTGAGATAGCTTTGCAGTGGTGTGTGCGGTTGGACATGTTGGAGGCAAATTTTGCTATTTTGTAGAAGCACAATTATAGCTTATTACTAAGGGATGTATGGAGGTAGGCGAAAATGGGGCTACCATAAAAGAGAGATGGGATAAGTAAAGTGTTAGCTAGTTTTAACTTAGTTTGTTTATCTTGGTAAAGTTTCTGACAGTATAGTTTTCCTAGTTTGAAGTGTTTTTTTCTTCACAGAGTTGAGTATGTGTTTTTCAAAAAAGAGCTTGTTGTCGATAGTAATTCCTAAAAGATTTGCATATTGTACATATTCAATTTCTGTTTTCTGTGGGAAAAGATTTTGAAATCTATAGATGGAGGCTTAGATAAGAATAGTAGCAGTTTGGTTCAGCATTAATTAGGAGTCATTTAGCCAGGTGTCTATGGAGGAGAAAACATCTTGGATGATCTTCTGAGGGTTTGTGAAATTGTTTGAGGAAGAGATGATAGCTGAATCATCTGCATAATGAATCAATATGCTTTGTTGGGAGGCTTTATTTAGGTCATTAATGAATATATTGAAAATTATTGGTTCTAAGTGAACCCTTGGGGGACTCCTGTATTGTTTGGTAGGTAGTCTGATTGCTGGTTTTGCCATCTAACTAATTGCTGCCTATCATTTAAGTAAGAGGAACACCAGGCTATTACACTGGGGGAGCATCCTAGTTTTTCTAAGTGTTGTAATAGTTTAGGGTGTGGTACTGTATCAAAAGCTTTTGACAGGTCTAACAGGAGTACGTAGGTTGGTAGGCTGGCATCAAGAGCCTTATTCACAGTATCAGAGAAGGACAGTAAAGTTGTGGTTGTACTGTTACCTGGGCAGAAACTGTGTTGGGTGGGAGTTAGGAGGTTATTGCTGGTGAGGTGATTTAGGAATTGGTTTTGTATGCATTTTTCCAGGATTTCTGATAGTGAAAAGAAAATGGAGACTGGCCTGTAGTTTGAAAGTTAATGGGCATTTCATGGGCATAAACATAAATCCATTAAATTCTCTTTAGTTGAAAACATTAGTACACGTAAGTTACTTTGCAAATCCACTTTACATTTTTGTACAAATTGCCCATCTTTTAATTCACAATCAGTCATGCAAACTTTACTTAGGTTACTGCCTCATATCGATTTTCTTAAAATTTTTTTACACCTAGCTGTATTTACTTGCTGTAGCATTGACCTTCTCCTTGGTAAAGAGACAGCACTTTCAAGTGAGGTACTAGTTATCACCTCATCAACTACAATTTAAGGAGTAACTCTTGATAAAGTTGCTGGTTCTTTAGTAAAGTGAAAGGTATATATCTTTCTACATCAGATGGGTCAGAAGCATGATTATGAACATCTGATTTTAACAGTTACTCCATATCATCTACACACTTTGATACTGCTCTGCCTTTACAGCTATCAGACATTTTTAGATAGCAACACCAATATTTCCATTCTTTTGCATTCTTGTCTATGTTATATAAATAACCATTTATACGTAGCATTTCTCTATTTCTTTGCAATTTTACTTTGCAGTACAGGTTCCCTATTACTCCTGGATCATTACCCAGTGTTTCTGCCATAGCTTAAAATTGTGGAATGCCTTACGCTCTCATTAGCATTTACTTGTTACTGCTTATATGTACAACTTTAAATACAAATTAAACAAAAGACTTACTTCAAAGAAGACAAATATAGAAAAGTATAATTAAAAACACATCATGTTTTTATTTCATAAAATATATTAGATTAACAAGTTTGTGTTTAATCTTTTAAGCATAAACTTTAACGTTCAAAGGTTCCCATTTCCGTACCTGCTCAGTGATGTCAGATATCACATATTTTGAAGTTGGCCAACAAAAACAGTTCAACTAAATATAATTGAATATATAGAGCATTCAATGAAAAGGTGTCTCACTCAAAAGGGATTGATGAAAAGGTGTTCTGTGAAGACACACTTCAATCAAATGATATAGACCCAAAATTGGCCTCCCACACCAAGGACAAGGCCATAAGGCATTGTTTAACTGTGTCTGCAACCTCAAAGGCAATACACAATTGTGTGCAGACCTCATCGTTAATGGATCTACCTATACTGAACCAGAAGATACAGAAAACCTACTGACAGACGAATTAAACCCTAACTTTATCTATTTCTCTCACCCAGCATCCCTTCAGGAAATATCAAATATAACTGCCCCTCCTATCACTAGGGAGCAGGTCCTCAGTGCTCTAAGACCAAGAACTCTGCATCAATGGATCCAGACAATATCTCAGGCTGCCTTCTAAACAGCACGAAAGGTGACCTATTAGGCCATCTGGAATCACTGTTAAATCAGAGCCATCAAACAGGCTTAATGCCTCATGAATGGAGAACAGCAACTGCCATCCATCTGCACAGAAGCAGGCAGTCTACAAACCCTGGAACTTACAGATCCATAAGTCTCACTAGTCTCATATGCAAAGCCATGGAAAGAATTATCAAGGAAATGATCAATAATGACATAGGAAATGTCCAAACACTAGACACAACCCAGTTTGGTTTTGTCAAAGGCAGGCCATTCCTATTCAACCTGGTGGCCTTCATTGAGAAGGTTACCAAAGAAATGGACAAGGGCAAAGCAGTTCACACTGCCTACCTTGACCTGACCAAAGCATTTGATACAACACACCACTAGGGCATTGTTTGATAAACTTGGGAGGTTAGGTATAAAGCATTATTTCATCTGCTGTTTTGCCAAATGGTTCACAGACATGACCCAGGAAGTTAGAATTGGTGAGGCCAACTATACAAAAAGGACAGCCACCCATGGAGTCCCTGAGGGATTTGAAAAATTATATGGTGCTGCTTACTGTGATGGATTTGAAGTCTTCTTAAGACACTCAGTCTTGCTGGCTGGATTCTGCTGAAATCAAAGTCTGGTTATATTTGCATTCACAGTCTGTTGCATACAGAAACTTGCAGAATATACACTGATGAGAGAATATACTTTGCAGCATCAACTTAGAGCAGTAACAAATAACTTTTTATAATAAACCAGATGGACTAATGTTACAGCTTAAAGTACTGTTCCACTTTACTTCTCATATAGTACAGATGATGTGAGAGATATAACATTTACCTCGGGACAAATGTGTCCCTACCAATACCCCTAACATAACTGGATTAATACAGATCTTTATATACAATTTTAGTCATGCGCATACATATACATTTCCTCTTGGTATTCTATTTTGGGGAATTCCTCATCCTGTAGAAACAATATTGATTGTTGCAGATGCTGACTTAATAATATTATTTTTAAGCTTCCTTGTTTAACAATGTCCTGTCACAATTTTGCTGAATTTATAAGAGGCCAGATTTTCTGACAGTGTGAACATCCTGTTTTTTTTTTTTGTCTTTAGTATTCTATTTGGATCTTTGTATAAGAACATCTGTTCTTGTGCAAATGCTGATAAGTGCAGAAAAGCATGTTTTTTTAAGGAAACACATTATAACAGTGTCATATGATAGAAACATGTCATGTTGTCCATTCTTTAAAAAAGCAGATTTTACATTTGCTCTCACTGACAATGAAATGCATACATCCTGTTTTTTAAGTCTGTAAGGAAAGATGTCCATTCAGCAGATTTCTTATTTTCCAAATCACAGTCATTTAGTATGGATGCTAATCACATATTGCTAAACTCTATTTCTATATTTAAGCAAGCTTTATCTTATACCTTATTTATGTTGCATATTTGTAAAAAAGTTACTTTCAACCTTAGTATATGTTGAGCACACTATAACAATTCCCTCTTTTTTATTTTAAACCAGCGAAATAAATTCAGCATTATTTGATAATACTTTTTCATTATGACAATTAACAATAACTTGACTAGCTTTTGCTAAGCAGACTTTAATACATGTAAATAATATGCAAACAAGCATTACAATAACAATAAAAGAAATTAAAAGTAGTGATTGTTTTCCTGTCCATCATGTAAATAGATTACTAAACTATTCACTCCAATCATCATTCCAGTTTTTTTTAGTATGTTGAGACACTTGTGCAATCACTTCTAAATGTGTTTTTACAGATTCTGTTTTGTCTGGAATAAATGTACAACTCCTATTAAAGCACATGTTCCCCCTTGGGATGCTAATATGTAATCTAATGCCATTTGATTTTGAAAAACCATAGTTCGTATAGCTGTTATTTCAACAGTAATTTCAAGGACTGCATTGAAAGTGGCATTTGCCAATACCTCAACTAGTTTAGATAGTTTTCTCAGCTCCCAGATGGCTTTTGCAGCTCTGTACCAAGGGAAAGTACCTGCTCCAGAGATTACATCATCTCCTAAATCCATATCTTTTAATTTAATATAATCAAGATTTTGATGATATATATGTGATGTATCTAAGGTGTCTACTGGATTTTCTGGACTTTCAATCACAGGTAATATTTCCCTTTTCTTTTTTTGCATTTCTAATGCTTCCTTTTGGTAACTCTTTTACATGATGCATTGCTGGTACCACTAATCCTATATAACAGGTGGCATCCCATCCCTTTGGTAACCATTTATAAGCATATTTACCACAGATGTAATATAACCCATCTGATAGAACAACACTGCTATTTACCAGACTGCCATTTACTTGCCCCATAGTAGGAGTTTTATCATGTACAACTGTAAAGTTGTTATCTGTTTTACTTCGTCAACATGTAATATTGGTTTTTCACTCATTTTTATCATTTTGTGAAAAATGAAATACTGCTGTGTCACTTAATATTAACCGGCCCTTAACTGGTATTAAAATAGGAAAACCATGAGAAAATACTCCACATACTGGTACGCGGTTGTGAAAATTTATCATTTCAATTGTTTGAATACAATTGCTATTACCCACTGGAACAGTTCCATTTTGTTGAAAACATGTGATCCCCTGCACTATTGCAGATAACTGTACTCTTGCTTTATGTAATTGTACATTTATGACCTGATTTCCTGTTTCATTTATTAATACTCTCCAACTACTAAGAGAATTTACTGAAATAGGTATTAGCGGCATTACTCCTGTTATTTTTGGTATTAAACTACATACCCAACAATTAGAAACATTCATGCTTTTTTCATAGCAACATTGCCTTGCCAAAAAAGTGTTAAAAGATGGTGAAAAATCTTGTTCATTTTTCCACATTTCTTTACTCTCTCTCTCTTATGTAACTTTACAGTTTGATTAACAAGTTGTAAGTATAATTTAATACTAAGCAATACAATAATAGTTAGTATGATAGCTATTATCAATTTAAAAAAAAACATCCTTTAAATAGAAGTTTCATTGTTGAAACATTTTGCCTTTGGTCATCCGAAACTGGATTTCCAAAAGGATGCACTTTAAACCATGTCAATTTCATTATGGTTTTCTCTGATGGAAACCTACAAAAGAATACATTTAATCAGATTTATATTACTCACTATTTTTGATCATTCTTAGTTGATCTTTATGTACCAACATCATTCTGTTTTTCTTCTTTCCTTTGATTTTGTACACTAATGGTCCAATTTTGTTCCACTACTTCAAAATGGCCTTGCCAATTGCTAGCCCATGGTCCTTCCATTTGGAATGTTTTTACCAATATTTTGGTTCCACAGGGAAGGTTTTCTTCAGCCCGTAACATTGGCACCTTTTTCCATAGATAGAACGCTTGCTCCCTTGCATTATAGTCACATATACTAGTAAGTTGTTTTAGCCATTCCTGATGTTTGCTGATTTCTAGCATGGCCCTACCATTAGGTAAATCTGGGTCAAATGGTAATTGTATGGGCATTTTGTGGCCTGTCATTATTTCATATGGGGAAATACCTGTTTTGCTGTTTGGTGTTGCTCGAATAACCATTAAAATACCAGACAGATGATGTACCCATGTAGTGCCCTTTTCCAAGCATGCCTTTTTTAGACGTTCTTTTAACGTCCAATTCATACGTTCTACAATGCCATTAGATTGTGGATGGTATGGTACATGAAACCTTTGCTGTATGCCTAACAAATTACACATTTGTTTAATGAGATCACTAACAAACTGTGGGCCATTGTCTGACTCTATGATCTGTGGCCATCCCCAATGGCAGAAAATATTTTTCCATAAGGCTTCTGCTGTTGCCTTTGCTGTCATGGGTTTGGTAGGAATTGCTTCTACCCATTTTGAAAAGACGTCCACTACTACTAGTAGATACCTGTAACCTCCCTTTGTTGTTGGTAATGGACCTGCATAATCTATTTGAACTGCATACCATGGCTCATCCACTGGTTGTACTGGATGTAAATGAGGCCTTTTGCTTTTAGCGTTCACCTGCAGACAGATTAAACATTCTTCTACAATCAGCTTGCAGACCTTTTTTTTAAATTTGGGTTCCAATACTTTTCTTTTACAACTGCCCATAACTTATCAGTTCCTATATGGCCCAGTATTTGGTGATTTAACTTGACCAACTGGCATGCCAACTGAAATGGTACATTTGGCAACTGTAACCCTTTGGAGGTGGTGTATGCATAGTACTTTTTTGGTGGTATACCTGCTAAT
This sequence comes from Protopterus annectens, assembly GCF_019279795.1. NCBI lineage: Eukaryota > Metazoa > Chordata > Ceratodontiformes > Protopteridae > Protopterus > Protopterus annectens. Next base: position 1,538,085,720 of record NC_056726.1, read on the forward strand.
CTGCATTGATCAGTTTCTTCTTTTAAGCCCTGTTGTTTTTGTATATTTATAAGGTCTTTTTCTACTGACTATTCATCTAATTTTTTAAGACACTAACCTCTACACTGGCATACTCATATTCTGGAAGTTATTTTCCATTTTGTGCTGCTTGTTTGGCCAAGGTATCAGCTAACACATTTAACATGTAAATTTCACTTTTTGGCTTTTGATGTGCTTTTACTTTTAAGATGCTATACTGTCCTTGTTGTTTTGACATTGTTATAACTTTATATATGTCTTTTAATACTTCAGCATGCCACAATGGTTTACCTATACTATCCACAAATCCTTGCCTTACCCAGATTTCCATATGCAGTCTTAAAGAATTTACTACGTAAGCACTATCTGAAAAAATGTTAACAGAATTGTAATACTTTAGCACATACAGTACTGCCTCCAGTTCAGCTCTTTGAGCTGACATATGCCTTGGTAACTTGATTAGTTAAGGAGAACCCAGCTGTGGATTCTCTGGAACTATGGCAAATCCTGTCCAGTATCTGCCTTGGTCCCAATATCGTGCTCCATCCACAAAGATGGATGGCTTAAAGTGATCAAAATCAGATGCTAAAAATTGCACATCAGGTGACATTATCTTTTCTAAACAGTTATGCTGTTTTCCTTCATATCCCATGTGGTTTGACAAATAGCATTTGTCCCCTGTCTGTATAGTAACAGTTTTCATTCCAAAAAGTGCCATCCATTTTGCAAAGACTACCTGACTAATACCATCTGTAATTGTATTCATTTCAAAACTGTCTATCAGAGCTTTTACTGCTTGATGTGGTGTTTGTACTATAATGCTGGAAAAAACGGTCAAATATTCAGTTTGTTTAATACCCAGTAAATGGCTAATAATTGCTGTATACATGGATGGCAGCCCAGTTCCACTGGAGTCATCTTCCTGCTAATGAAAGTGACTGGGCATAATGTTTTTTCCATTCTGTTATCGCTACCATGTGGCCATTCCTGTACTAGTACCACAGACAGTGTTTTTTTTCCTGCTGCTGCTTGTAGCACAAATGGTAACCTTAGTGTAGGTGCTATCATTTCTGTAGTTTGTGCTAGTTTTACTTTTATTTGTGAAAATGCCTCCTCTTCATGAGATCTCCACTCTAAAAAGGTGGAGTTCTTTTGTTCCTGTAACATTTTGTATAGGGGAGCAGCCACGGCTGCATAAGCCTGTATAAATTCCCTATTGTAATTCATGATTCCCATGAATTTATGTAAGTCTGCTATAGTCAGTGGCTTTTCTATTTGTAAAATGCCTTGTACACGTATAGGGCAAGGAGACCTTCCTGTTGGTTTTATAATAGTACCTAGAAACTTAACTTCTTGTGACATAAACTGATTTTTTTCACTTTTAACCTTAAACCCTGCTTGCTGTAGAGTATGAAAAACTCTCTTAAGAAGCCATACATGCTCCTCTACTGTTTCTGACTTAATTAAAATATCATCAATGTAATGTATTACTGAATCATCCTTTTCCAAATGTTGTAGAATGGATCCTACTGTCTGATGAAAAATAACTGGGCTATTTTGAAACCCTTGTGGCAACCTTGTCATGACATATTGCTGTTTTTTAAATGTAAAGGCAAATCTTGGCCAATCTTTTTTCCTGAGTGGTACTGTAAAAAAATCCATTTGCTAAATCTATTACTGTAAACCACTTACTTTGTGGCTTAATATGTGCAGCCAACTTTGGGACTCCTGGAACCAAATGTGCTCTAAGAGTAGAGTATTGATTAACCTTCTGTAAATCAATAACAAGACGATAACTACCATCTTTTTTCTTAACTGGCCAGATTGGTGAAATTGTAGGACTGTTGCCCTTTTGTATAATCCCTTCTTTTTCCCATTCTGCAATACATTTTTCCGTATGTTCTTCTGCTTCCCTAGGAATAGGATATTGTTTTTGAAAAGGTAGTAGATAGTCCTGATCACTTCATACCCCTACTGGGCTTTCTAGTTTCCCACAATCACTGGGACCATTGGACCACAGATTTGGGAATTGCTGTTGTAAATGCTTCCATACACTGTCTGTATTTACATAGCCTGTAGGTTTTTCAGGTTTGTCAGATAGAGAGATTGCATAGCAACCTGTACTTTGCTCTTCCTCTATTTGTTGTTTGTCTCCCATGCACAGAATTTCATTAGGTAAATCAATTACTATGCCCAAAGGCCCTAGAATGTCCATACCAATAATGGTATTTGAGCAAGATGGATGCATTAAAAATGCACCCTTCCATGTCTGTGCCATTAAATGCTGAAATGCAAACCTTTTTTATAGGATTTGCTGGTAACTGTCTGTTTGTGACAGATACTGCTGCTCCTGTGTCTATTAAGACATTTTTCCACAGTGACCCCTCTACCCAAATATCAATCAGTGGTCATCCATCTTGACCCTTTCTAAAGGTAGTCAGGAAAGATACCAGAGTAGGGGGCACATCCCTATTGTAAGGAAATCCACTCATCCTCTCCTTTATTATCAAATGCAATATGACACACCTCATATTTTTGCTTGTCATCTTCCTCTGTGTCTAAATGATCTACATATTTAGGTTTTTCAATCTTTTTTTTAACTGTTGCCTAGCTATTCCTTCTGCCTGTTCTATCAAATGTTTCGGATTTACAGGTGAAACTGTTTGAAAATCTACAGGGCATACTTCCTCTTTTCCTGTATATTGATGGCTCATATAACTGTCTTTACCAACATTGTAAGGTTTTTGTACATAATCCTGCTTTTCTGACTTTTCTTGTAATTTTTTTTTTTTGCTCTCTTTTTGGAAACACCCCCTGTTCTTCCTTCTTTTTGCACCAAGCTTTGTAATGATCACAATTTTGCTTAACATGTCCTATTTTTTTTTTTACAAAAGAAGCATGTTGGTGCCTTTTGCTCATTACCTGTGCTTGATTCTGGTACTACAGACATAGAGGCAGGAGCTGGTGGTGCTGACACAGCTCTTTCTGCTGGTGGTTGGTCATACCACCTTTGCCTTCCCCTGTTTTTTACCTCACCAATTACTTTAAATGGCTCACTATTATCTTCAAATGCAAAGATATGGTGTGAATATAATGTCCCATCATCTACCATAGTCCGTCCCCTCATTAGGTTTTGTACCAAATCAATAAGGGTATCAGAATTTTCTTCATAGATACATTTAATATCCCCTGGAACCCCTTTAACTTGTTCTAAGAAGCAATGTATTAGGTGTTTTTGTATTTTTCTTTTTTCCATGTCTCTGTTTTTTGATATATGATTTGAAACGCAAGCCTAAAATGTTCACTTTGTTTCATTAATTTATCTTTGATAGTAATTTTAAAATTATCTAATAATTTGGCTGTGAAAGGCTGCCCTTGTGTAAATGCCATTAAAATGGCTGTCATACGTTCTACTTTAGTGTTTAACTGATAATCATCTTGTTTTAATTGAATGAAAGTTTTAAAACATTTGGGAATGAAAATCCAGAAACATCTAAGTAATGCATCTGCCCATATATCAGATCCTGCTGTATATGCCACCCATTCTTCAAATGCAAGCATGTTATAAAATATGCCTTTTTTATCATTCCACTGTGGTAAACTCTGTAATAATCTAGACTGTGTATATAAATCTGTAGTGGTTCCCTGTCCCTGTTCTATAATTTGGACTGGTTTTGTGTTTTTTAACTCTTCCTTAAGCTGGGATATCAAAATGGTATTTTGGAGGTTAGTCTCTGTTAACTCATCTAATTCTTCTTCCTTTTCCTTCAGACACTGTTTAAGGTCTGTCATTTCTACCTGTAAGTGTTTAAGGGAGGTATGATGCCTGTTATTAGATTCCTCTGTTGACTACAGGGCTCCTATGCACTTTTGACAGAGGTCTTGGATGTAATTTCTGAACTTTTTAAACTTACTTTGTTTTTCATTTAAAAATGTATTAAATTTTTCTGTCAATGTATCATAAGCTTTGTTTTTGTCCTCATCTGTATGTGTAGCCGTGGCATCATTCCATGCTTGTACATAATTTTTAAAGGGAGTTACAAGATCTACAGGGGACTCTGTCAATAAAAGATTTGATTGCTGTTGTAATTCAGAGATTACCGTACTGACAGGACATAACTGCTTTACATCTGGATATAATGAAAACTCTTTACCCTTAGTTAATTCTGTATCATGAAAAGATCTGTCTTCAAGCAATATTTTTTATGGCATAATACACAAAATGCAGTTTCTCTTGAATCACACAATAAACATTTACTATGATATACTTCATTTTTTTTGTTGTAAATACCAATCAAATATTACAATCCACTTACATAATGCCTGTATGTCAACTTGTCCTAATACGGTTTTACACTTAATAATGTGTTGTGTATACCAACACTGCAATTTACTCCATATTTTATCTAGTTGTTTTGTTACATTAAGAGTAAAACTTGACTTACATTTCCTGGAATTCTGTCTGATAGCATTCATACTAAAAATGTGACACAGAAAAAAGTCTTACCAGTGAGCAAGAAAACAGGTGGTCAGGTTGTTGTTTCAGATGGCTGGAATTTTTTCAAAATCACTCAAGAAGCTGGTGAAGCACAACAGGCAGTGGACTGCTGTGCAAAGTAGATATCCACCTTTTCTTGGAGAATTTATGGCACTGCGGCTTTCCTGAACTAGTCTCACTGGATTCAGACGTCTGAAAAAACTTCACTGCTGCAAGCTGCATAAACTGGAGTACTTCTGTTTCGAAATTACACATACGTACAAATGTTAGTTACTGCAATTTGACTGAAGTGACCCTCTGCTGGGCTTACCACTCCTTTTGTGTTCGAATGCAGGCTAGCTCGCCATTGAAAAATTATATGGTGCTGTTTACTGTGATGGATTTGAAGTCTTAAGACTCTCAGTCTTGCTGGCTTGATTCTGCTGAAATCAAAGTCTGGTTATATTTGCATTCACAGTCTGTTGCATACAGAAACTTGCAAAATATACAGTGATGAGAGAATATACTTTGCAGCATCAATTTAGAACAGTAACAAATAACTTTTTATAATAAACCAGACTGACTAACATTGCAGCTTAAAGTACTGTTCCACTTTATTTCTCATATAGTACAGATGATGTGAGAGATATAACATTTACCTCGGGACAAATGTGTCCCTACCAATACCCCTAACATGACTGGATTAATACAGATCTTTATATACAATTTTAGTCATGCACATAAATATACATTTCCTCTTGGTATTCGATTTTGGAGAATTGCTCATCCTGTAGAAACAATACTGATTGTTGCAGATGCTGACACAAACGCTGACTTAATAATATATTTTTTAGCTTCCTTGTTTAACAATGTCCTGTCACATTTTTGCTGAATTTATAAGAGGCCAGCTTTTCTGACAGTGTGAACATCCTGTGTTTTGTCTTTAGTATTCTATTTGGATCTTTGTATAAGAACATCTGTTCTTGTGCAAATGCTAATAAGTGCAGAAAAGCATGTTTTTTTATGGAAACACTTTGTAACAGTGGCATATGATAGAAACATGTCATGTTGTCCATTCTTTAAAAAAGCAGATTTTACATTTTTGCTCTCACTGACAATGAAATGAATACATCCTGTTTTAAGTCTGTAAGGAAAGATGTCCATTCAGCAGATTTCTTATTTTACAAGTCACAGTCATTTAGTATGGATGCTAATCACATATTGTTAAACTCTTTTTCTACATTTAAGCAAGCTTTATCTTCTACCTTATTTATGTTGCATATTTGTTACAAAGTTACTTTCAACCTTAGTATATTGTTGAGCACACTCTAACAGGATTGGTCCTGGGACCTCTCCTTTTTGGTATCTACTTCAGTGAATTTGAGGACAATGTCAAGGGCCTCTAGTTAAGCAAATTTGCAATGATTACAAGTTAGAGTCATCACAGAATCCCTCTCCAACACTACTGATCTGCAGGAAGGGTGGACACAAACAAGTAAATTGTGTCAGAACAATGGACTAAAACTAAATACAAAGAAATGCATTACAGTATCCTTTGGAAAGTTGTCCATGCCTTAAAACTATCATATTGAAAACAAACCCTAAGAGGCGACTCAGTAATAAGAGACTTGGGGACAAGTGTAGACAGTAATGTTGCCTTTGATCATCACATGTCTATAGTAGTGAGGAAATCATTTTATGTTGTGCAACTATAAATAAAGGCATGGCATCTAGATCCATGGAGGTCGCTGTTCCACTGTATTTGGCATTCATCATACCTGACATTGAGTACAATGCCCCTGTGGTATGTACCTAACTAGGCACATCCAGCAATTGGAGCATTGACAGAGGTTCTTCATTAAAAGAATACCTCAAACCTTGTCCCTGTTTTCTGTCTCCTGCAGGTTGTTGTGAGGAGATCTATGCCTGGCCTACAAGGCATTGTTAGACCCCACCCAGATGGAACTCCTGTATATCCACAAAACAAGCAATGCCAGAATCAGCTGTTCTAAAGACTTAAACCATGCCTCTGATATAAATAAGATCTGCTGTAGAAACACGTATGTATCTCAGAGACTACCCCTTCTCTGAAACAGGCTCCCCATTCATTTGAAGCAGAGTTCCTCCCTAAACCAATTCAAGTGTAACTTGGACAACTGGATGGGGAACAGGAACTTCATCCCTAGTTTGGCACCTGTGTTTGTAATGGACACAGGCAGCCTGCAAATGGTTCATCTCCCATCTCCCAAGCCTCTGCTTACACTTATCATGGTACCAGAACCTCTCAGAGAACTGGAATGCATGGCTAGTTTTAAAGAGGCCCCAGTGGTCATTAGCTTAGTATACACCTATGAACCTATGAACTGAAACCATCACCAGTAAAATCAGAGCCCCACATGAGGGGAATTTGATAAATGGAATTTCCAATGAAATGCCGTTTCTTGAAGTAACAGTTTGCTGAAGTTATACAGACCCCTGTAATCCATAAGACTGTTTTTTCTTTACTTTTCCACCTTGAATACTGTTTCACTCTTTCCAAGTTTTAGCCCTCTTGCCCTTCTGCATTGGCCAATCATCTGTTGAAGTCACTATCATTGGTTAGCCAGCACACTGATCAGAAACCTGAGGACTATGGGATGCAACCCATTTTTTTCTGTCTATCCTCCTCCTTCTTTGACATCCTGTTGTTCATCCATAGCTGTTCCTTCTCTGGCTTGTCACCCTCCCCAGCATGACATCCTGTCCACCCTTTTAGTTCCACATGCATTTCTGCATGCAGAAGCAAAAAAGTCAGATTCACTTATTACACTATTTTATGACGTTCTCTTAATCTGCCTCAAAGGTTAGTAACAAGCTGACTGAACCAAACCTTGTCCCTCCTCAAGGAAGGGCAAGCAGGCCTATAATGTATTCCATTTCCCCTGGATATCCCCCTCTGACAGCCAGAAATATTATTCAAACTCATTTCAACAGTGGTAGAGGAGAATACATTTTTAAACACACAAGTCAGCTCCCCAGTAGATGAATTAGGCTTTTTTATTTTAATTTATCTTTTCTATTAACTGTCTGCCTGAAATTATCTGCTTTCTACATGAGCTGGATGGTGCAGTCTGCTTGCTGATTTAGAGAGGCTAAGAAAAACTGTACTGATGGCACATTATATTTTGAAAAATCTGTAACTGTGACCTTAGAATAGGTACTTAATAGGATATCATGTTTTGCCTCATACCCAGCAGCACCCTTGAAGAATGTATATCTTCATAGTGCGTGATTGGCTTGCACAGCATAATAAAACTCTAGAGTCAAAATGCTAGCTAGCATTTATTGAACATAACCTATAGGCAAGGGGGTTATATTTGCCAATTTATTTCTTCTATCAAAATCTTATCTTTATGGCTGACCTTACAAAGACACATAAGTGACCTTTCTGATATAAGCCTGTGACAATATTCAGTGATATATTCCGGAAAAAGCAGAGCACTGCTGTAACTTTGGGTATCATTTTCTTTTTTTGTAAAACCTTTTGTAATTTTGCTTGAGTTTTTTCCCTTTACCTTATTATTTAATTAAATCAGGCAAACGTTGCTCTGAGGAAGCACATAAAAATTCATCATATAGCATTTACATTAGGATTTTAGTTGCATGAATTAATAAAAATGCAAGTAGTTTGCTTTATTTTATTTACATCCTATAATAATCAGTTATCATATCAAATCATATTATATAGACTGCCTCTGGAGATGCTCTATACCTGACAAAATTAATGTAATCAAATGGTGGTTAAAGACAGTTTCAGACATTTGTAAATAGAGAATTTTAGCAAGTGGCTGTTTTAGTTAAATAAAGTCTATGTGGGTTAGAGCCCTCTGTGAATCTTTTAGTTCATGAAACTCCAATATCTCATCAAATGCTGTCGTCATCTGATTTACTGAGGGAACAGCCTGAAGATGCTGTGTCTAAGTGTTCAAACATATGTACATTCTAGTTTCTGGAAGCAAATGAAACTACACTTTTTTATTTACTTAGATAATTAAGAATATTCACCTTAAACTGAGACTAGGGCAATAAGATGAGAAAATTCCGATTATGCTTAAATATATCAGGAGTTAATTAGAACAAAAATGTTCTCAGGGTACCACAAGAAAGTACTGATTAATGAAAACATATCTACAAGTGTGTAAAAGAGTACCTATGGATATGTTACTGAGAGCACATATTCAGTTCTACTAGTGGAAGGAAGGCATATTGTTCTTCAGTCTGCCTAGCACTGCAGCCACTCTCCCTGTCCTCCATTTTCTGCAACACTTAACCTCACTGCTCTCTTCCTGTACTGCTAAATACAGCAAACATGTACTGACAGTGCAAAAAAAGATTTAAAAAATTCTTCAGAATTATAGTTCCAAAGCAGTTGTAAGTCGTAACAAAAATAAAAACTTCTGTAAATTACCAGAAGCTCTCTGTTCAGCGGAAAACTTAACTTAGGGCAGTAAAATCAATGAGAAACTTCAGCATAAGACACAAAGAAAAAATATGTGGGGTCTCATTTGTACAATGCGTAAGAACTGGAAATCTTGTTTTGTGATTTATCACGTTCATTCTCTAAATTTACAGCATAACATTTTATTTATTTATTTATTATTTATTTCCAGTTTGATTACCGGGGATGTCCACTGGGCTCAAAGAGCCCATTTTCAGTGGAGGCCCTGGGAGAAAAGCTCCATATTACAAGCAATTAAACAAAAATGAAATAATACGAAGTAATGAGAAAAAGTAGAAATGCATAAAGGCAAGACAATTCATAAACATATTTACAAAGTTGTATAGAGAACTATTTGTACAATAATTAAGTGATAGAGGCAAGCGAAGCGTTCACAATTAAAGGGAAAGCAATTATTAGTTGAGGGTTAAAATATGAATGTTGTATATTGAGGTTTAGCAGAAATGGAGGAGAAATAGGTAGGAAGTAGACTGTTAGTAGAGCACAGATTATAGTGTCTGGAGTATTCTTAGAGAGGTGGTTGAACATTAATAAAGTGGAGTTCACACATGAAAGGTATGATTGTCATAGTTAAACTGCATCAGCTTAATATAGGTAGTCATTAAAGATTAATTGTTTTCAGTAAGAGGGGATGAGATCAGAGACTATATACAGTATTCACACTGTACGTTTAAGGTAGAAAAACATTATTAATAATTTGGTGTTGAATTTGACTTAGAGGGAGGCAGATGTTTATATATTATTTATATAGTATATGTTTATATATATATGTTTAGATTATATATTTCATGTATCACATTCAGCATCCTTATACTCCATGCCAATATATTTATCAGCCATATTACCTGACAGAGTGGACATATGATATAATACAAGGGATATAAAAGGCCACCAATAGGTATTGTGAGGTTAAATGCTGCAGTCAGAGGACTTCCCTGCACTTAAAATGTCACCTCTTTCTCTATAATGCCTATTCTAGAGGCCATTATTACACTTGAAAACAACACTTAAAAATAGCCTTTATGTTAGTTTCCTAATGATTTAATGAATCACTTGTTTGTTTTGCTTCAGTCTCAGGGCTTCCCTTTCTTCCTGTTAATCTTGAAGTCTTTCTTTTAGCTCTCAAGTTGTTTTTGATGTATTAGTTCTTCCAGTGAAGCAGCCCAATATGCAGCTAGCACATTATCATTTCCATTACAACTTTGTATTTGCCAGTTTTCTGGTGCTTAACCAGTCTTATCATTAGGAGAGAGGTTTACAACTATCCTGTTATGTGGTAATTCATCTTCCAGTGCTGCAAAGTTCGGTCCCACAGCCTCCACTTATGTGCCTCTGAGCAAGTCATCTAACAGACAGTGCTCCTCTCCCGTGGTGAATGAGTTGGATCACTCCATTACCCTGGTCAACAAGCATGTTTTGTCATTGTTACATATTATCCTGTTGGGGAATAGTTGTTTTTTACTGTTTTTCTCTTGCAGCAGTTCAGATGTTGTGGGCTACATAGTCATTTTTGCTGGGCTCTCTGGATATTCATATCAATGCAGTCAAAATACCCAGAGTTGATATTTTCTTCATTTATACCTCCTCCTCAAGTTGAGTGCAAGTGCGGGACTAGTTTTAATTCTTACTGCCAATAAAAAACTGTAGGTGTTATACACCAGCACACTGTAAAATGATTTAACAGCTTTAATACGACATACAAAGTTCAATAGAAACAACATTAGAAAAACAATTGATTTTGGCTCAGTACCATTAGCTGAGAAGCTTCTTCTAGATACAACCTTACAGAGTAACCGAGCTAAGCACATATGATGCAAAAACAGATATTTTTCTCAGTGTCTACCAGCAAGGTTACAACTAAGTCAACTCTTTCAATAGCCAAGTTACTACAATGGGGCATGCCTACCAGACTAACATTATAAAGCTCAAGAGCTCAAGCTAGGTAGACATTAGAAGGCTCTTTTTCATGGAAAGAGTAAGGAATACATGGAACAAGTTACCAGAGGAGTGAGTAAACTATAATACCTAAAGGCTCACTCAAGTAGGACTTGGGTAGGTGATGGGCAAACAGACAAGGAAGAAGATGGCAACTAAACTTTAAGGATGGGAAATAAAGCTGTTGGATTGTTTCATTCTGAATTCAACAGAGTAATTTTTTTTTTTTTTGCTATTCTAAATTAGCCTGTACCTCTCAGAACCAGAAGAATCAAAACCAATCCAGTACCTTGGCTGACCAAAGAAATAAGATAAGTCACCGACCAAAGAGACAAGACCTGGAAAAAAATTGTTACAAGATAAAATTCGGACAAACTTACAACACTACTGGCAGCTCAGAAATAAAAATAATACAAGAATAAAACAGATACAAAGGATTACTGCACAAGCTCATAGAAATCAGATCAATACAACCCTAAAAACCTTCAGGTAAGCCATAAGTAAAAACCGAAACACAATGCACAACCTGCTTCATCCATAGACAGTCAATCAAGGGGCATAACAAATCAATTCATACTCATTTCATACAAACCATCTGTAATAGCATACAATACTTCCAGCTCCTAGCCCACCAATCCTGAAGAGGACAACAGCAATAACAAAATGAACTTCAAACTTGTGTCTACATACTACATTTAATTGAAATCTTCTTAAGGCAAAAAACATGAATCCACTGACAATATAGCAGCTGAATATATCAGAACTACATCTGTTGGTGTTCCCCAAGGGTTCAACCTTGGCCCTCTGTTTCTTAATATATTCAAGAAAGACTTGCACATAACAAGTACAACAAGTCCAGTATGTGGATAATGTCACCTTGATCTCTTTCTGTCTTATATAAGTGGTACATTTTGGATTATTTTCTGCTTAAACTCTGAGCTTTGGCCAGGTAAGACCTACATGCAATCAACTGGACGCATACGTGAATTTAAGTAAATCTTTATCTGCAATTTGTTCAAATAATACAACATTTAAATTGATTTATTTGTGTTGCATTGAATACTATCTAGCTGGAAGTTGTGGCTCTGTTTTTTCAGTTAATGCTTGTTAGAATTCCAGCACAGCCAGTAATAAGTGGGGGTAGTTCAATTAATTGTTATTCGGTTTCTGCCATATATAAGTGGTACATTTTGGATTATTTTCTACTTAAACTCTGAACTTTGGCCAGCTAAGACCTACATGCAATCAACTGGACATATAAGTGAATTTAAGTAAATCTTTATCTGCACTTTTTTCAAATAATACAACATTTAAATTGATTTATTTGTGTTGCATTGAATACTATCTAGCTGGAAGTTGTGCTCTGTTTTTTCAATTAATGCATGTTAGAATTCCAGCACAGCCAGTGATAAGTGGGAGTAGTTTACTTCATTGTTATTCGGTTCCTGCCGTATATAAGTGATACATTTTGGACTATTTTCTGCTTAAACTCTGAGCTTTGGCCAGCTAAGACCTACATGCAATCAAGTGGACGTATAAGTGAATTTAAGTTAATCTTTATCTGTACTTTTTCATACAGCATTTACGCTGATTTATTTGTGTTGCATTGAATACTATCTAGCTGGAAGGTTTGGCTCTATTTTTGTCAGTTAATGTTTGTTAGAATTACTGAATACCAGTGATAAGTGGGGGTAGTTCACTTCATTGTTATTCGGTTTCTGCCTTTTATAAGGGGTACATTTTGGATTATTTTCTGCTTAAACTCTGAGCTTTGGCCAGCTAAGACCTACATGCAATCAACTGGACGTATAAGTGAATTTAAGTAAATCTTTACCTGCACTTTTTTCAAATAATACAGCATTTAAATTGATTTATTTGTGTTGCATTGAATACTATCTAGCTGGAAGATTGTGGCTCTGTTTTTCAGTTAATGATTGTTAGAATTCCTGCATAGCCAGTGATAAGTGGTTATTCACATCATTGTTATTCGGATTCTGCCTTATATAAGTGGTACATTTTGGATTATTTTCTGCTTAAACTCTGAGCTTTGGCCAGCTAAGACCTACATGCAATCAACTGGACATATAAGTGAATTTAAGTAAATCTTTATCTGCACTTTTTTTCCAATAATGCAGCATTTAAATCAATTTATTTGTGTTGCATTGAATACTATCTAGCTGGAAGTTGTGGCTCTGTTTTTTCAGTTAATGCTTGTTAGAATTTTTTCATAGCTAGTGATAAGTGGGGGTAGTTCACTTCATGTTATTCGGTTTCTGCCTTATATAAGTGGTACATTTTGGATTATTTTCTGCTTAAGCTCTGAGCTTTGGCCAGCTAAGACCTACATGCAGTCAACTGGACATAAAAGTGAATTTAAGTAAATCTTTATCTGCACTTTTTTCAAATAATACAGCATTTAAATTGATTTTTTGTGTTGCATTGATTGCTATCTAGCTGGAAGTTGTGGTTTTGTTTTTTCAGTTAATGCTTGTTAGAATTCCAGCATAGCCAGTGATAAGTGGGACTAGTTCACTTCATTGTTTTTCAGGTTCTGCCTTATATAAGTGGTACATTTTGGATTATTTTCTGCTTAAACTCTGAGCTTTGGCCAGCTAAGACCTACATGCAATCACCTGGCTGTATAAGTGAATTTAAGTAAATCTTTATCTGCACTTTTTTCAAATAATACAGCATTTAAATTGATTTATGTGTGTTGCATTGAATACTATCTAGCTGGAAGTTGTGGCTCTGTTTTTTCAGTTAATGCTTGTTAGAATTCTTGCATAGCCAGTGATAAGTGGGGTAGTTCACTTCATTGTTATTCGGTTTCTGCCTTATATAAGTGGTACATTTTGACTTGTTTTCTGCTTAAACTCTGAGCTTTGGCCAGCTAAGACCTACATGCAGTCAACTGGACGTTTAAGTGAATTTAAGTAAATCTTTATCTGCACTTTTTTCAAATAGTACAGCATTTAAATTGATTTATTTGTGTTGCATTGAATACTATCTAGCTGGAAGTTCTGGCTCTGTTTTTTCAGTTAATGCTTGTTAGAATTCCTGCATAGCCAGTGATAAGTGGGGTAGTTCACTTCATTGTTATTCGGTTTCTGCCTTATATAAGTGGAACATTTTGGATTATTTTCTACTTAAACTCTGAGCTTTGGCCAGCTAAGACCTACATGCAATCAACTGGATGTATAAGTGAATTTAAGTAAATCTTTATCTGCACTTTTTTTCAAATAATACAGCATTTAAATTGATTTGTGTTGCATTGAATACTATCTAGCTGGAAGTTGTGGCTCTGTTTTTTTCAGTTAGTTCCCTACCAACCCTCCCTGCTTTTGTTTTGGTGTTATTCTTTGTGGCTTTGAAAATGCCCGCCCCTCTTGTAAATTTGCATTTGGGTACTCCTCCTGGGCCCATCTCATTTGCTCACTCAAAAAAAAAAAATTGCACTTTTTTCATCTGCTTTTACTGTATTTGTGTTTCTTCCTACTTTATTACTTTATTTTGCTTTTGCATCATCTTAAAAGTATTCAGTTGTATTTATTACTGCTTGGTGTAACTATCATTCTATGCCTTTTGGTTTAGGCACTTGGTGTTCAGACCAGTTGTTCTACATTAAGAAGATATGTGGTCTGCACTGTTGTGGCAGGATAGGTTGTTTACATCCTTCTAAGTTGGGACCTGCTTATCGAAGGCTCGGTATCTGTTATTCTAAAAGTGTATTAGTTCTGGTTTAAGCACTTGGGCTTCAGGCAAGTTATTTTACATTAAGAAGGTTCGTGGCCTGCACTCTTTTGGGAAGAGAGGCTGGACTCTGCCCTTCTGAGCTGGGAATTTCTGGTTAAAGGCTTATAGTGCCTGCATATTTGAACTGTTTCTTACTGAAACTGGTGTGCCTTGTTTGCTATAGCATAGACTAGATCCAGGCCTGCTGAATCTAGCTTTGTTTGTATAACTTCAGCACTAATCCAGGCCTTCTTAAAAGTATTCAATTGTATTTATTACTGCTTGGTAGTAACCTGATTAAAGTGTAGCTATCATTCTAAGCCTTTTGGTTTAAGCACTAGGGCTTCAGACCAGTTGTTTTACATTAAGAAGGTTTGTGGTCTGCACTGTTGTGGCAGGACAGGTAGCTTACATCCTTCTAAGTTGGGAACTGCTGATTGAAGGCTCAGTGTCTGTTATTCTAAATGTGTATTAGTTCTGGTTTAAGCACTTGGGCTTCAGGCCAATTATTTTACATGAAGAAGGTTCGTGGTCTGCACTCTTGTGGGAGGAGAGGCTGGGAATTTCTGGTTAATTTAGCTTTGTTTGTATAACTTGAGCACTAATCCAGGCTATCTTTTTTGGAGAAGGTTCCCCTGCACCCCAGAACTTGTCTGATTGAAGACTACAGGAACAGAGCTCAGTTTTGAGATTTTTTACTGGTTAATTGGGTAATTTGTTTAAAAGCCTTTTCTGATTGCTTGTAGTCATCTAAAGCAGTTTTAAGTGTATTTTTCTACTGTTTGTGGTCATTTAAAGCTGTTATTAAGTGTAATTTTTACTGTTTTGCCTTATCTTTTCAAAATTTTTTTTCCTTGTTTTCCACCTTTCTAAGCTAATATAGTCCAGTTTTTAGACTAGTGCTGAATTCAGGGCTGTGTTACAATTTTCTGAGCTGCCCATACCTTACTTGGATAGAGGGAGGTTTCTCTGTTCACCTGTGAGAGAGGGAGCTGTTCCTGGAGGAGTGGTTCCAGCCCAGAAATTAGTAGTTTATAGGCCATTTTGGGCTAATTTCTGTCTCTTTCATTTCCCTGCTGCTCTCTGATCATGTAGCCCAGGCGGGTATGACCCTGACCCTGAGTACCATCCTTCCCTCACCAAGAATGATACCGCAGTATAAAGAAAAAATGATCAATTTCAACAATTGGCTAAGCTTCTGGTGTCATTCAAAAAGGATTTAGTGTCTGTCACCCTGGAACGACATGCTTGATAGGCCTCATTACTTCGCAAGAGATGGCTTGCACCTGTCACCCCTAGGCTTTCAAATACTGGCCAAGGCTCTTACTGCCTCCATAGTGCCTTTTTTAAGCAAGGCTCAAAAGTCAAACCCACCTCTGTAAACATCAAAAATAAAAACATGAGGTTTATGCTACTCAACACCAGGAGTTTAAATCTCAAAATGCACACACTCGAAGCACTCCTCAGTATGGAGAACGTCGACATCGGTGCAGTAACTGAAACCTGGTTCAAGGCTCCACAGAGCACCCCAGCACTACCGAGCTACAACTCATACCACACATTTTGGCCACAGAACATGGACCGAAACACAAAAGGAGAGGGTGTATCCATATTCATCTAGGATACCTACACTTCCAGGTTAGTGACGCAGCATGATACCTCTGAGATCATCCATATGCAACTAACATCAGGCAAATCTGCAATGCAAATTGTGGCCTGCTACAGATCACCCTCCATGACCCAGGACCACCACTCCGTCTTTCTGGAGACATTGGAAAACTGAATACCCTGATATTGGGTGATTTCAATTACCCTACTGTTAACTGTGAAAACTACTCAAGTACAAACTCCCAGGTCCAGCGCTTGATGGAATTTATCAACTCAAATGCCCTGGATCAGCTGGTAAGCTCCCCTGCCAGAGGTGAAAACATATTGGACCTGGTCATCACCAACATGGGCAACAGGTGTTCCATACCAGAGGTCAACCCGTCACTGGTTAGATCAGACCATAAACTAATCACTCTGGATGTCCACACCACACCACCACCTCCAACCAAGGAAACCACAGTGAAAAACCTTTCTATAGCAAACTTCACCTTACTTACGACAGAGGTGGTACATTTCGCAGCCCTCACACTGAAGGATAACATTGTCCAATATCCAGGAACCTTTACAAATGCACTCTATGAGCACCTACAAGGATGCATGGATTGTGCTATCCCTAGCAAAACCAAGACTCACTCCCCTTAGAGAAGGAAACCAGTCTGGTGGACCCCTGCCATAAACAGGCTATACAATAGAAGGAGGAAACTAGTTCAGAAAAAAAGCAAATCCCAAGAAGGAAAGACATCCCTGATCAGTATCAGTAAGAAACTAAGGTCCCTCATAAAATCCTCCAAGGCTAACTTTGAAAGAAAAATAGCCAAGGATTTGAAAGATAACCACAAAGCCTTCTTTAGCTATGTCAAGAATCTAAGTGACAACTCGCAGATATGCTCTGAGCTAGTGCAAAATAGCACAAAATATACTGAACCCACTGATATTGCCAACATCCTGGCAGATAGATTCAGTGCAAACTTCACCCCCCTCTCACACCCAAAAGGGCTCACAGCAAATACTGGAAAAGTGTAGTATCCCAGAAATCACAGGTGAAAACAGCCCTTTCAAAAGGCAAAAGCACAGCGTCAGTGGGGGCCAGATGGTGTCCCAGGCTGCGTCTTGCACGAACTACAGAACAAACTAACCTCCCACCTAAACACACTTTTCAGCCTCAGCCTCTCCACAGGCTACGTGCCTATAGAATGGCACACAGCAACGGTTATTATGCTCCACAAAGGAGGGGCCACAACTGACCCTGGTAACTATCGCCCCATAAGCCTGACTAGCCTGGTCTGTAAGGCTATGGAGTGCATCATCATAGAACAAATTAACAAAGACATTGGGAACCTCCAAACACTTGACCCAACCCAGTTCATCTTTGTTAAGGGCAGATCATGCCTACTAAACCCGGTTGACTTCTTCGAGACAGTCACTAAGACCATAGATGAGGGGAAGGTAGTTCACACAGCCTACCTTGACCTTGCTAAGGCTTTGACACCATTCCCCACTCTGGAATTATAGAAAAACTCACCAGCCTGAACATAAACCCCTACGTCATGAGATGGGTTGCCAACTGGTTTACAGACAGAACTCACACGGTAAGAATAGCGGGCTCCAAGTCTGACTCTAAACCAGTCACAAGTGGTGTCCCACAAGGATCGGTCCTGGGACCCCTACTGTTCAGCATATACTTCTTAGAAGTACAGGCAAACACAGGAGGGCTATGGCTAACCAAGTTCGCTGATGACTGCAAACTGGGAGCCATAATTGACTCTCTGGCTGACACAGACATTCTCCAAAAGGGTCTTACTGAGACGGACACCTGGTGTCAAAGTCATGGTCTCAAGCTAAATGCCAAAAATGCATAGTCATCCCATTTGGGAAATACAAATTACCCATGAATTATTACATAGGTGGCAGCCCCCTTAATATAGAAGAGGTAATAAAAATCTGGAGACCCAGGTAGATAGTAATCTCTCCTTTGACAATCATATTGCCAAAGTAGTTAGGAAATCCTTCTATTCTAATTACTAAAGGGTTTGTATCTAGAATTAAAGCAGTTATAGTGCCCCACTACTCATCACTCATCAGACCCATCATAGAGTACAATGCCCCATTTGGGATGAACCTCACAAGACACTTCCAACAGCTGGAAAGACCACAAAAGTACCTCACCATGAGGATTACTGGCCACAAACATATGTCCTATGCAGCCCAACTGAAAAAGCTCCAGCTGTACTCAGTCGCATATCGCTTACTCAGAGGTGATCTCTGCCTGACTTACAAAACCATGTCCAACTCAGAATTGATGGACATGCTCCACCTGAAGAAATCCAAGCCACTGTGAGCCACTCATTCTAGTGCGCTAGACCTCGCCACAACAATAAATAGAACATGCTGGAGGGATAGATTCCTGTCACAGAGACTCCCCGTGCATTCGAACAAAATTCCTAACGACATTAGGCAGAACCCCTCACTAACACTCTTCAAGAGAAACCTTGATGAGTGGATGGTTAACAGAACATACACCCCTGGGATCACTTCATTGGCTCTTCTTGACAAAGGCTCAGTTAATTAATCAATGGGGCGGCGAAAGCTGACACACACTGGCAAGGCTTATAAATGACCTCGGGCAGATAGCCTAGTACCTACCTATGAACCTATGATCTCTCCAAACTCTGAAAAAAAAACACAAGCAGTCACACAAGATTCTTTATCTCCATAGAAACATGCATAACAGACACTGAATTACTTTTAAACCCTAAACAAAAGAATATTAATTTTATGTACTTCAAAACAATTGGCTACACCATAAGTACTTTTCAGCATAATCTCATCAAGCAGTACAAAAATAATCTTCTCACTCACACCAAATATGAAATTGGACCTTCACATAAACAAAGCAGTTAAAAAACCCCACAAAAACCCAGCTGCCTCTCTAGGATCAAACCCCATCTAACAGATAATGTCGGATGGCACATTGCTTTTCTCTCCATGCCTCTGCTGAAAAAAAGGGTTTATTGCTCTGTATTACTTTTCTGGCAATCAAATCCAATTAACTAACTAACTAACTAACTAACTGACTAACTGACTAACTAACTAACTAAACTAACTAACACAATATAAATAGGCAGATTATATGGGGAATTAATCTTTTTTCCTGCCATAATAGCTGTGCAACATAATGTAACATTTTTCTCTTCCACAGTATCAATACTATGATAAAATTCACTTTATATCTGGAATAGCCTGCTTTGATTTAACCAATATTCCATGACAGAGGCTGGAGTGTTAATGGATAATGGCTCACTTCGGGAAACTGGAGTCTGAAATCAATCTAACGTTATTACGTCAATATAATATGCCTCTTGAGGACCTTACTGTACTTAAGACAGTGGATGTTTTTACTGAAATGTATGCCATTTTAAACACATTTTATTTCTCTTTGTTTTGTAATTCTCACCAAATGCCAAGGTGAACTCTGACCTACTGGTCAGCTGTTTCTTTCAGTGGAGTGAGAACCAAGCATTATTCTGTTAGCTCAGAAACAGAAAGATTGCATTTGCCATCAGGATGAGAAAACACCTACTGGTGTGCAGAGTTACTTTTCTGAGTACAACAGTGACCATTCTTCACTGGAGAAAGACAGCTCAGTATATGTAATTGTGAACCTCCAGAGAGAATCATTTTGACATGTGAGGGTGCAAAGATCAACCCTTTCATAATTTAATAACAAATATTGAGGCCTCAGGAGCAAAATAAATTCTTCTTGCCCTGCCTTAATTTCATATTAAATTGTGGTTATAAAAGAAATGAATGTCTTACAATCTCCATATTCGTGAATGCAGCTTAAATCCCCACCTTCAGATAAAGAAATTTACAAAGAGGAGGTTGCCAGAATAAACACCACACCACCCACATCACGTAGCCAAGCACAACACACACACACACACCTATGCAGAGATCCTCAATAAAAACGTACCTAAACAGCAGAGACCTCCAAAACACACTCACAAACATTCCACACAGATCACCAAATACATCACACACAGCAGACAACACACCAATGTCTCACAAACACAGCCCATAAGGTATAAGAATAAACCAATCTAGCCCATAAGGCATAAAAATAAACCAAACATACTAGTCATTGGCGACTCAACTGTGAGACACACTGATGTCCCCCTCACCAGGCTCGATAAGGAGAAGGTCACAGTCAGTTGTCTGTCAGGTGCCAGAATCCACCACATCACACATGCACTTAAGTCTCGCCACAACAGGTACAAGGGAGGATGGCAGAATGGTTAAGGTGTTTACTTTGCAGACACAAGGTGCAGGGTTTGATTCTCACATGGGGTAACTGGCTAGGCTTAAAAATGGCCCACAAGGGCAGTTAGCTTAGTACTAATCTATGAACCTATGAACCTAAGTATAACTGTCATTGTCCATGTTGGTGTGAATGACTTGAAATGTACCTTCCTGGACTATATGAAGAGAGACATGATTCAACTCTCACAGTATGTGTCCTAGGCAGGTATCACCCTAGCCCTAAGTAACATCCTACCTTCACCAAGAATGAAACAACAATACCAACAAAATAATAATTGACAACAAGAATTGACTTAGTTACTGGTGCCTTTCCAAGGGGATCCAGTATCTGCCTGCCTAGGTTGACAGGCCTTGATGTTTTGCCAGAGATGGCCTCCACCTGTCACCCCTGGGATTCTGGATCCAGGCCAAGGCATTTGCCTCTCCCATTGTGCCTTTTTAGACTATTTCCCAAAGACAAATCTTCCAACAAAAGATCTGTCAAAAAGCAAATTGAAGGTCATGTAGCTTAACGCTAGGAGCCTTAACCTGAAAATGCACTCACTGGAGGCTCTCCTCACACTAGAAGATGCTGATATCTGTGCGGTCACTGAAACTTGGTTCAGGGCTGGGGATAGCACCCCTGCTTTACCATGCTATACCTCATTCCACACATTCTGACCCCAAAATGAGGTCGGGAAGACTAAGGGTGGTGGAGTCTCTATTTTCATTAAGGACAGGCACACCTGCAGGCTGGCTTGCCAGCATGACACACTGAAATTGCTCCAAGTTCAACTGACAGTTGACAAGACACCCATCCAAGTTATAGCCAGCTATAGATCCCCCACCATGACTCAGGACACTGACCCCTCCTACCTAGACCTACTTGACTCCATCAAGGTAGCCCCTAACACCCTGATCCTCAGTGACTTCAACAACCCCACCATAGACTAGGTGAACTATTCCTGCATTAATGCACTCACTCAACAATTCCTTGGCTTCATCAATTCTAACGCACTAGACCAGCTCATCTCATATATCATTCTGGACTTGGTTATTACCAACATGGGTGACTGCTGTACCACTCCCATAGCGTGTTCTTCCCTGGTGAGATCAGATCATCAGTCTGTTTTATTTGAAGCTTCTATCCCACCCAACCCCCCACCCCCAGCTGTAACCAGGCCAAAAAACTTCTCAAAAGCTGACTATAACCTCCTAAGGGAGAATATCAATAGCTTCACACCACAGCCCCTTCAGAGGATGCAGACATCTATGCTGAACAGTATGCCAATGCAGTTTACAAGCACCTGTACAATTGCATGGACTCAGCCATACCCAACAGAACTAAAACCTGCTCCTCAAGGAAACACAAACCTGTCTGGTGGACATCCTCTATCAACAGACTTGACAACAAAAGGAAGAAACTGTTATCCAAGGGTAAAAAGGAACAAATTCTAAATTGGAAAAACTCCCTCTTCAGCCTCAACAAGCAAATTAAATCACTAGTAAAAACCTCCAAAGCCATTTATGAATTGAAACTAGCCTCCAAAATAAAGGGACATCACAAAGCCTTCTTCAGTTATGTCAGGAACCTCCATGGCAAAGCCCAAGTTTGTTCTGAATTAGTACTTAATCATACCACTTACACTGATACTGTTGACTTAGCCAACTTGCTATCAGATATGCTCAGTGTAAGCTTCACCCCCCATCCCCCCAAAGGCCCATTTGACATCTTTGATACTTGTCCCACACCTCACATTTCCATAGATAAAGTGCTAAAGGCAAAGAACACAGCTTCCATGGGACCTGATAGTATCACAGGCTGTATTTTGCTCCATCTCCAGCAAGAACTAGCTTCACCATTGAGCACCCTATTCAACCACAGCCTAAGTATAGGCTTTATTCCAGCAGAGTGAAGAACTACCATTGTCATCCAATTGCACAAAGGTGGTGCAACTACTGACCCTGGAAACTATCATCCCATTAGCTTGACAAGTCTGATCTGTAAAGTCACAGAGCATTATATTATGGATCTCATAAACAAGGACATAGGCAATCTCCAAGCAGTTGACCCCACCCAGTTCGGATACTTCAAGGGCAGATCCTGCCTATTGAACCTGGCTTACTTATTTGAGACTGTCACCAAAGCCCTGGATGAGGGAAAGTCAGTACTTACAGCTTACCTCAGCTTGGCCAAGACCTTTGACACAATTCCCCACTCAGGCATCTTCGAAAAGGTTACTGGCGTAAATCCCTGTCTCATCAGGCAGGTGGCCAATTGGCTCACTGATAGGACCCACAAGGTCAAAATAGGTGTCTTCATCTCTGACAGCAGACTTGACACTAGTGGCATTCCTCAGGGATCTGTCCTGGGACCCCTACTATTTGGAATCTACTTCTCAGATATCCAGGTAAAGATAAAATGCCTTCAATTGATAAGTTTATTGGTGACTACAAGTTGGGTGCTGTCATTGACTCCTCAAATGATGTTAACATACTTCAAGAGGGTCTTACAGCAACAAATGACTGGTGCCAAAGTCATGGCCTTAAGTTAAATGCAAAAAAATGTATTATCATACCATTCGGCAAAAACTCAACCCCAACTGATTACCATATCAACAGCAACCCTGCAAGCACATAACCTGTGGTGAGAGACCTGAGTACTGAGGTTGAAAACAATCTCTCATTTGACCATAATGTAGTGGTAGTGGTCAGAAAAGCCTTATACTTGGTTAATCTCAGAAGTAAAGGGATTGCATCCAGAAAAAAGAAGGTTATTACCTCTCTGTACTCCTCCCTCATTAGACAATAATTGAGTATAACTCCCCATCTGGTATGTACCTCTCCAAACACCAGCACCAACTGGAAAGGCTACAGAAATACCTCACAAAGAGAATCCATAGCCTCCAATACCTGTCCTATGTTGACAAGCCCAAATCACTATCACTCTACTCACTATCATACAGATTGCTCAAAGGTGATCTTTGTCTCGCCTACAAGGCAATATTGGACCCTACCCTACTACAGATGCTCCATATCTGCAAGTCTAACTCCTTGCGTATTACCCGCTTGAAAGGCCTAAATCTAATATACGACATCAACAAAACCTGCTGGAGAGACAAGTTGGTATCCCACAGGCTGCCCATGTCTCTGGAACAGACTTCCCATACATGTCAAACAGAGGACCTCACTGACCCTCTTCAAGCTCAACCTTGATGAGAAGATGGGGAAACCACAAAATTGTCCTAGGGGTTCCACCTGTGTCTGTCATTAACAGGGGTGACAGGTGCTGACTGAGGTTTCTTTTTTGGGGACAAAATCTTGGCTAGGCTTATAAAGGCCCAAGGGCCATTAGCCCAATAACCTCCAATGATCCTATAATCCTACAAAGATGAAAAATCATTTATTCTCGGTGTTTATTAAACAAATGAACAACATTATATGATGTGTCTCTTGCATAAAGCTCTACAGAACTTGACTTAGTGACTTTTCCATAGTGAATATTACAACATAATTATTCACAGCATGTTTGAGAAGAAAATGCCTTGCAAGTTTTGGTTATACATTAACACACAGTGACATCTTTTCTAGATCTGTTTGTGGAGTTCATGTTAAAAATTCTTGTCAGCAGTGTTTGAAAGCCATTTGAACTGAAACATTATAAATTTAATTCATGTATCTCATGACAACAGCTTTAGAGACATCTACTATTTTTACATTTCTCTACTTTCAAATATTAGATGGAAATATAAATATGGTGATTTCTGATGCCAGGGAAATGCATGGCAACATTCTAAGTTATCAGTGATGAGCTGTGGTCATGCACAGCAAATGGAAAGTAGAGTTGTGTAAGTAAACTTGTCATAACAATAGATGGCTGAACAATCACTGCTGCAGGAGCCTTAGCTACATGGGTTATATCCTGCCTAGGCTACAGTCAGACAGCTTCCAGAGCTTCAAGGGCACCTTACACATACCCAAACCATTAGTCAGCTTGAGCTGAGATGACTAAAAAGACAGGTTTTTGTCACCAAGCTTTTCAGAGGTTTCATGCTAACAGACAGAGGGAAGCTGAGCCCTGAAAGGACAATGCTAGGAACAACAAAATAAATGTCCATACCCCGGCATATAAAATACACCAAAAATAAGGGGGGGGGGTGAAAGGAGGGAGAGAGTCTACTGCAACAGTTATCATTCGAACATCCACTGTTATGGTAAATTTGCTTACACAACTGTACTATATCTATCATACAGATCGCTGCTACAGTAGCCTGAGGTATATCTGTAGATTACCATTGCTTACAAATATTGGGATGTAGAAGGGGATCCATGAGCTTCTAAAGAATGTCCCTAGCAAAGTCTGACCTAGAGATGGAATCAAGCTTGTAATGCCTTGTAAAAATTATCTACAGAGGACCAAATTGCTGCTTCTAGAATACTTCTGGACTATAACCCTTTTCAAAAAGCCACAGATGAAGCCAAGACCTTAACAGAGTGGACCTTGATCCTGTATGGAAAAGTTTTGTTGTGGCAAGTTTAACAAAAGGTAGTAGACTTGGGCAACCATTTGGAAATAATCTGTTTTACACAGGTTGTCCCTTCTTCTAACCTTCACATGAAATGAGCAACTGATCCAAAGAGTTGAAAGATTTAGTTCTATGAAGATAGTACCTGTGTTGTCTGTGGACATAGAAGGTATAGATTATCCATTCTTCCTCGTTTTGGTTCAGGAAAGAAAATGGAGAGATGGATAGTTTGACAAAGTAATCTTGGATGCCACTTTAGGCATAAAAGAAAGATTAGTTCTCCAAGAAATCCATCTGTGTGGAAACTGAGAGAGGGTTGACACCAAAGATATTTCAATTACTATAGTATATTTCCCATGTGGACTCTTGCCAGGGGTGTTTTGAGAATCATAGATGCCATGAGACCCAAAATCATGGGGTATGCCCTTGAAGTGACTGACGTCTGAGTGGAAAACCTTTAAAAATAGATCTGGATTTAGATCTTTTCTTTTTCTGTGGAGGAAAATCTCTTTGGAACTGAGGTATCCAGCTGACAACCCATGAACACAATCCTGTGATAAGGAGTCAAAAAGACTTTTGAATGTTCTCTTGGAATCCCAGCAAAAAGTGAGAGATTCCTTACACTTTGAAAAAGACTATGAAAAGATAAGCAAGTTATCTAAATATGGGAACATGTGGATATCCTGTACCCTGCAATGAGTTTTAACTGGAGCTAGGCACTTTTGTGATCCTTCATGCTGCAGTGGATAGTCCAAAGCATAAGGCAGAGGACTGATAATGTGATTCAGGCACACAAAACCTTAAGAAATGCCGTAAGTATGGATGAATAGGAATGTGATGATAAGGTCCTTTAAACCTAGTGTGACTAGGGAACTAAAAGCATACTTGAATAAACACCTTTCTCAACCAGGTAAGGAGGAACTAGTTATATCAGTCCCTGAGTCAATATATGCTGAAGGACAGGAGAAAATAGAAGAATCTGGTCTAGTGAATGAGAAATGACTCCCTGGAAAGGAGGAACTTTCTCCCACTGCCGTGCCATCTGTAAACTTGATGAATGATCCTCTGAACTGGTTTTCTGAAACAATGTTGTCAAAGAGCAAAACAGAGATTCAGACTTCCTGAAAGAGAAAAGGGCTGCCAGGGTAGGAGGGCTTTGGACAATGTCGCTTAAATAGTCATTCTGACTTGCTGGACTGACCTAGGTTTCGGAGGCCCCCTAAATTTTTCTTGGCATTTCTTTTAAATGTCTGTTTAACAGCATTTTGCTGAGACTGTTTACTTTTTTTTTGTGTTCTTCATCATTGGATGAGGGATTAGAGAATATTTCAGAAATTTTGGAAAAGGAGGGCTGAAAAATAGTCTTTATTAACTTACTCCTCTCATCATAGTATTTGATATCCTTAACAGCAGAGGGACCAAAATTTAAATATCTGTTCAAAGCAAACCTCCTCAAAACACTACCAGTGGCCATAACCTTGGAAGAAATATCGAATGAGTCACACACTGACACTGTAAGCAATGAGCTGTCACCTGTGAAATGGATGAAACTAAATTATTTAAATTAGATTTTCCTCACAAGAAGAAACTGCAGACAAAACATTCATCATATGTTCACAATTAGTCAAAATATACTTTAACGTATGAGTCTGACAATTCAAAATATTGAAAATTAGAGTTGCAGAAGCATACATTTTTTTCCCCATATTTATCAATGATCTTCTAATCCTTATCAGAGAGAGTAGGATTGGAATTAACCAAATGTTTAGCAGTAGGATTAAGTAAAGCTGTTGGGTCAGGTTTGGGATGAGTGTATAACAAGACTAAAGAACTTTATACATTCTGTCTTCCTTTTTAGGAGCAGATGGTTGACTATCAGGAAATTTTCAGGCAGAGACACACACATCCTCCAAAGCTGACTGAACTGGACAATGGGTGAAAAGTTCTGTAAATTCCTTCTGTAGCAGCTCATAATATTTTCTGAAGGACTGAGAAACCTCAGTATTCTCCCATTGAAAACACTGGCACATTCTGGAAATAATCTCAAAGAAAGAGACACCCCACATTGCAATTGAGAAAACAAGCTCTCTTCTGAGTCTGATTTAGAAATCTGAGGATAAAACCCTGCATCTGCCCTTTCCCTTCATCTTCCAGTCCAGATTCAGAATATTGAGTCTCTTTAGTAAAAGAGGCACTCCTCTTTGTCTTACTAGAAACCACCTAACAAGAATGATCAATAGCCTCAATTAAACCCTGAGCTAGACCCAGTGAACTGATCCTGTCTAAGGAAACTTGAGGAGGTCTAAATTCACATTTAGTTTTATGTTTCCTTTTGATGGGAAAATAGGGTCAAGTGTTATTAATAGCAGTGGCTGCTTCCACAAGGATGAGTACAGCATTCTAATTAAACAGGGGAGTGTTCCCTGTTCCAGGACCAAAAATAGTGCCTCTCCCTTGCCCATTATAGAGAACCTAGCAACCACAGAGGAAGTGTTTAGCCCCAAGTCCATGATAGTTCTAGGTGCTACACCAGAGGTATCCTACATAAAGGATTAGTGGTCTGAAAAACAAGCCATGGCCACAGCGGTCACCCACCTGCAGCTGAAGCCAATTGCTAGCCTACTGTGGTGGCAAAGCCTGTTTGTTTAACATTTTCTTTTTTGTGGATGGAAAAAAGACCAACCATGGTAACAGTAGCTTGTTCTATCGTCAAGGGGAAACTGGCACCTCTTTCCTAGGGAAAACAGCAGCATAAGCTGATAACATTATAAAGCCATTAAAAATATTTTATTTCAAACAAAAATACAGTAAAAATCACTTTAAAACATTTTGCCAGCCACAAAAGAAAAATAAATAGACTTTTTCCACATAAAAATGGTTTTCCACTAATTTAAACAATGTTTAAACTGATAAGAAAAAGTGTGCTCCCATTTAAAGGTACAGTAAAGTCTCATGATAGTCCATTAAAACACAATCTCCTAGCTTAAACATAACTTTCGTAAGCAGATAAGTACAAGTAAAAAATACATTTTTAATCTGGAAGGTTTTCTCCAAGGGGGACTTTTATCTGCCAAGCAAAGAAACACCACAAACTGAATGTTGATCCTTTACAGCCTGCAGAAAAGCCCTCTTCATCAGCAGGAAAGCTCTGATGGACCTGGCAGCCGAACATCTCTTTTTAGTCAGTTCAGCTTGAGCTCACTAATAGTTTGGACATGTGCCAGGTATGCTAAAGCTTTGGAAGCTGGTTGGCTGTTATATCGTATTCAGGCCACAACCCATATAGCTTAGTCTCCTGCAGCAATCAATATGATGAACATCTATGCTTCTAATGGTTGGGGCTGGGTCAAAACAGAGTGCAGCTGAGCTGGGAGGTGACACAGCTTGAGATTTAAATGAAGTGTGAAAATTCTGTTAGTAAACTTTTCTTTGAGTGGCAAATGTATCTAGCATATAACTAGTGAAGTACATACTGCTATTAGCAATACGATGTGAAATAAGCTTCTCAGGCCAAAAGAAATATCATGTCAAAAGCCTGCAATACATTTTTACTTTAAAGACATCATAGCCCACAATCTGATCTATATTTTAGTTATCCCGTTTAACTTATTCAAAGAATATGTCACACTTAGTTAGCTAAGACTCTTAAGCACAGCTGTCTTTTCTCGGGAATGAGCATGTAGTTTTGGTCTTCCTTCAAAGAAACATCACTTCATCAGCAGATAAGGGACACTTGTCCCATTACCGAATATGTTATTCATGCATAAGCTGTCTGTTCTACATATTAAACCGTACATTGCCACCCCCTCACTTTTCTCTTTTTAATGATACCTTGCGTCAGTCTCAAGCAGTCTTGAATTAATCACTGTTTGGACTGCTCACCTGCTTCATTAGGACTGTTTATGTTCTACTACTACTACTACTACTATTTGTAAGAAACAATACTTTCTTCCATCTCCCTTGAGTTTCCTACCTTTAGCGTTAAATCCTGTCCTCTCGCTGTTGAACAGCTATCATTTTTGAAAACAGGAGTCCGTTTATACTCCATGAATTAAAGTGATGGACTTAAAGGTTTCTGTATCATTTCCCATGTGACACACACCCATCACCTTTCCTCCAGACTATACATGGTAATCTATTTTAAATTCTCTTCATGGTGCATCTAATACAATCAGGCACAGTTTTTGTTGCTCTTCTATGAACTGCCTCTGTCCTTACAATGAGTTCACCAGAACTGCACATATAGCATATAACAGAAACAAAGAGATCATTTTGAGACAACACTTTTTTACTTTTGATTCTTTTCTGTAATGCCTACATTACACCAGCATTTCTTGGCATTATCTCACACTGCTTGCATACATTTAGGACTTATGACCTTTATTTGTCACCACTTATTTTTCATTATTATTATCTTTGCAACTATTTTCTTTCCAAATGCATTTTCTTCCCTGATGTTTTACATCCCAGGTGCTTGCTTGTTTGCATTAACTTTATCTTCCACATTATTATATATTAATGCTCCAGTCTTGTTTAATTTCTTCTCATTTTTATACCTTATTTTGTACCATGTTGCATAACATTGCATCATATGTGACTTACTCAAATTTGCAACAAGAACTGAAGGACTCAAACCTAGGAGTCAGAATGTACCTTACTCACCTCTTATTATGTCGATCAGTATTCTATACCACTATCAAAAGTAATCCATTAATATTTTGTACAGGTTACTGTATTATCAAACAAATGTTATATCATTACTTGACAGCAAAATTATTTCCCAAATTACAATTTAGATTAGAAGGTTAGTAGTTTCAAACACAAAAGTAAAGAATTGTTACAAGTTATGCAATGATATTAACAATGTAACAATGTTTATAACTAAGCTGAATAAGATGTTCTGATGTGGGAGTTGTTACAATGTTTATAACTAAGCTGAAAAAAGATGTTCTGATGTGGGAGTTGTAACGATGTTTATAACTAAGCTGAATAAGATGTTCTGATGTGGGAGTTGTAACAATGTTTATAACTAAGCTGAATAAGATGTTCTGATGTGGGAGTTGTAACAATGTTTATAACTAAGCTGAAAAAGATGTTCTGATGTGGGAGTTGTAACAATGTTTATAACTAAGCTGAATAAGATGTTCTGATGTGGGAGTTGTAACAATGTTTATAACTAAGCTGAATAAGATGTTCTGATGTGGGAGTTGTAACAATGTTTATAACTAAGCTGAAAAAGATGTTCTGATGTGGGAGTCATCTGATTAGTGTAGAAGGGAATGCAAAGCAAAATGAAAAGCACATAAGTTGTAGGTGCAGACATCATAACCTTGACTCACGTATGCTGTTAGTACAAATGGTTCAGGCATTGAGGACATGGGTATAGCCAGGAATAAAACATGCAAACAAAAAGAAGGCAGCATTCTGACCATACTGAGCGTATTAAATGCCTGACATTCAAAAACATTAATAAAATAAAAAGTATACAGGAGAACCTGCAAAGAAGGCAACTGTGTACAAACTAATGTATGACAACTATACCAGGAGTATAAATTTAGTATATGTTCTGTATATTAATATAGAATAGGACAGAGGCATCTTAACAAATGGCAGTTTGTTTGGAGAGGTGTTTTTTATCAGCAGGTGAGCTTGGTACTAATCTAACTGCCCTTGTAAGCTATTTTAAGCCTAGACAATTATCCCTTGTGTGACTCAAACCCTGCACCTTGTGTTTGTAAGGCAACCACCTTAACCATTAGGCCACCCTTCCTCCCTTCTTCTGACAATTCTATCTTATATTTTACTGGCTAATAAAAGTGTCAGAAAGCAGGTTTATTATGATGAGATTTCATGACTGTTATCTTATTCAGTTTTAGAATTATTGTGTTTAGATCAGAAGAAGTTGGGCATCTGCAATGTCAATGGCCTGGTTTTATGAATGAAACTAGGACATATTACCTTGAAGAAATCGTAACAGTGTAGAGGACATGACAGTCTGTGAGATCCTGAATGCTAAGCTAACTGGTCCTACCAACACTTAAAACACAGAGCAGCCCAATAATGCTTGTTCATTGGCTCCGCAATAAATCTAGCAAACCACATTGTTTTGTATTCTTGTAGAGTACACAGAAAAAATGAAATGGCATAGGTACTTACTAGTTATGCAGTCCAAGACAACACTTTTAGAGCCAACCTCAATTTTCCTATAGCCCCAGTGCACTGTCCAGTTAAGTGGCTTGTTCAGAATCAAATGGTAGGCAAAAGGAGGCTGAGAGATTTGACCACCAGACTACATGAAACAGCTTGTTAACAAATGACAACATCAGCTAACTGACTGACTTAGAGAAGAACATGCAAGCCTCACATTTAGATTGGCAAGAAATCAGAACAGAACCTTATATATTGGAGTTCTAAAGCAGAGAATATACCAATGAACCACCATTATCCACCGTGTACACATCTGAGTATGTCCCCAGATTGGCTGAATTACATATATATATATATATATATATATATATATATATATATATATATATATATATGTGTGTGTGTGTGTGTGTGTGTGTGTGTGTGTGTGTATGGACTTTTTTATCTGTGTTAGAACTTAGGCTGTAGGTAGTTTCCAGGCCACCTAACAGAAGCAGGAAAGTAATTGTTTAATGAGTATCATGTCAGATATCTGAAGTAAAGGATTTTACAACCAAATAATAATAATTATATATGTTTGCTGGCATTGTTTTCTGTTTTCTGATCTGTTCTGAAACTGCCCCCCCCCCCCCACACACACATTCCTGTGGTGTTCTTAAAGTTGGTAAAACTGGTCTAATAGCTTTTGTGTTATCTGATTGTTTCAAGGCTTGCTGATTTAAAAATAGTCCCTGTTTGTAAATTCCTGCATACCATATAGAATCTCCGTGTGTTCCGACTGAAAAGTGCTTCTCAAACAAACTGATAAGTATATTTGTTGGCACTTTTCAGAGTTCTGCACTGTCTTAATTTTTGCTTGACTGAATTATATATATTTGTTGGCATTGTTTTCTGTTTTCTGATCTGTTCTGAAAATGGTTCCCCCCTATTCCTGTGGTGTTCTTAACGTTGGTAAAACTGGTCTATTATACAATGACCCCCCATTAATATTCAAAAACGTGCACGCTGATTGGTCAGCATGCACATTGTATATCAGAGTTATAGTAATGGAAAAAGGTCCGGTCATTCTATCAACTGTCTTAAGTTTATAACTCATGTACCAGCTCCTTTTGCTCAACATTTTCTGGAGTTCATAAATTCCAATGCTTTGGAACTTTAAGTTTATACAAGAGCAAAGTTTAGCATTGTTTGTATGTTCCCCCGATATATTTGGCCTTGTCCAGATCTCCTGCATTAAGAGGTTGAGAGCTATATGCAATTAAATCGCTTTATAGAAATAGGAATATCCAAACCTCTCAACTGTCCACAATTTTGGCTCAAAATGTTGCTCTCCCCCTAATAATCCTGCGACAAAATGGCAATTTTGGAAGAAAACTTGGGGGGTTTACAATTATAAATAACGGTAATGATCAGAGTTATAGATTACTTTTATTTCAGAAATGCATGTAGATTCTCTTATTTTGTCAGCTGCTCAAGTTAACAGTACTAATATTAAAAAGGTGTCCCTTCTTTGACAGGTTCCCAGCTGTATTGTGTGGCAATTTTATATTTTTGCATCACATTTTTGGTCCGTTTTTCATAAAATTGTGGTTTTATGGCAAATTAGCGGCAAATCATTAAAGATTGAAGTTAGAAAATAATGGCGGACATTTGAGTTTCAGATTTCATACCCTTCAGAAATTAATAAGACCAGATCTTATACTCTTTCCCCCACCAAAATATGCATTAGGGATTATTATCAGGGGATGCCTTATTTACCCCCACCGTACAACAATCTACATTTATTCGTTTATTCATGTACAAAAATCGACATTTATTCATGAACACAAATCAACATTTATTAATGTACAAAAATCAACATTTATTCATGTACACAAACTGACAATTATTTGATACTTTTCTGTTATTGGACAACAGTTCTAAGTAACGCGTTAACAGTTGTGTGAGAATTCTACATAAACAGTGCAACAAACATTTCAACTTCAGAATATCTACACCTTGGCTTTCACAGTGCAATATTTCATGCTTAACAGAAAGTGCAGAAAAATCTTACTACATGTGTATTGGAGGAGGGGAATAAAACTGAAAGCAGAAGCAATCCATTCTGTTGCCCCGATAATGGAAAAGTTATTCAAATACAGTCATGTCATCTTCTTCTGGAACATTATCATAAGTCTCCAACCCCTGAACTCTGGCCTGAATTTCTTGCAACTCCATTTCCTGTAGAACCATTGTCCCCAATCTGTCATGCCTAGCAACACAGCTCTCCTTAAATGAGCATTGCTTGTCCAAGTAGCCTGCTCATAGTGCATTGGCAACACAGTTGTCAGTGATTTTATTCCATGAATTTTTCACCCAAGTCACGACCTCTTGCAGGCTAGGCTTCACAAGGTTTCCATGCTGATTTCTCTCCATTCTATTTTCAGTGTAGTCATTGAGTTCCATGCTCAAATGGTCCTTGAATGGCTTGTTTATTGCAATATCAAGAGTCTGGAGATAGGCAGTCATTCCTGCGGGAATCATTATTTGATCTATTCTTCTCTGTGCAAGGAATTTCTTCATATCTTTAGCCCGGTGAGGGCTGGCTGAATCTCAGACTAGCAGACCTCTTTTGCCACCTTACAAAACAAGTGGCAGCATTACATCAACCTATTTCTTTATAACTGCTTGTGTGCACCAGGCTTTTTTGGTTTCAAGAAAGTAAATGCATGAAACACGTTCAGTCTTATCTTTCTTGCTCTTACTAATGATTAGAGGTGGGGTTTTCTTTCCATCTAGATGAATTGCCAAAATACAGGTAACACACCCACTCTTTTAACCAGTGGAGGGAATGTAGATTGATGAGGCACCCCTCTGATCAATTGTTGTTTGAGATCCTTGGCCAATAAACACTGCAGTTTCATCCATAGCAATCATGTTGGAGAGTTGATATTTAGAAACGTTGATGCCATCAACAAAGGACTTGAATGCAAGTGCATGTTTAGTAACTTCAGTATCTTCCAGCTTGAACAGTGTTGTTGATCTTCTTAGAGACAGTTCATATCACTGAAGGAAGCCATCCAGCCAATGTTTTGATGCTTTGAATTCTTCTGAGGATATTTCTAACTGTGGTGCCATTGCAAAGGCAAATGCTTGAATATCAGCCCTGCACACAACCAAAGCCTTTGCTCTCCTGTTAACAATCCATTCACAGATGATGTCTTCCAGCTCAAGAAATAATGGTTGCCGACCTGATCCACACTTGCACATCTTAGCATTTCCCTCGGCCTGTTGACTGAGGTTATCGTATGCTGCACGCCATTTTCGGACCATTCGGAGATCTAGCTTGTTCTCTTTGCAGGAAGCTGTCAGGTTCTTTCCCTGGGAGTCCTCCACGATTTCTTTCTTGTACTTGACGGAATAGATTTCTTTTTGCACTCAATCTTGTCTTGGGGGGTTAATTGAAGACTTATGAGACTGGAGTGGCAACACAAAATGGCGCCGGTTAAGAAGAGTAGACACAACCACAGCCGTTCGTTATCAAGTGCGCGTGCTTAATGTGCGTTATCTGTACTTTGACCGATCAGAGTAGACCTGCCAGTGTTTATGGGCCAAGGACCTCAACCATCAAATCTGAGTGATGATTAGGGTTATGGGAAGAATTGTGGAGGACTCCCAGGGAAAGAATCTTATGACTTTCTGCAAAGAGAAGAAGTTGAGTGTCCGAATGGTCCGAAAATGGCGAGCAAAGTATGATAACCTCAGTCAACAGGTGTCAATAATATTATTTTATAATTCAACACGTCCGTCGTGTGTTGTTGATGACCTTAACTGTGGTTTATTTTTGGGGTAGGGCTAATATCATGACCACCCTGGAAAACCATGCTAGGCCTTATTCTCTGGTTAGGTCTTACTTACAAAGAAATACGGTATTAATGCAAGACCAACTACTATTCTATTATCTTTCTAAGTTCATAAGAGCAATATTTAAATATTGCCCTTATTTTTGGGCCTTTGTCCCACTTCTATGTATGGCTTTGTCCAGATTTCTTGCTCTGAGGTTGAGAGGTATGAGTGTCAGAGCCACCACCATCAACCAAAGACATTTCAAATTGTGACATACTTGTTGCAGCCCACTCCCCCATGTAGAGACTCTGGATGTGTTCAAGCAAGGCAAGGAGCAGTTATGCAGTGTAAGTGTGCAGAGTATACCCCCATCCAAGGTAGACACAAGTACGGCAGTGGCTTTTCGTCTGTCCTTGATTTTGCAGAATGTTCTGGTTTTTCTGTCATATTTTTATACTGTTGATTTATGCTTCTTATTATTCAGAAAATGCATTCTGGCATAGCACCCTATTGCTTTGTGTTTAAGTAGCAGTGCTTTAATGACCATCAGGTAAGCTTGTCAGAGATGTAAGATGCAAGTAAGCTTTAATAAGAATACTGCTAAAGAATTACCAACATTGAAAGCCTTTTTGTTGTTGGAAGCACAAAACCAGGGCTAACAATGTAAAATAAGTTTACATTTAATGAACTTCATTAAATTTAAACTTATTTTACATCATTAGCCCTGGTTTTATGCTTCCTACAGCTCATTTGTTTGGTTTACTGGTTTGTCATTCTGCTTGTTTAGTGCTTTTTGGTTTACCTTTTTGTTGTTGCCATGCAGAAAATATTTACATAACTAGATAACATATAAGCCTTAGGTATTGAAATGCATATGACAGTATTTGTAATAAAGGATGGGATTACAGTACTTTAAGAAGCTCATTACATTTGTTGGAGACTTGCTTGCAGGCTTTACCCGTAAACTAAACAGAATGCCAATCTATCATGTGTGGTCCATAACCTGTGCAGTAATCCTTTAAGCAAATTATCTTGAGCTTGTTTCTTGGCTGCTGTTCATTTTTTACTTTGATCATGTCCTCCCCATGAAACAAGTAAATAGTTGTTGTCAGGCAGCAGGTCTTTTTTGTATAAGAAACATTTTTAAAAAGTGGGGTATCACAGAGATTTCTACTTTCTGCATGTTACTTGGTAGGGTGCCAGGATCTGCCACATAACACACGCCCTCAGGTCACTCCACAACAAGTACAAATATGACTCTGTCATTGTCCATGTTGGTGTGAATGACCTGAGATGTACATCCCTGGACTACATGAAAAGGGACATGGAGGAGCTGTCTGATCTTGTAGCCCAGGCAGGTATGACCCTAGCCCTGAGTAGCATCCTGCCATCACCCAAAATGATACCACAGTACAAGGACAAAATGATTGATTTCAACAATTGGCTAAGCTTCTGGTGTCATTCTAAGGGGATCCAGTATCTGTCTACCTGAGATGACATGATCGACAGACCGCGATGCTTTGCCAGAGATGGCCTGCACCTGTCGCCCT
This sequence comes from Protopterus annectens, assembly GCF_019279795.1. Lineage (NCBI taxonomy): Eukaryota > Metazoa > Chordata > Ceratodontiformes > Protopteridae > Protopterus > Protopterus annectens. The sequence continues at coordinate 1,538,122,335 of NC_056726.1, forward strand.
TGGGATTCTGGATACTGGATAAGGCTCTTGCCAGCCCTATAGTGCCTTTCTCAGGCAAGGTTCAAATGACAAATTCACCACCATAACAGGTACAAACAAGCAAAACCTGGGGTAATGCTACTCAATGCTAGAAGTCTAAACCTCAAAATGCACTCACTCGAGACACTACTTAAAATGGGGAACATCGACATCTGTGCAGTGACAGAGACCTGGTTCAAGGCCCCAGAGAGCACTCCTGCATTACCAGACTATAATTCATACCACACCTTTCGGCGACCTAACCTGGACCAAAACACTATAGGAGGCATGCCATATTCATTAAGGATATCCACACCTCCAGGCTAGTTGCTCAGCATAATGTATCCGAGATTATACAAGTGCAACTAATCCTGGGCAAGACTGCAATCCAAATTGTAGCTTGCTACAGATCCCCCACCATGCCCCAGGATTCTCATTCATCATTTCTTGATACACTGGAAAATATTAGGGTACAACTAACACCCTAATAATGGGTGATTTCAACTACCCCACCATTAACTGGGAAAACTACTCACGGTTGGTGTGGTTTGGTCACGAAGGTGAAGCCCAAGTGGCCAAACAAAGCCAACTGTGGGTAAATCCAACATTACCCACACCCAGAAGTGGGTTATTGCTATTACACAATGACATTATTTAAGAAAACAAATAATTACTTTTCTTAAATAATGGCATTGTATAATGCCACCTTGCTGCCCTTCCGCAGCTGTCTGGTATTCTGCAGCAGTTTTGACGTACTGCACATGCGTATGCCTACACAGTACATCAGAGCTGTGGGCAAAAGCAATGGAGAAAGCAAGATCTCCATTGCTTTTTACAAACTGTTTTGCTATGTTAAACTCATTTAACATAGCGAGACAGCTTTAAAAATGCAACGGAGAATCCGCGTTGCTTTTTTTAAAGCTGTCTTGCTATGTTAAACCCGTTTAACATAGTGAGACAGTGTAAAGCAATGGAGATTTTGCCTTTTCCATTGCTGTAAAAAAAGAGTTATAGTAATGGAATAACAGGTCTTGCTTTAGCATACATTTTTTCGGAAGGTTATGACTCAATGTCTGTCATTATTTAGTGACTTCATTCCTAAATGATTTGCCAGAAAACCACAAATATCATGAGGAACAAACCAAAAATAAGAAGCAAAAATCTATTCAGTCTGCAAAAATCTGGGCAGTTGAGAGGTATAGTTCAGCCGGGGCTGTCTTTGAGTTTGTTGCCCTTCCCCCCCTCACAAAATCATGGTTGAATGGAGCCTCCCCTCTACAGCCATTTCAATGTACAGGAACATGTGGACTCCAGTACCACAGTACAGCAGTATGCTGATATCATTGCCATGGTAAACCTGAACTCTAATATGACTGCCTTGGTATGGTAACATGCTAACATAACGTCTGTGGTACAGCTGCATTCTGACATCACTGTTGTTGCATAGCACCAATGTGGCATCACTGCTGCAGTATAGTTGTTTGCTGATGTCATTGCTACATTACATCAGCACTCTAAGATCACTGCTGTTATGCAGTTGCACTCTGACATCATTACTGCTGTACAGTAGTGCAATGACATCATTGCCTCAAAGCATCAAAACACAAAAATCTCTGCTGTAGAACTGGACCATGCTCACTGCACTGTAATAGTACAACAGTGTGCTGTTATCACTGCCATGGTCCATCAGCACTGTGATATTACTATCTAGGTACCTTAATATGCTGATACAACTACTGTTGTACAGCTGTACTCTGACGTCATTGCTGCAGTACAATAGCAGTGTGACATCACTGTTGTGGTAAAACCACAATCTTAAATAATTGCAGTGGTGCAACAACATTATGATATCACTGAGGTATCAGATATTCTGACATCACAGATGAAGTGCATAAGTACTTTGACATCACTGGTAAGGTTCATCAGCATTATGATAACACAACTAAGATGTAGCAACAGTCTGGCATCATTGCAGTTTTGCATAAGAACTCAGTGGCATAACTAGTTTTCTGGAACTATACCCCAACATTGACAATGTGGCTACCCTTCCCCCAATAGTGCAGCTCCCTTCAGGCCTCAGACACTGGATATTTCTTGACAATACACATTTTCAGTATCGAAAAATCTTCCAAAATAATAGGTTTAAGCAAAATAAATACATAAGTCAATAAACAAATACATGACTACTAAGCCAAGGCATTCTGAAAAAAATATATATATATATATATATATATATATATATATATATATAACTGTAAAATCATTTTAAATGAAACTCTATCCCATCTGAGTGTAAAAAATAAATTATTTTTTGCAAAGTGTATTTTGTGGTGTACATCGCATATGTTTGTCTAGGGTTCTGTCAGAACTCATATAGCACTGATGAGGTTTAGCAGCACTGTGACATCACTGCCACTGGCAGCAGCATTCTGACATCATTGCCACTGCTTAACAGCACCCTGACATCATTCGCATTGTTCAGCATGCTAAAATATTGGCAGTGTTACAGCAGGGCTCTGCCATTACTGTCACTGTACAGCGGCACTCTGGCATCATTTACATTATTCAGCATGCTAATGTCATGGCTGTGCTATAGCAGCTCTCTGACATCACTGCCACTGTATAACAGCACTCTAACTTCATTTGCATTGTTCAGCATGTTAATATAATATGCTGAACAGCTACAAAGGAATGGCATTAAATATACTGATAAAAAGGACATTGCCAATATCCTGACAGATTGATTCAGTGCCAACTTCACCCCCCTCTCACCCCCTAAAGGGCCCATCTCAATACAGAAAGATTGCCAAATTCCAGTAATAATGGCCTCACAGGTAAAAAACGCACTCTTCAAAGCTAAGAATACAGCATCCATGGGACCAGACGACATACCGGGCTTTGTACTACATGAACTACAAAATGAGCTGTTACCTCACCTAAGTGCCATGTTTAATCATATAAAACAAAAAGCATGTTTAATCATATCCTTACTTCAGGTAACGTGCCCACTGAGTGGTGCACAGCTACAGTTATTCCACTCCACAAGGGGGGATCCACCTTGGATTCTGAGAACTACCATCTCATTAGTTTGACGAGCCTGATCTGCATGGCCATGGAATGTATTATCATGGAACTTATAAACAAAGACATTGGCAACCTTCAAACACAGGACCCCACCCAGTTTGGGTTTGTGAAGGGCCAATTGTGTCTCCTGAACCTGATTGACTTCTTTGAATCAGTCTCCAGAGCTGTGTACTAGAGTAAGGCAGTCTACACAGCCAATCTGGACCTCACCAAGGCCTTTGATACCATCCCCCACTCAGGAATCATAGATAAACTTACTAAGCTGGGCATAAATCCCTACATCACTCGATGGATTGCCAACTGGCTTACTGACAGAACCCACACTGTAAAAGTAGCAAACTCCAAATCCAGCTCCAGACAAATGACAAGTGGAGTATCTCAGGGTTCAGTCCTCGGACCGCTCTTGTTTGGCATCTACTTCGCTGAAGTACAGGCCAACACTGAGGGACTCTGGCTAACAAAGTTTGCAGATGACTGCAAACTGGGAGATATTATTGAATCCCCAAATGATGTGGATATTCTAAAAAAGGGCCTTATAGTAAAATTTGCTTGGTGCCGGAGCCATGGGCTGAAGCTCAATGCCAAGAAGTGTATAGTTATCCCCTTTTGGGAAAAAACATGTACCCATGAATTATCACATAGGTGGCAGTACACTAAACACCGAAAGTGTGATAAGAGACTTAGGAAAACAGGTGGATGGTGGTCTCACCTTTGATAACCACATCGCCACAACAGTCAGAAAATCCTTCTATGTGGCACACCCCATCACTAAGGGCTTTTCATCAGAAAAAAAGGAGGTCATTGTCCCACTGTCCTCATCCCTCATTAGACCCATCATAGAGTACAATGCCCCGTTTGGTATGTACCTCACAAGACATCTGCAACTACGGGAAAGGTCGCAGAAACACCTCACTAAAAGAATCACAGACCTAAAGCAGATGCCCTATGCTGACCAACTAAAAAAATTCCAGCTATACTCTGTCATGTATCGTCTACTCAGAGACAATCTCTGCTTAACATACAAGGCCATGTCAAACCCAGAGCTGTTGGACATGCTACACTTCAAGAAATCCCAATCCATCTGAGCCACACAATCCAGGGACCTAAACCTTGTCATCACAATGAACAAAACATGCTGGAGGGATAGGTTCCTGACCCAGACACTACCCAGACTCTGGAATAGACTGCCCATACATGTCAAGCAAAGCATCTCTTTGGCCCTCTTCAAAAGGAACATTGATGACTGGATGGGAGATAGGAAATTTACTCCAGGGATCATGTCAGTCACCCTGCTAGACAGGGGTCCACGGAAGTAAATATTATGGGAAGAAATAGCCAGGGAATTGTTATGGCTAGGCTTGGATAGGCCTTAGGGCTGATAGCCTAGTACCGACCTATGAACCTATGAGCCTATAAAGGCTTTGGTACAGCAGCACTCTGACTTCATGGCTGTTCTAGACTGGTGTTACATTGTTTCCAAGATATTTGTACTGTAGTACTCCTGACATTATTCTCATTTTACATCAGTAGTGTGAGTCACCAGAATGATTATGCTTTATTGTATCATCACTGTTATGATGTTGCAGCATTCTGAAATCAGTGCAATGGAATAGCAGCATTCTGACAACACTGACATGGAACAGAAACACTTGCTATCATGGCACAGATGCACTAAGATATCACTATGGTGGTAATACTGCACTTTGATGACACTCTGTGGTATAGCAGCAGTGACATCACTTCTATTGTACATCAGTGTTCTGACATCACAACAAAGGTATTGTAGCTTGTCTGGTATCACAAACCTGGTAAAACAGAATGTACTGTATCACAATGCCATCACTGATAGTGAAAAGCCACATTTTAATGCCACTGCTGTGGTACAGCAGCACTTTCACATTAAAATTGGAGTTCAGCAACCTTATGACATAACTGCTGTGATATAGCACCATTCTTGCATCATTGCCATGGTATACACCATGTTAACATCACTGCAGTAGTACAACAGCATGCTGACCCCTGCAATAGTACAAAAGCATTTTGACATCACTGTTATAGCAGAGCAGCACTAAAACAGTCTAACTTTGGTACAGTAACATTCTGGCATCCCTGTTACAGCACAGCAGCACTAAAACAGTCTAACTTTTGGTACAGTAACATTCTGACATCACTGCTATAGCAGAGCAGCACTAAAACAGTCTAACTTTGGTACAGTAACATTCTGACATCACTGCTATAGCAGAGCAGCACTAAAACAGTCTAACTTTGGTACAGTAACATTCTGACATCACTGTTATAGCAGAGCAGCACTAAAACAATCTAACTTTGGTACAGTAACATTCTGACATCACTGTTATAGCAGAGCAGCACTAAAACAATCTAACTTTGGTACAGTAACATTCTGACATCACTGTTATAGCAGAGCAGCACTAAAACAGTCTAACTTTGGTACAGTAACATTCTGACATCACTGTTATAGCAGAGCAGCACTAAAACAGTCTAACTTTGGTACAGTAACATTCTGACATCACTGTTATAGCAGAGCAGCACTAAAACAGTCTAACTTTGGTACAGTAACATTCTGACATCACTGTTATAGCAGAGCAGCACTAAAACAATCTAACTTTGGTACAGTAACATTCTGACATCACTGTTATAGCAGAGCAGCACTAAAACAATCTAACTTTGGTACAGTAACATTCTGACATCACTGTTATAGCAGAGCAGCACTAAAACAATCTAACTTTGGTACAGTAACATTCTGACATCACTGTTATAGCAGAGCAGCACTAAAACAATCTAACTTTGGTACAGTAACATTCTGACATCACTGTTATAGCAGAGCAGCACTAAAACAGTCTAACTTTGGTACAGTAACATTCTGACATCACTGTTATAGCAGAGCAGCACTAAAACAGTCTAACTTTGGTACAGTAACATTCTGACATCACTGTTATAGCAGAGCAGCACTAAAACAGTCTAACTTTGGTACAGTAACATTCTGACATCACTGTTATAGCAGAGCAGCACTAAAACAGTCTAACTTTGGTACAGTAACATTCTGACATCACTGTTATAGCAGAGCAGCACTAAAACAGTCTAACTTTGGTACAGTAACATTCTGACATCACTGTTATAGCAGAGCAGCACTAAAACAGTCTAACTTTGGTACAGTAACATTCTGACATCACTGTTATAGCAGAGCAGCACTAAAACAGTCTAACTTTGGTACAGTAACATTCTGACATCACTGTTATAGCAGAGCAGCACTAAAACAGTCTAACTTTGGTACAGTAACATTCTGACATCACTGTTATAGCAGAGCAGCACTAAAACAGTCTAACTTTGGTACAGTAACATTCTGACATCACTGTTATAGCAGAGCAGCACTAAAACAGTCTAACTTTGGTACAGTAACATTCTGACATCACTGTTATAGCAGAGCAGCACTAAAACAGTCTAACTTTGGTACAGTAACATTCTGACATCACTGTTATAGCAGAGCAGCACTAAAACAGTCTAACTTTGGTACAGTAACATTCTGACATCACTGTTATAGCAGAGCAGCACTAAAACAGTCTAACTTTGGTACAGTAACATTCTGACATCACTGTTATAGCAGAGCAGCACTAAAACAATCTAACTTTGGTACAGTAACATTCTGACATCACTGTTATAGCAGAGCAGCACTAAAACAGTCTAACTTTGGTACAGTAACATTCTGACATCACTGTTATAGCAGAGCAGCACTAAAACAGTCTAACTTTGGTACAGTAACATTCTGACATCACTGTTATAGCAGAGCAGCACTAAAACAGTCTAACTTTGGTACAGTAACATTCTGACATCACTGTTATAGCAGAGCAGCACTAAAACAGTCTAACTTTGGTACAGTAAAATTCTGACATCACTGTTATAGCAGATCAGCACTAAAACAGTCTAACTTTGGTACAGTAACATTCTGACATCACTGTTATAGCAGAGCAGCACTAAAACAGTCTAACTTTGGTACAGTAACATTCTGACATCACTGTTATAGCAGAGCAGCACTAAAACAGTCTAACTTTGCTACAGTAACATTCTGACATCACTGTTATAGCAGATCAGCACTAAAACAATCTAACTTTGGTGCAGTAACATTCTGACATCACTGTTATAGCAGAGCAGCACTAAAACAGTCTAACTTTGGTACAGTAATATTCTGACATCACTGTTATAGCAGAGCACCACTAAAACAGTCTAACTTTGGTAAAGTAACATTCTGACATCACTGTTATAGCAGATCAGCACTAATACAGTCTAACTTTGGTACAGTAACATTCTGACATCACTGTTATAGTAGAGCAGCACTAAAACAGTCTAACTTTGGTACAGTAACATTCTGACATCACTGTTATAGCAGAGCAGCACTAAAACAGTCTAACTTTGGTACAGTAACATTCTGACATCACTGTTATAGCAGAGCGGCACTAAAACAGTCTAACTTTGATACAGTAACATTCTGACATCACTGTTATTCTGACATCACTGTTATAGCAGATCAGCACTAAAACAATCTAACTTTGGTGCAGTAACATTCTGACATCACTGTTATAGCAGAGCAGCACTAAAGCAGTCTAACCGTGAAAATCCTAGCATAGGAAGAAACTCATACCCCATAAAAGCAAGTATAATACCTCATCATCTAGAGATGAAGTCAGAAAGATCAGCAAAGAACTCAGAAGAAAATCAGATCCTCCAAATATAATTATGAATTGACCACTGTCACCTCTGCTAGGGACAACCACAAAACCTTCTTCTCACAGCTATGTCAGAAACCTTAGCAGTAATGCCCAGCAAAGCTAATACATTATGTCAACACTCACTTGTTCCTTGAGGACACAGCAACAACAAACACTTCACCAATGAATGCAAAAGAACAACAAAAAATAAGGAGAGCAGCTACTTGTTACTTTGGATCCTAATTTTTTTTATTTGTTGTACTCCTTGAGGACGCACCCAACTTATTAACAGACAATTCAGCTCTAATTTTACTCATCAATCACTCTCTAACTTTTGCTGGGTTATTACCATCTCATGCCACCCTTTCTGACTCTCTCACCAAGGCCAAAAACACTTGTTCTGTGAGGCCTGAGACTATGCCAGGCTGCTTTTTTGTCAGCAACAGATACTGCCTGGTAGTCCTGCAAGCAAACCTATTCAGACTCAACCTCTATCCTGGATTGCACCAGAAAAATGGAGAACCGTCATAGTCATTGTACTCAACAATGCAAGATCCAGTACAGAACCAGTAAACTATAAGCCTCACCAGCCTTATCTTGCCAAGCAATGGACTCTTCTTTATGGAACTTATTAACAAGGACATAGGTAGGCTACAAGCCCTGTACCCAAGCTAATCTCAAAACTCTGCAAAGTGTTTTTTATCTCTTCAATTCCCACTCATGAATTTCAAATTGAAGTAACAAAAGAGCTAATTAATTTTTAATGCAATCACAGTTACTGTTGCTAGCTCCTGTGAAGTTATTTGGGTATTATCAGGGCTGACAATCTTACAGGTGTGATAGAGATGATTGGAGAAGCATTTGTTGTTTGTTATAACATTGCTTTCTGCCTACTGTCATGTTCCCATTTCTCTTTGAGCTACACGTCTTATAAAGAACATTCTGGTAACCTAGACGTGCTTCTGTATCTAAAGTGTACGCCACAATTCCTGCACTTAAATTGAAGTCAACATCATTGATGAGACTGTTCCTTTTTCCAGTCAGTGCTTTGGTGAACTAATAGTATCTAAACATAAATTAAACATATGTTACACTTAGAAATAGCTCTATAAGTACTTTATATCTCACTCAAATACACAAATTGGAATGAAAGGATGCACATAACTCTTTACTGATACAAAAAGTGTGTATTCACCAAAAAAAAAAGAATTCAGTAGCGTCTTTCAGCTACTTATTCAGAATTAAATTTAAGAATGATTTCAGTTATGCATCGAGTAAAACTAAGTACATATCCAATTATTGAACAATTTCATGATTTCTTATTGTATGCCATTACTGCATATAAGTGCAGAAAGTTTAACGTTTAAATATTATTTTCTCAGTATGGATTGATTGTATATCATACTCAAAAGCATTCTTCATTAGGACAGCATGGTATACAGTAAATACTCCTTCCTTACATGTGTTACACAAAGGGTTCAGGCTCCTAGTAAGTGAGGCACTTCCATGTGGTACATTTGGTTGAGGACACATGGCTGAAGTGTCATTCAGCTGCAGAGACAGATTGCTGTTGCATATTCCCTGTGGACACAAAAAAGGATGTAGTGCCACGTCCACAGCTTCAGTAACCAAATATACTAGGAGAAATAATGTCTATGGCTCCCAAGGCACCAAGAGACAGTAGGCATTATGGCAGGCATCAGCAGCAGGCTGCCCAGTGGGCATGTCAGTGAATAAAATTGCAGAGCACAGCAGGCAGTGCCTTTACTATTGGTGAGTGTGTGTGTGTGTGTGTGTGTGTGTGTGTGTGTGTGTGTGTGTGTGTGTGTGTGTGTGTGTGTGTGTGTGTGTGTGTGTGTTTGTGTGTGTGTATACCATTATACTCTTGAAGGTATTGAGATAATATTATCTAGAACACATACAATAGCATACTTTTCACTATAGCATCATGCAAGATTTCCAACACACTGTAGCACACCTACATGTAGTGTACACAAACCACAACACACATTACTCATGACCTCCCTGCCCACATGCACTTTGGTTATAAAAGCTATGGTCCTGGCACTGTGTGCCTATCTTTGCCCAGAGGGAATTTGCAGCAGTCATATGAAGCAACAGCCGAGTGTCACTTCATCCATGTGTCCCCAACCAAATGTACCATTGGGAAATGTCTCAGCACACAAGAGACTAAACCAGTTTATTTATTAATGTATTTAAATTTACTGACCAGGGTAGTATGCTGATCACTCTGGAACATTTTCAGGCCCAGCCCCGGAGTGTACCCTTCTCAACAAAAACAGCAACTTTTCAAATGTTATAACATTTCAAATGGTATACAGGCAAGCTTAACATAAATTATTTATTTACGTTTTTCTCAATGAGTACATTATATAAACAATAGGTACTCTTAGCTAATTTTAAAGTTTAAGAAGTAAAACACAATAATACTTTTATTGTATTGTTTGTAGAAATTGGAATAGTCCATTTGCTCCAACAACTAGAAATTAGCCTAGATATTTTTGGTGACAGAGATTTCTGCTGGGGTGAAAGTGCGGTTTTCTAGGATTTGGATAAAGTCTTAAGAAGGTCAGAGGACCATGAAATGATAACCTCCATTTCATATGCAAATAATACTTCTTACATTATCGGACTTGACCAAGTCAGTAGATATAAAGAGAGGTAATACTCATGAACAGCACTGTCTCTATTAGGATTCTTATTCACCATTTCACCATCCACCAGCACTTCCAAATTGTACAAATATAGTCATCATCAAAAAGTATTAGTGTGGTGGTGGTGCTGCGGTAGCATTGTTGCCTCACAATTAGACGTTGCCCATTTGATTCTTAGTTAGAGCGTCTTCTGTGTAACAACATGTGTGAATGGGTGTCCCTTCGTTGAAGGTTGTGCATTAGGCCCGGCAAGCCAGTACGTAAAAATCTACTGCCAATCATTAGCGGAACGGAGTTCTGCTGTGGTGACCCCTAACCAGGAAAAGCCAAAAGACGCAAAATAGTCATCATCAAAAAGGTTACAGTGTCAGCTGTAAGGAAATATTTTTGCTAACACTTTTGTTTCCATTGGGTAGTGGTATCTGTGTTTGTACCAAATTGCATACATTGACTGGAGATGAAGCCACATTTTACTATGCATCACATTAGTTGCCCAAGCGCCTTAAGTATTTATCAGCTAATGTTTGTGCTTTCATTAAGCTGAAAACGACATGAGGAATGGAAGGTCACTCTTACCTGGTGCCAAGTATACAAATGAAAATTTTACAGGGGCCTGTGCAGTTAAAGCCACTGGCATAAGATAATATACAAGGGTAAAAGTTGCACACTCTGACTGAACCCCTGAATAAACATATAGCACCCTTGTTATTCTTTAAACATTTAGTTGCGTAAGACTCTTCATGTACTCAAGGATTTTTGCACACAAGGTCTGTCTGTCAACAACTGCATTGTTCCTGCGGTATAAGTTCTTCCAAATTGATATTCATTACCTCATCTTTGTCTCTGCTGCCAGCTTTTCTTTTGTCTTTGATTATTTCCTGGTACAAGTGTCTTCCCAGTGAATCATGGTTTTGATTTATTGGCCAAAATGCCTGAGTTTTAGGTTTACTATCAGACCTACCAGTGAACGATCTGGGTTTATTTATTTACTTTATATTTGTTTATATTTGTTTACCAGGGTAGTGCACTGATCTCAATGGACCGTGTGCAGGCACAGCCCAGCCCAGGTGAATAGGATCATGTCAGAGGTGAACAAAACATATTTACAGATAAAAGGATATGCTAGAAAAAACAAATGCAGATGCATATCTACAGATGCAAGAATATGCTACAAAATTTTCATTTAAGAAGTAAATTACAATGTCAAGACATGGGTGGAAAAATTAAATTATGGAAAAGATACAGCCATAAAGACCGAGATGGCTTATGATACCGGGATAGCAGCATAGCATTAAATGGAAAGGTATGACGACATTAGAAGAGGCAAGTCTGAATAACTACTGGAAAGTATACCATGTGAAGAAGACAGAGAAAAGGTGAGAGATGCATGCAAGCGAACTGGGGTAGAAAGGAGAAAAAAGTGTGGGAGATGCAAAGAGAAGAGAGGCAGTAAGGAACAGGGTGACAAAATGAGATAAGGAAGACTGAAACAGGGATAAAGGGGTGTGAGGGAGCTGCAAGGTTCATGTAACGTGACCTGAGGGCAACTGCACTTGGTTTGGGTGAAGATGAGTTCCTTGAGCTGTTGTCTGAAGTCAGAGTATTTTTGTATGTCTCAGATTGAGAGAAGAATTGAGTCCCATAGTTTAGATGCTAGGATCGAGAATGCACTGTCAAATAAAGTTTAATTTTTGGAGTTAGTAGGCTGGGGTGAGACTGAAAGATACCCCTAAGATTATATGTGGGGTTTTGGTGAAAAGTTTATGAGTGAGAGGGGACTATGTCTCAATGATCCTGGTAGGAGGTTGGCTCTCAAAGGTACTAGGAGCTATTTAGCTTTGGCGAGAATTAGGCAATGGTGTTCATTATTGGGAAGGTAGTAATGGACTGACAGGTTTTATTGGAGATGATTTGTAAGGAGGTGGCATTTTTCTTTGAGGCCGCAGCTATAATAGGTAGCCCATATTTGAGCTGAGATAAGAATATTACTTTCACAATGGCAGCTTTGGCTGGTTTGGCCAGAAGTGATGATAGCTTGTTCACCCAGAGTAGTACTATGTTGACCTTTTTGCATGCATTTTGAATGCGTAATTGAAAGCTAAGAGCTTGATCTAGCCAAATGCCTTATTTAATTAAGCATTAATTGATTTAATCTTCTTGCACTCTGTGACATTCTCAAAATTTATTTCCTAGTACCAGAGTTCATTTATTTTCCACTACACAACCTCCCTTATAGTCTAACTCTTACAGCAGTGTAGTATTACTAGGAAATTACTTTGTGGACATTTGTGGACAATGTAATGGCGTTGCTCATTAATATCTTTCTAGCCTTTCACTAACTTTCCTTGCATGATGAAAGTGTCTTTTAATTTAATGGCAGTAGTCTGCAGCAATCTTTGAGGACAGAAAAATAAAATCCATCACTGCTTCCATTTCTTCCTCACCTATTTACAAATAATTGATAATACTAGATGACAAAGCTAGTTTTTATATTTCATCTTTCACCTCCATAGCAGGTTCTTTAACTCTTCTTCACTTTTAGCCATCAGAGTGGTTAATTAGTCGATAGTTCCCAGGGTTAGTAGATGGACGCCCTTTGTGCAAGGGGATTGCTGTTGCTGTCCCCCAATCTGCTGGGATGAAGACAGTTCTCAGGCTATGGTTACAGAGAGTGCAGAGTGGCTCCGCTAGGTCTTGTTTTAGATTGTTTAGTAAGCAGCCTGGGATGTTATCTGGTCCCATATTTGCCATGTTTTCAGCCTGTGAGAGTGTTTGCATCACCTGTTCTTTGGAGATAGTCAGTAGGGGACTGATGTTACAAATGCTTTGGTATATGTCTGGTGAGACAGGGGTGATGTTATTGCCAAATCTGTCAGCCAACAGGTCAGCAATTTCCTCAGGTTCAGTGTGAGTGCTACCATCCATTATAATTTTGGCACACAGCTGGGCATTCATTTTTAGGTTTTGGACATAGCTAATTAATGCATTATGATTGTTTCTAGTTAGGGATACTAATTTAGCCTCATAACTAGCTTTAGAGGACTTTACCAGATATCTGATTTGCTTGTTCAACCTGTGGAGGGTATTCATCCTCTCTTGAGTAAGGTCCCTCCTGTTCTTAACTATCAGTTTCTTTCTTTTGCTGTAGCCTGTATAGCTTATTTATACTTACAGTCTACCAGAGAGGCTTGCTTTTTTTCAGGAAGACCTGGTTTTGTTCCTATTGGGTACAGCCAAGTCAATGCATTTGTTTAAGTGGCTGTATAGGGCATTTGTGTATTCCCCTGCGTAGGAGTCATTGTTGGCTATGTTGGCAGGGGCTTTGAAACTTTTTACACCATCTCTTAGAGAAGGTAATAGTTTGTCCAAATTAAGTACAGTTAAAATATACAGACCTTTCCCAATCAACTCAATTATTGGTTCTAATTGAGAGTCTTTCATTTGCAAACCAATTTGTCAGGGCAGCTAGTAAGTAAACCTGGCATTCCCATTTTTCCAAGAGCTTGCAAGTATTTTGTTTATGAACACAGTGAAAGGCAGACAGTAAAGTAGAGGTATTTTTTTCCTGGAACTCGTTTTCTTTCTCTCTTATCCAGTGAATATTATCACTCTTATTTTTGTTGCCTCTTTTAGAAACAGGTAACTCAAGCCTCTGGCAGTCAGCATTATGAGTGGTTAACAAGCTTCTTCCTGAATACAGGGTTTGATTCCTTTAGCTTTCATGTATCTGCTGTGTGGCCTTCAGCAAGTCATGTAACCAAACAGTGTTGTAGAGCAATTAGGAATTTGGGCTAGGATCTTCATGCCTAGTAACTACCTGTGAACCTATCTGACAATTCTTGGTCTGCATATTGCACTTCATGTATCTTGAAAGATCATAAGCACTACGTATATGCATGTGGAACAAATTCAATTGTTTTATAATATGAACACTCTTTTAACGTTGTCCTTTTTGAGACTGGAATATAAATTGACCCTTGCCAGTTTAATAGCCATAGATATATTTACTAAAACTGGAGATGTTACAAACACTTTGGCTGCACTGACTGCAGTCTAATTATTAGCAAGGCTTTATAGTTTCTATTTAACTTCCGTCTCGAGAATGTCTGACTGTAGATCAGAGAACATAATCACATGTGTAAGTGATATTAGAGTTATTCTTACATCATTTTGTATATTCCCGAAACCTGTTCTGAATATATTCTTTTTCTGTTAGGTTCCTCTTATCCTTGTCTTTTATTTTGCCCACTTGTACTTTGAAGTTAGTGTTAACAAAGCCTCTTCTTGAAGAGATCTCATCTTTCCCATTCTATTGTCTTTTTCCGGTTCTTTGCACTGCTTAGTAAAATATGCCTTTTTATCTCTCCGTGCTATTCTTCGGGACTCTATACTCAGTTTGACATAGTATCTCTCTCATCATTGCCTTTTTGTTGTCCGTCTTTCCTCAGCCACTTCTAAAGCTGCCACAGAAAGTCATTTAAATTATTAATCTTTTTTATCTTGAATATTTTTGTTTTCACCTCCTGTACAATATCAAAAACGTCTATTCTTAATCCTGTAATTGCTCTATCCACTCATTTTAATCCATTAAATCTGTTCTTTGTCTATAGTACATATTCAAATTGAATAGTATTGAGCTTATTTCCAGATGGATTAGAGACGTTTCCTGGTTTCTTTATTAATTTATTAATTTGAAGATAGTGGTTTGAGGCTTATCCAACTTCTGGTCTTATTTTTGCTGATTGTACAGAGCTCTCACATCTCAGACTGCAAAGTATTAGTACACAGATGAAATGGGCAGAAAATTTCTCTCCTCCACATCTGGCTTCAATGATTGATATAAGCAAAAGGTTGCATGTTATGCAACCTTCATACTGTAACAGAATGATGAATTAAATATGCCATGTATTTCACTAGCATAAGTCCAGCTACAACAGTTCAGCTAACAACACAAAAAAACAAAACACGTTCATAACTTCACCAGTATGAGTCTATTTGAAATTTTGCCTTTAAAACTTCAGTTAACTAAAGTCTACTGGAATGCAGACAGTACTGAAGCTATCATCAGACTTTTCATCCCACACAAAAATAAGATGCAACACAGACAAACAACAACAACAACATACATCTGGAGATGTCTTTCACTGCTCCCTTAGAAAAACCTGTTTGCTTAAGGTGAATAACTTGAGGAGTATGCCTGTCTAGAATGGATGCAGAGACTTTCACAGAGACCTTATATTCACAAGGAATTAAGTAAACGAATTATAGCTTGTTGAGAGCAGTTGAAAGTTTAACTGGTTTAGGCAAAACAGCAGCTGGAGCAGCTTAAAAATGGCAAAGAGAACAGACGTCAGTTTAAAATATCATCTCACTTGGCACCTCAAATGAATGCTCCAGAGATACAGAACATAAAATATTGTGCTATTTTAAAATAGAATCAGTTAGTAACACCCAATGAAAACAGGTAATGTGCGACTAATATATAAATACGTTACTAAGCCCTCTAGAATGCAATGTGTTAAATTTCAGTAATAACACAGTTCTGTTATACATAAGTAAATTCTCTATACTTTTACCTAATAATTAATATTTTTAATAATAATTTATATTTTTTAATATTTTTTACTGGTGTTTGCCATGTGGCCTGAGTGGTGGGTTTTATACCAGCCAGTGACCCAGTAACGGACAATAATCAAATATGATGTTCGACTTGATCCAGATCTCTAGCATTTTAAAGAATTAAGGCACTAGAATGCTTCTGTAGACAAATGTTCTGCTACAATGTCCTCTTGATGTCTCATTCTAATATTCCTGAAACGCTTCTGCAACCTGATCTTAATAAACTGATTACTATAATTTGCTACTTTGTTTTTTTCTTTTAGACTACTTGTTTGTTATAATAACTGAAACAGTAACTGTGGTAATTTCCCTACAAACCCATCCTAATTAAAATGCAATCAATCAAATGGTGGTCACTTTTATTCAATTAATTTATTTATTATATTATTTTTTTATTGGATGAACCCATTGGGTTTAGGGGGTGCCATTTCTATTAATTAGCATATATTGGTGTACTATTTTAATTTAAAACAAAACTTTTAGTGTCTGTATTGCCTAATGAGCAGGATTCGAAATAATTCACTTCACACTAAAGAAATTATTTAGTAACAAACTTTATTTCTGCCACTAAACAGAAAACTAAATAAACTCTGTAACTGAACAGTAAATTACACTAAAGCAGAAAACTAAGTAAACTCTATTTAACTAAAATAGGAAATTAGACAATACATTTAAAAAACAAAGGTATACATCACTGATAAAGAGAAAGCTTCATCCTGTCTTCAGTCTTGACCAGGAAGCCCCATTGCAGTCAGGCAGGAGTCTTCATTGGGAAAACAGTCCTGGGCAGTGTGTTCACTCCACAGGTGAGGTTTTGCCTGACTGCAACAGGACCTGTTAAATGTCTACAGGTCTGCATCTTAAGATTTTTAGAAGACATGCAGTGATGAAAATATTGATATAAAAGAGTGCTTCCAAAAGAAACTCTGCTCGACAGGGGCACAGGAAAATAATTTTCTTGGGTGGCGAAAGCCAGGGTACATTTTTTAGCTAGGCTTGTATGGGCCCTAGGGCCAGTAGCCTAGTACCTACCTATGAACCTATAAAGAAAAAAGAGCTTGATCCCCTTGTTTGCAACACATAATTGAATTAAAATGCAGTACAAATGCAAGGAATAAATAACCTTAAAACCAATAGATGCTTCTTATCCAGGCACATGGCATACTCTAGCCGCTTTCTCCAGAGGAAATGATAAGGCTAGGTGCTAATGAAACCACATGAGAGAGAACTGTGGACAGTTATTAAAACAAGAATAGTCTAGACTTCTGAAAGACCATCTAGATTAAGTCCAAATACTACTGAGATTTAATCAGAATCTAGCAAGCCAAGCCAGAAAATCAATGCAAATCTATTTGATCCTGTAAGGAGAACATTTGGTTAGGATGTAATTGACAAAAAGTATATGTTCCTCCAGCTATAGCCCTATAATAATTATCACTCTCAAGAACAATCAATTAAACAATTTATTTATATTTATTTATAAAAATGAATATTCAGTAAATGTAGGTCATCTTTACAAAATGGATCTGAAGATAATGCTTGTTGTTTGTTTGCTTGTTATTTCCCTGAAACGCTAATACCACTTAAAACGTGGCTTTTCAGTGCTTCTGTGGATCCCTAGTGATATCTGCATTGCTTACTGTACTTATTTCCTTGTTTCACTTAAAGAAAGTTACTGTTTGTCGTTTTTGTATTTAAGTTTCCTGCAACACATTGCATTTAAGTTACCTGGCACTTGCTCACTAAAGCAATTATATAAGTCAGCACTAAAAAATGAAAAGCACTACACCCTCACAAACTCCCCTTGAGTACCTTGTTCCCCATTGGCCCTTTTTTTTCAATTATAAAGGAATTCCCAATACTATTCTAGCATGTCCAAAGGTCAGTTGTCAATCTCCTCTCTGGTCCAGGCAATGTTACAACTGCCTCATGTACACAGACAACCCTCTCCTCCTCCCAACAAATTCCAACACATGTGAGAGATGCATCCATATAGCCAAACTGGAGGCTAAGCTCTCTCAACTCAGTACTGGCGTAACCAGTCAGGAGGAGAAGGAAACCACACTCACTACAATTCCAGTCTCACATAAACCTACCACGACAGCAAACCAAACACACAAAAACATACTCGGAGGCTCTAAATAAAAATCTGCCTAAGCAGCAGAGACCTCCAAAGCAGACACCCAAGCAACCGCTACCCCAAAACAAAACATGTGCAACACATATCTCACAAAGCCAGTGTGCTGAACAGTCACAGCCCTTAAGGCTAAACAACACACCTGATACACTTGTAATAGGTGACTCTATCGTCAGGCACACTGACGTCCAGCTCACCAGGCTGAACAAGGAGAAGGTCACAGTGAGCTGCCTGTCGGGCGCTAGGATCCGCCACATAATGCAAGCACTCAGGTCACTCCAAGGCAAGTACAAATATGACTCAGTCATTGTCCATGCTGGTGTGAATGACCTGAGACGTACCTCCCTGGACTACATGAAAAGAGACATAGAGGAGATCTCTGAGCATGTGGCTCAGGCCGGTATGACCCTGACCTTGAGTAGCATCTTACCCTCATAAGAATTATGCCACAATATGAAGACAAGATGATCAATTTCAACAATTGGCTTAAGTATTGGTGTCATTAAAAGGGGATCCAATGCCTGTCATCCAGGGATCACATGCTCAACAAGCCACAATGCTTCGCTAGGGATGGCTTGCACCTGTCACCCCTGGGCTTTTGGATATTGGCAAAGGCTCTTGCTACCCCCATAGTGCCTTTTTTAGGCAAGGCTCAAAAGACAAACCCACCTCCATAGGTATAACAAGGGATAAGAAACTAAGAGTAATGCTACTCAATGCCAGAAGTCTAAACCTCAAGATGCACGCACTCGAAACTTTCCTTAGCATGGAGAACATCGATATCTGTGCAGTAACAGAAAACTGGTTCAAGGCTCCCGAGAGCACCCCAGCACTACCAGGTTATACCTCATACCATGCTTTTCAGCCCAAAAACTTGAACCGAACCACAAAAGGAGGGGGAGTATCAATATTCACAAAGATACCCACACCTCCAGGTTGGTGGCACAGCACGAAGCATCAGAGACTATCCATGTGCAACTAACAGTGGGTAAAACTGCCTTCCAGTTTGTAGCCTGCTACAGACCACCCTCCCAAACCCAGGAACCCCACTCAGCCTTCCTGAGAACACTGGAAAATATGAAGGTCTCTCCAAACACCATTATATTGGGCGACTTCAACTACCCAAACACAGACTGGGAGCATTACTCTAGCTCCAACACCCTAGCCCAAAGGTTCCTAGAATTTATAAACTCAAATGCTATGGAACAACTTGTTACCACTCCCACAAGAGGGGAAAACATACTGGACCTGATTATCACCAACATGGGGACTCTATGCTCCAGACCAGAAGTGTATCCCTCACTGGTAAGATCAGACCATAAACTAATCTCACTGGATATTCACATCTCGACCCCACCTCCTGCCCAGAAAACCACAGTGAAAAACTTCTCTAAAGCAAATTTCACACTCCTCAAAACTGACGTGGAATCCTTCAAAGCCCCCGTGACTGTGGAAAATATGGCCCAGACCACAGAATCCTTTATAAATGCATTCTATGAACACCTTCAGGAATGCATGGATCATGCAATCCCAAATAAAACCAAGACCCAATCCTCCAAAGGCAGACGTCCTGTCTGGTGGACCCCAACCATAAACAAACTATACAATAGAAGGAGGAAGCTACTAAATGATAGAGCAAAATCCCAAAAAGGGAAGGCATCTCTGACCAATATTAGCAAAAAACTATGGGCACTCATAAAATCGTCTAAGGCCAGCTTCGAGATAAAAATTGCACAGGACACTAAGGATAATCACAAGGCTTTCTTTAGTTATGTTAGGAACCTGGGTGGGAATTCCCAGATATGCTCAGAATTAGTCCAAAATGACAAAAAATACACTGAACCCACAGACATTGCCAACATCCTAGCTGACAGGTTCAGCTCAAACTCCCCACGAAAAGGGCAAATATCTATCCCAGCAGAGTGCTGCCCCCCTGACATCTCATAAGAGCCACCCTCTCCAAAGCAAAAAACACAGCATCAATGGGACCAGACAGTGTCCCAGGCTGTGTCCTACATGAACTCCAAGAAGAGCTAAACCCAAACATAAAACTACTGTTCAATCTCAGCCTTACTACAGGATATGTACCCAAAGAGTGGCGTACAGCAACAGTGGTCCCTCTCCACAAAGGTGGTGCTTCAATGGATCCTGGAATCTATCGCCCCATAAGCCTGACTAGCTTGGTCTGCAAAGCTATGGAAAGGATCATCATGGACCTCATAAATAAAGATATTGGGGACCTACAGACACTGGATCCTACCCAGTTCGGCTTTGTTAAGGGCAGATCCTGCCTCTTAAACCTGGTTGATTTCTTTGAAACAGTCACCAAGGCCATTGATGAGGGGAAGATGGTCCACACAGCCTACCTGGACCTCGCAAAAGCCTTCGATACAATACCCCACTTGGGCATTATAGATAAGCTCACCAGCTTAAATATAAACCCCTATGTCACTAGATGGGTTGCAAACTGGCTCAAGGACAGAACCCACATGGTTAGAATTGCTGGAGCCATGTCAGACTCCAAACCAGTTACAAGTGGCATCCCACAAGGCTCAGTCCTGGGACCTCTCTTGTTCGGTATATATTTCTTGGAGGTACAGGCCAACACGGAAGGACTGTGGCTGACCAAGTTCGCAGATGACTGCAAACTGGGCGCCATAATCAACTCTCCAGCCAACACAAGCATCCTCCAAAAGGGAATCATAGAAACAGACAACTGGTGCCAGAGCCATGGCCTCAAGCTAAATGCCAAAAAGTGTATAGTCATCCCCTTTGGTAAAAACAAAGTGCCCACAAATTACCACATAGGTGGGAATCCATTAAGTACAGAAGAAGTAATTAGGGACCTGGGGACAGAAGTTGATAGCAGTCTCTCATTTGACAACCACGTGGCCAAAGTGGTTAGAAAAACATTTTATATAGCCCACCTAATCATGAAGGGATTCACATCTAGATCAGGGGAGGTCATTGTGCCTCTTTACTCATCCCTCATCAGGCCCATAATTGAGTACAATGCCCCTTTTGGGATGTACCTTACCAGGCACCTACAGCAACTGGAAAGACCCCAAAAGTACCTCACCAAGACGATCAAAGGGCTCAAACAGATGCCATATGCTGCCCGGTTAAAGAAACTCCAGCTCTACTCAGTGGCATACCGCCTGTTCAGGGGCGATCTGAGCCTGACGTATAAAGCCATGTCCAACCCGGAATTAATGGACATGCTGCACCTCAGAAAATCCAAATACCATCGAGCTACACGCTCAAGAGACTTGAACCTCAGCACTGAAATAAATAGGACATGCTGAAGGGACAGATTCATAACCCAGAGGCTCCCTTCACTCTGGAATAAAATCCCAGTCCAGGTTAGGCAGAGTCCCTCATTGACTCTTTTCAAGAGGAATCTTGATGAGTGGATGAGAGATGGTAGGTTTAACCCGGGTATCACTTCTGTGTCACTGTTAGACAGAGGCACAGTATACTAACCTCGAAAAAGGGCATAGCAAAATTAATTTAAAATGGGTAGTGAAAGCCAAACACATTCTGGCTAGGCTTATAAATGCCCTCGGGCAGATAGCCTAGTATGAAGCTATGAACCTATGAACCTAAAATACTATGTTATAGAGTACAAGTTCCACCTTTTCAATCAACTTTGCAATCCCTGGGCATCCACTGAAAATGGGCACTTTCTGGTCCACTCGGACTTTCCTGGTAAACAAATGTCAAACAGATAAATAACTTGCTGACACTCGCTATTGCATTGCTATTTCCTAGTCTGTGATGCTTGTCTTTGCTGAGCCAAAACCATTTGTACCCAGTGGCACTCTCCAGCCAAGAAGGAGAAGATATGGACAAAGAATAAGTATGGAGAGAAGAATTCTCCTCAGTATGGAGAATATTAATATCAGTGCAGTAACAGAAACCTGGTTCAAGGCTCCTGAGAGCATCCCAGCACTACCAGGTTATACCTCATACCATGCTTTTCGGCCCCAAAACTCGGACCAAACCACAAAAGGAGGGGGAGTATCCATATTCATCAAAGATACCCACACCTCCAGGTTAGTGGCACTGCACGAGGCATCGGAGACCATCCATGTGCAACTAACAGTGGGCAAAACTGCCTTTCAGTTTGTAACCTGCTACAGACTACCCTCCCAAACTCAAGAACCCCACTTGGCTTTCCTGAGAACACTGGAGAATATGAAGGTCTCTCCAAACACCATCATATTGGGTGACTTCGACTACCCAAACATTGAGTGGGAGCACTACTCATGCCCCAACACCCTTGCACAACGGTTCCTAGAATTTATAAACTCAAATGCTATGGAACAACTGGTCACCACTCCCACAAGAGGGGAAAACATGTTGGACCTGATCATCACCAACATGGGGACTCTATGTTCCATACCAGAGGTATACCCCTCATTGGTAAGATCTGATCATAAATTAATCTCACTGGACATCCATATCCTGTCCCCACCCCCAGCCAAGGAAACCATGGTGAAGAACTTCTCAAAAGCAAACTTCACACTTCTCAAAACCGAAGTGGAATCCTTCAAAGCCCCCAGGCCAGTAGAAAATACGGCCCAAACCGCAGAATCCTTTACAAACACATTCTATGGACACCTACAGGAATGCATGGATCGTGCTATCCCAAATAAAACCAAGACTCACTCCTCCAAAGGCAGGAGACCTGTCTGGTGGACCCCAGCCATAAATAAGCTATACAACAGAAGGAGGAAGCTACTACATGATAGAGCAAAATCCCAAAAAGGGAAGGCATCACTGATCAGTACTAGCAAGAAACTACGATCCCTCATAAAATCATCTAAGGCCAGCTTCGAAAGAAAAATTGCACAAGACGCTAAAGATAATCACAAGGCCTTCTTTAGTTATGTCAGGAACCTGGGTGGCAACTCCCAGATATGCTCTGAGTTAGTGCAAAATGACAAAAAATACACTGAACCCACAGACATTGCCGACATCCTGGCAGACAGGTTCAGTGCAAACTTCTCCCCCCTTCACCCCCAAAAGAGCAAATGTCTATCCCAACAGAGTGTAGCCTCCCTGACATCATAGATGCACAGGTGAGAGCTGCCCTCTCCAAAGCAAAAAACATAGCATCAATGGGACCGGGCGGTGTCCCGGGCTGTGTCTTACATGAGCTCCAAGAAGAACTGAACCCTCACATAAAGTCACTGTTTATTCTCAGCCTTACTATGGGATATGTACCCAAGGAATGGCATACAGCAACAGTGGTCCCACTCCACAAAGGTGGTGCCACAACGGACCCCAGAAACTATCGCTCTATAAGCCTGACTAGCCTGGTCTGCAAAGCTATGGAGCGTATCATCATGCAACTCATAAACAAAGACATTGGGAACCTCCAAACACTGGATCCTACCCAATTCAGCTTTGTTAAGGACAGATCTTGCCTCTTGAACTGGGTCGACTTCTTTGAAACAGTCACCAAGGCCATAGATGAAGGGAAGGTAGTCCACACAGCCTACTTGGACCTCGCAAAAGCCTTTGACACAATACCCCACTCGGACATCATAAATAAGCTCACCAGCTTAAATATCAACCCCTATGTCACAAGATGGGTTGCAAACTGGCACAGGGATAGAACCCACATGGTCAGAATTGCAGGTGCCATGTCAGACTCTAAACCAGTTACAAGTGGCATCCCACAAAGCTCAGTCCTGAGACCTCTCTTGTTCGGTATATGTTTCTCTGAGGTACAGGCTAACACGGGAGGACTATGGCTGACCAAGTTCACAGATGACTGCAAACTGGGTGCCATAATTGACTCATCGACTGACACAAGCATCCTCCAAAAGGGTCTCACAGAGATGGATAACTGGTGCCAGAGCCATGGCCCAAAGCTAAATGCCAAAAAGTGCATAGTCATCCCCTTTGGGAAAAACAAAGTGCCCACAAATTACCACATAGGTGGTAATCCATTAAGTACGGAATAAGTAATTAGGGATTTGGGGACCCAAATAGATAGCAATCTCTCCTTTGACAATCATATTGCCAAAGTGGTTAGAAAGACCTTCTATATAGCCTATCTTATCACGGAAGGGTTCACATCTAGATCAAGAGAGGTCATTGTGCCCCTCTACTCATCACTCATCAGGCCCATAATTGAATACAATGCCTCATTTAGGATGTACCTTACCCGACACCTGAAGCAACTGGAAAGACCCGAAAAGTACCTCACCAAGAGGATCAAGGGACTCAAACAGATGCCTTATGCAGTTAGGCTAAAGAAACTCCAGCTCTACTCAGTTGCTTACCACCTACTCAGAGGCAATCTATGCCTGACGTATAAAGCCACGTCCAAACCAGAATTAATAGACATGCTCCACCTCAGGAATTCCAAATCCCTTAGAGCTACACGCTTCAGCACAGAAATAAATAGGACATGCTGGAGGGACAGATTCATATCCTAGAGGCTCCCCTCACTCTGGAACAGAATCCCAATCCATGTTAGGCAGAGCCCCTCAATGACCCTCTTCAAGAGAAATCTTGACGAGTGGATGGGAGATCGTAGGTTTATCCCTGGGATCTCTTCTGTGTCCCTACTATACAGAGGCACAGTCAACTAATCTAAAAGGGTGGTGAAAGCCAAACACACTCTGGCTAGGCTTATAAATGCCCTAGGGCAGATAGCCTAGTATCAACCTATGAACCTATGAACCTATGAATAACTCATCATAATTTTGATAATCAGGAAATCCTTGATAGGTTCAGAGTGAACAGGGATACTGTAAGGGTCTTAGTGCACATGTGTCACCCCATGGGGGTACTGGGGTGATGTGTGGTGTTCCTGTCCCTGTTGATGCGAATGTATGTATAGTCCTCACTACACCTATACTTGCCATGGGGACCTTCTGGGACACATTGGCTTCTGCCTTGAGGATACTTCAGCAGTGCCTGCATGTGCTCTTGACACATGTGGATTAGTTCATCTATATCCCAGCATCACCTAATGACTGAGCTCAGACTATTTTTACCTTTTATGGGGGTAGCAAATTTCCCCTGAGGTGCTATGTACAGAGGTGGAGAGTTCACTTGTTAAATGTAAATGCAATTTGTTACATGTAATAATTTCGCTTAAACTGCCATTTGTTTATATAAATCTGTTACAGAGGTTAAACTAACCTTCCTGAGCAAATGTCTGTTGATGTTACTTATGTGAGCTATAGCCAATTTCCACTTCACCTCTGATTGTGCAGGTGCCATCCCCATCTGTTTTGTAGTCATCCATCTGAACAGGTCACCTCATCAGGTGTTAAAGGAATAAGTGTTTGAAGCCCCGCCCCCAAGTACTGCTTTTCCAAAAAGGCATTTGCCATTATGTCTTAAGGGCTGCCACAAGAATGCAATTCTCCTCATTGATAAAATTATCTTTTCTCTGTCTGGCTTCCCGCTGCTGTATAACTCATTTACCTAAACCAGTAAGCAAAACAATATACTGAGGCTTGATCCACTCATCAGCCAAACAATACAGTAACGAAAGCATGCCTGCTTTCATCACAAATTACAAGCACTTATCGCCACACTGCCTTCTTATGCCATTGTTAACAGAATTCAAATCATTCCCCTGCCACTTTTATGTATTTATACTGCCACGATTTTTCATTCACGAGTGACAGTCACAAATGCCACAGTAAAACAGTATGTATGCTGACAACTTAGTGCATTGATGAAAATGATCAAGCTTTACTCACCAGATTGTGTACTAATATCCTGTATAGCATAAGCTATAAATACAAAAAAATGTTGCAAACATTTATCTTTCATATTGCCATCAGTAGGACTTCCTCATGTATTTCCTGTATTTCTGACATGAATTCCCATTTATGAATAACACTCATGTCACCACTAACAACATGAATCAACTGCATGGGACATTCACACAGAAGAAAAACACAATCCTCCTAGTAATAACTTTTAAAAAATGCAAAATGCACTGATTACCAATAATTTATAACTTTACTGCTATTTTTATCTAACTGCATTAACCTTGCACTTTTCCAAGACACTTGCCAAATAACTCAAATGAATATAGCAGTACTAAACTTATTTGCATAAAATCAAGCTCATTTACATGTTTTGTATACAAATTAGGCTGAGTTACACTTATCTCTATGGATTACAGTCATTTGTGAGTGTTTATGTCAATACAGCCACATAACTAGGCCTGGGGTGGCTGTTAACAAGCCTCACAGACCAGTACTGAGCTTGCCTTGGGAATGTGCAAACAAGCATAATATATTGCAAAGTTCCATATGTATAAAAATGGAAAATAGAATCAATACGTTTAGGGTGCGTAACTGAGAAACCTAATCTGTGCCCTTCCTGCCCATCCTGCATAGTACAACACACAGTGCCTCATCAAAACACTCAGTGGCTTATTTTAGAGAAAAGTGACACCAACATAAATATTTATTTATAGAGTGAAGTGAAAGAAAAAAAGCATTGTTTACTAATACAATACTAAAAGACAACTACATAATCAATCACAAACCAACTCAGGATTGTTTACATAAGCTCGGGAGAACACTTTCTGAAGAATTTAAACAACAAACATTTAACATAACATAACTGCATAACACAACACAATTTAACACAACATAACAATATAATTTAACCCACTTTCCTTACCTGTGTTCCCCATGCAAGTTCCACACCCATTGTTAGATAATGTTAGCTGTGGTGATATGGCCATAACTGACATTCTCCTTTATAAATTTTTTATTACAGATTTTACAGATTCTGTCAGAATCCATAAGTGCAAGCAAGTATATTTGATTAGTAAATGACTTACAGAGATATCTGTAGTTGTCTCTATCCTTACTGGAGAGACTGATGAATATATGTATTGCTGACAAATGCCATGCTGCTTACATTGGGATAGTTAGCATTTTTTATAACGGAGTTAAGGTGATGTTCCATAGTTGTCCTTAAGGGTACTGGAGAAATTCTGTTATAGATATGTATTTAAGACTGTCAGGATGCTTGAATTGTAAGAATGTTTCCATAACTTTTTTAATATACATCATGCTTCAATAAAGATTTTTCATTACTTATGGATTACTATAGCAATAACCGATGATGTCGGTGTGGTATATTGAAGATTTACCTATGGTTGGTGTGGTTTAATCACGAGGGAGATGTCTGAGTGATTAAATAAAGCCAACTGTGGGTAAATTTTAATATACCACAACCACGGAGTCAGTTATTGCTATTATACAATGACATTATTTAAGAAAAAAATACTTACTTTTTTAAATAATGACTTTATATAACAGAGCATTACTGTTCTTTCACAGCTGGTGGTATATTGCTGCCTTGTTTTGATGTACTGTGCATGCATATGGGACTTGTGCTCCAATGCTTATGCAGTGCATCAGGGCTGTGAAGATGTAGCAATGGAGAAAGGAAGACCTTCATTGCTGCTTCTTCTTTGTTATAATCAATAAATAAAAGGATAAACAGGTAAGTTTTTTAAGTTTTTTTTTTTTAATTCTTTTTATTTGTTTATAAAAAATTTAGACATCGAAAGACATTAATACAAAAGAACATGACCTATATACAGACTTAACTATTTACACTTATACAATGCCCAAAAATAACACAAGTGAATCTATGAAATCTTATAATCATTTTAAAATATATTCAAAAAACATCCTCCAATATTCTTTAAGATAAGCTTTCTGATTTGGTTTGTGAAATAGATACCTGTGAGCCTTAAGATGTTTAATTGCAAGTAACTTAAATCCTTCCCAGGAAAGTGAATGCCTGTTTTTCCAGTTAAGTGTGATATAATATTTTATTAACATGAAAATGGAAATTAAAATTCTAAGTTGTTCCTTTGATAGTCCAGGAGGGGGGATATGTAACAATGTAAATTTCCATGACAAAGTTGATTTTTCTTAGCCTATTTTTTCGTACTGGACCCTTAGGGCACACCAAAGTTTGTATGAGCATTTACAGCTCCAAAATATATGTAGGAGATCATCTTTTTGATTTTTGCAGAATTGGCATTGAGAAGAAGAGTTGGGGTGAATTTTATTAATTATGTTAGGTGTAAGATAAGCATTGTTCAGTAATATAAACTGGGTGTAATTGAGCATTTTTAGGGGTATAAGAATGGGGCTAGTCTTGATGGCATTCGATATTTGAATGCGGGAGATAGAGGAATCCTGTTTCAGCCAGTAGTTAGAGTATATAGGCTCCTTTTCTGTTTTAAAGGACATAATGATTTTGTAGGTGTTTGAAATGATTTTCTTTTTGAGGAGGTGAAGGTTTCAAATTACTTTGCAAGAGGAGATATCTTTATCCAATACCAAAGGGTGGTGTAAGAATTTATAGGATAATTCCATGATTTGTCTTAGTATAATTCTATACTTTTTGGGAAGATTCATCTTAATTCTTATATCTGATATCGAGTGGTGCTTAAATGGTAGGAGGTCTATAATATTCTTGTCCTTCAAAAGGGGGAATTGAGCTAAGTTTAACATTATCCCATTCATTTTTAGGTTAAGATTAAGATGGAGTGGTTGTAAAATATTAAAGGCAGGGGTCAGTTTTAGGGAATGAAAACATTTTTGTAATGTTCCTATTTTGGTTTTTATATCGCTATGTATCTTTATTTTGCCCAGATTTTCTTTATTTAAGAAAGGAAGAGCTAAGCGGTTAAAATTCAGTGATTTAATATAATTGCTATAAAGTATGACTCAGACTGGATGCCATATGTTGGAATCCCTGTTGAACGTGGCTATTTTAATTATCCTACTGCAGTGTATAATTTCGTAATATAATTTAAAATCAGGCGGTCCTAGACCTCCTTGTTTTTTTGAGTATGAAAGTTTAGAGTATCTAATCCTAATGGATTTAGGAGACCATATAAATTTCGAAAGGGATGAGTATATGTTTTTGAAGAATTTGTTGTGTAGGATAATATTTGTTGCATTGAAAATATATAGAAATCTGGGAAGTATGTTCATTTTAATGATTGCTACTCTTGCAAGGAAGGGTAGATTAAGCTTGGCCCATCTGTTTAAATCATTTTGCACATTCGACCATAATCTAGTAATATTACCCTGGTAAAATGCTGAAGAATCCTGAAAGAATGAGATTCCTAGATAATGGAAATGTTGTTTAATGTTTATACCTTTAGATGGGAATATACTTGGGTATTGAGTCGACATATTAATAGGGAAGATTAAGGATTTGTCTTTATTTAATTTGTAGTTTGCTAATTTGGAGAAGGTATCAATGGAAAGCATAATTTTCTCAAGGTCAGAATTAGGTAGGGTAAAATAGATGTTTAAGTCATTAGCATAAGCTGATCAGGATATTTTTGTGTTGTATATCAAAGGAATGTGATGAAAAGTTTTCTGTTTGATTAATAGAAATAAAGGTTCAATGAAAAGGTTAAATAGAAGGGGGGAAAGGGGGCATCCTTGCCTTGCACCATTTCTAATGTTGATCCTGGATGATACTTGTTTATTTATTTGTAATACAGTATATGCATTAGAATAGAGAATTTTAATGATGTTAATGTATGATTCTGGTATATTGAAGTGAGGGAGAGTATCAAACAGAAAGTCTGTGCTGATTCGGTCAAAGGCTTTGGAAGCATCTATGGCCAGGGTGTAAATAGGTGTTTTAGCGAGAGTAGAGAGCGATATCAAGGCGTCTAATGTAAGTGTATGATCAACAGTTTGTCTATGAAGAATAAAACATAATTGTTCGGGTGCTACAATACTGAGAATGACATTTTTAAGTCTATTAGCTAGGATTGTAGCCAAGATCTTCATATCAAAGTTAACGATAGAAATAGGCCTATACATCCAAGGGTTTTTAGTGTCAGAATTAGGTTTTGGAATAAAAATAGTTCTTGATGCATTTAGATGAATGTCTTTTATTCCAAAGTGGATACTATGATTAAAAAGCAGAAGCAGGGCATTGGAGATTTTAGATATAAAGCGTTTATGGAATTCAGCCATGAAGCCATCCGGGCCAGGAGAATTTTTTTAAGTTTTGTAGAACGTACCTGATTATCCTTTTATTTCTGTCTGTGCCATCTCCCAAATGTAAAATGTCTTCTGTTTTCGTTTTATATGGAAAAAAAAAAAAATGAAATATACTAACGGGAAAAAGTCCGGGCAACTGGACTTTTTCCCATTGGTATGTTCTCGAATTTACAATGGGGAATCTGGTTGGGCTGGCCAATCAGTGTGCTCGTTTTTGAATGCTAATGGCCAGTCATTGTATAATTACGGATAATGTTTAGTGCACCGTTACTACTGAGATACTCCTTTGTGAGCTGAAGTATTAGGAGTTCACTCTAGCACATTTAAATTTATTTATTTATTTATTCATTTATTAATTTTTATTTTATTATTATTATGATTGTCTATTTATTTACATGTGACATTGTTATCCACAGCTTTAGTGCTGATATTGGTGTAACTTTATGGAATCTGGCCATCTGATGTTATTCTGAGAGCTTTTGATGATTCAGCTTACCAGGTCTGCCACCATTCATCTTCTTCTATGAGGTCTTCCTAAACCATATTCCTTTTACCTTTTCCCTGTTTTCCCATTCCCATCATAGAAGCACTTCTTTCCTTCATTTTCTTTTGCTGAGTTCCGCCATCCTCCCTCTTCTCCAGCTTTTTTTTTTCTGTCAGTCTGGTATATGTCCATTATTCATTGAGTTGTTGTTGTTGTGTCTTTCGGCTTTTCCCGGTTAGTGGTCGCCACAGTGGAACTCCGGTCCACTAATGATTGGCAGTAGATTTTTACATGCTGAGTTGCCGGCCCTGATGCACAACCTTCAACGAAGGTCCGCCCATTAATGCATGTCTCTACACAGAAGACGCTCTAGCTGAGAATCGAACAGGACAATGTCTTACTGTGAGGCGACAATGCTATATTGAGTGTTAACTCAAATTCCTGAATTAATTCCTGTAGTGTCTTGAATACTGTCTGCCCTCTTACCCCTTCTTCTGCTAACTCCTAGTCTCCTCTTACCCCCTTCTTTAACATTTTTTTTCTTTTTTCTTCTGCGTTAAAATGCCCCTTCCTTCTTCTCTTGCTTTTCCTTGGCCCTCATGTTATGTTACACTTCTTTAGTGCCTTCTCATCCATTCTCTTATTTCTTTTCTCTAGCATCCTATTTGCATTCTCTACTCTTGCCTTTTGGCCTCCCCCATAATCTCTATTGACCTAAAAAGGTTGTATGCTAAGGCCTGCATGGGTAAGTGAGGGAGTCTCCAGCCCACTTTTTTCTATGCTGCCTTACTTAGCTTGTTTTTAGAAACCCTTCTCTCTTTCCTTTCTTTATTCACTTTTCTCAGTACTTCTGTAATTTTAGTAGCCTGCTGTCAATCATATCCAGTGGCACATTTCTTAGTAAATGCACCTGGGAGAATCATCATTTAATTACAGTGATTCAGTCTGGTTGTGTGTATGTTTTATGTCTTAGCCCCTCCAGTATTTTTCATATTGCCTTTCTCATCTTCTCCAAGTTATTTTGTATTGCATCACTTAATGTAGTTCCAGATATTTGGGGTACTCACCCTACTGAATCCCATTCCTCCATTACCTTTTTGCACTCTCTCTCTCCTATCCTGCCCAACACTTTCTTTTTCTGGTTGTAAACAAATGGAAAGCACAACTCTCTTTTAATATGCAAGGAATGCTGATTCTTCACTAGACAAGATGAACTGTCCTTTAAACGTCAAGAATTATACCTTTAAAATTTCTATTAATATTTTTCTCATTGTAAATCTCTGTATCTTTTCAATTTTTAATTCTTGTACATACTTGTACACCATGTATCATTGTGCATTTTTGTATTATTGTAAATTTTGCTGTAAATTAGGCCTCCACTGAAAAAGGGCTCTGTTCACAGATGGAATTTCCCAGTAAACAAATGATGAATACATAAATCAATAAACCTTGCAGTAACTGAAGTTCCCAGTTGACAATACAGCTACACGATCGGTAGTTTGTCTTTCTCCTGACATGCTTCTAGCCATTTTGTATACTTTTTGAGTGCTAGTTTTTTTTCAGCAGGTAGTGTTTTAAACATTATCTTTACTTTTGTTAACAGTATTTGTGCCAACACTTTATTATTATATTTACTAATTAAAATAAATGGGTGCTGCTATCCCAGTATCTGGTTCCATTTTCAGTTTAATTTCTGCCATTTGTGCCATGTACTTCCAGTCTCTTAACATAAGTTAGTAATTATTTTTACAGTACCTTTGGAATACCTGCACAGAATCACTGATTTTCTAAGACACACCACAGTGAAGGCAACTCATAATCTTTTTTTTTTTTTTTTTTTTTTTTTTTTGGAATATACAATTTAGACATTTAGCCAGTAATTTACTTTTATTTTTCTCAGAACGATTAGTAGTGCATTGTTGTTTCAGGAACCAGTAATAATAAGAGTCTGTAGATTTATCAATGTTATTAAGTTATTTATGTATAGTTGAAGTTAATTCCAAAATGATTGCTGAAACTCCACTTAAATGACATCATTGCTACAGCTTAAGACTAAGCATGCAGTCTTTTTTCCATTTTAGACGAAGTGTGTCAGAATAAACTCTTTTTCTTTTGTTTATTGTACATGCAGCTACATGTTAATATTAAATTATGAGAGCTGCTCGAAGGATGCCATGTGGGAACCATTCCTAACAGCGTGTTTATATAAATGCATGCAATCAGTATGCATGACTGACTTGAAATATGGTTTCTTTGGTGCGAAGATCCAGCTGTAATTGTGAAGATAAGTTGTTTAAGGAAATGCATAATCAATCTCTTACAGTATTTTTTTTACAAAAGTCATCTCCTTCGTGGAAAAGTAAATATGCATCCTTTGTTTGACTCATTAATATTTATAGCTCATATAATATAGGTTATTTTTCATCATATAATCTCCTATTGTCAGAAAAGTGCCTTTATTTGAAATTGTTTGCATGTGGAAGTTTGTTAAAAAAAATAACACACATACCATTCACAGATGGACACTTTTTCTTGGAAGTTTAAGCTCTGCACTGTTTTAAGATAATTTATTAGCAGATTAAGTTCTTGGTTCTCCAAACAGAATTACTGAACTATTGTTAATTTATAAATACATTTCTTTTAAATGCCTCTTGTCATTGCTAAATTGCTAGTAATCTTATAGTTGGTTTCTTTGTTTATGCCAGTGTTAGGATTTCTTGTAACTGCTCTGTCATTTTGTTTGCTTCTGTTTACTTCTCTGCAATTAAAGCGGCCTGAGCACCCTCATTTTGCAGGCACACATTGTTTGTAGTTATTGCCAGTAAACCAGCTGCTGTTCATAAATGAATGCATTATACAAAACCGTATATGATGATCAGTGGGAAGCAGGATAGGCACAGGCAGTGCTATTGTTCAAATGACTGAAATTGTGCATTCAACGTAATATGTTAATGACCTTATAATATCGAAATAAACATTATGCTAATGATCCTAATTACATATGCAAATGTGGGCAAACAACATGGTGACGTAATTCATAAATGCATAAAAATTGCATGATCAGGCACAACCGCCATTATGTTTGTACACACTGATTTTTCTGTACGACATATTAGCTGAACAGTAGCATGTTACAGGCTGCTCTTGTGATCATTCTCTGTAATGGCACACATTCTCGCCCACCTCTCGCATCTTAGAAGGATACAATGACACCTAACATTTAATTTCCTCAGTGACAGATACGTAATTGAATGTTGCCGTGTGGAGAGAGACACCATGCAGCAGCTTCTAGACACATGCCATGCTCATATGAAATCCTGTTGACTCCAGGGAATACTTCCCTGAGGAGAGACCAAGATATGTGTAACACTAACTATTCTTAGTATAGGGACTTTCCAGTGACAATTAGATGACAAGGTAGGCATATCACAGGTATCTGCCTCATGAATACTATATCAGTTCTTTGATGTACTGCTAGGTGGAGGTGAATATTTGCTCCCTAAGGATCAACAAGTAGATAAATAACACTATACAGGCTTTCTATGAAATAGCTCATTTCATTGATATTCTAGGGGCCACTGCCCATTGCTTCTATCTAAGTAGGGGATTAGGGTGCTTCCTGAGTAAACGTGCTGGGCATAACATGTCCTTCCACAAATTTTGGAGAGATGAAGGTGAATTCTACATAAAATGGAGCTGTGTCACTGGATGTAGGTAGTATTTTGCTCTCTAAAGTCACACTGGCCTTGTGCCTTACTAATGTAAGTCCATCATCGTCAGTATCCACTGCAGCATTGACATCAGGCATGCCTTGTGGAGGACGCTATGACTGTAGCAACTAAAAACAGATAAACACCCATGTTTAACTGTGCTAATATGTAACAATCCCACTTCCCTGTGATCTATCAGTGGTATGTATAACAGGTATACAAATAAATTAAATTAATGTATCTTGTGTGGTGTCCCAGTAGAGGAGATATGGTGGAAGTCTCATATCGTGGCAATGGCACATTGCTAAAATATTTTACTGACACAAGGAAATACCAAGCTGGTACATCCCTAAAAGAGACATAAGATTGTGCATCCAGTTCACATCTCACATTCAAACCTTTGCCAGGTATCAGGATCATTTCACTCTCTCCATTCTGGGATAACATAAACTCTTCCATGACACTGAGTGTCATTTGCAAAAGTGAATCTTCACCTGTAGACGTTTTCTCCTTTGTAATAGCACTGGTCTTGTTGCAGACATGCAAGATGACATTGTTTATCCTGTGATGGATCTGATGGGGTGTTCTGTTTTGGTACACCATCAGTTCAGATCTGCCAGCAAGTCATGCCACACACATTTCAGGAAGTCCCATTCATGCTTGTCTGTGCTGAATATGTAACATCTTTCCTCACAGAAGCCCTGTCATAGCACATTTGCTCTCTGCCAAAGAGAGCTTTTTAACATATTGTATTTTCTCAGAACACTTCCGCAGAATCTAGTAGGGCATGGACTGTGTTGTGACATGTATCTGGTCATTATCCAGTCATCACATGTTGTGACATGTATCCCATCACCCTCCCAAATTAACACTAGCTAACAGGGTAATACCCCCACTTTAACTTGTACCCAGTGTCTATCAAAACTATTTCAATACTCCTCCATAAACTTAAACCTACCACCCTAGCTGCTCACAGCTGCAGAGGCTATAGCCTATTCTATTGCCATCCTCATTAACAGATTCATATCAGAGGGTATGATGACCTCTATCTGGAAAACCTCCCACATAATTCCACCGCACAAAGGAGGTAACTTCATAGAACTCAATAACTACCATCCCATCACTATTTTGTCACTATTATCAAAACTATTACAAAGAGTTGTTCACACCCAACTGATGCACTACCTCCTCAATAACAATCTGTTATCTAAATCTCAGCACAACTTCAGACCCTCCCACAATACCAGCACAACATTAGTGTCCTTTACCAACACAGTTAACCAACACAGAAACAGTGGATAATATGTTTCTACAGTATTTTTGGATCTATCTAAGGCTTTCGATATGGTCAACCATAATATGCTTCTTAATAAACTATCCACTCTTAATATCAGTCCCTCCTCAGTCTTATGGTTTAAAAGCTACCTGTCCAGATGGCAGCTAGCAGTACAATGGCAAAACCAACTGTCTGCCTATCTACCAGTATCCCTAGGGGTGTCTCAGGGGTCTATCCTTGGCCCATTACTCTTCTTGTTATTCACCAACCAGCTCTCCTCCTCCACACCTAATGCCAATGTAGTGCAATAAGCAGGTGATACCACCCTTATATGTGCTGCCCCAACACTAGATGACCTTCAGTCCCTAACCCAAAACTGTTTTTCAGTTGCTGAAACCTGATTTAGTAACTCCCACCTAATTCTCAAACCAAACAAAACAAAACGTCCCCCCGCAAGTGACAAATTTATCTTAATGTCTAACAATAAAACCAAAATCACCCCAACAACCCACACAAAACTATTAGGAGTAGAAATAGACAATAACCTGAGATTTGATGTCCACATATCCCAAACTATCTAGAAAGTCCACAAAACCTAGGTGCCCTCTATCGTAACAAACAATATCTCACTAAACATACTAAAACCACAATTGCTAGGACACATCTCTTATCTACCCTCCTCTATGCTTTCCCTAATCTAGGGAAGGCTGACCTAAACAAACTAGAATCTTGCTACAACAAGATTGCCAGGATTGCTTCCAGGTCCTCACACACGACTCATCACTGTGTTCCACTCAAACAGCTAAACTGGCTAAAGCTGCCTTAACTTCTTAAACTCAATCAACTGTCACTTGTACATAAATTATACTATTACCCTGATAAAATCATAGCACTTCAGGATCTAACCCAGCCCTATGCTACTAAAAGGCCCTGGGATCTAGTAATCAGAACCTCCTAAATGTCAGTAAATATAATAATGATGCTGAGAAATCCCTCTTTAGCTGTTGTATTTCTAAAGCTTGGAATACTCTACCTAGCTACCTGACTTCTAACAGCTCTGCCACACAATTTAAAAAAACACTTATAAACACTCTATATGGACAACTGGTCTTGTTCCTGCAACTCCCCAGGGTGAACAACTAATGTACAAACTAATATTTGTAATACCTGCATTGCTACTCGTTTGTACTATGTGCCATATGCTGCCAAATTATGTTAATTTAAATGTCTTTTTAACTTTGTTACCTGATTTATTCCTTATTATGTTATTTTATTCTGTGAGTGCCATGCACTGCCTTTTACTCTGTATTATGTTTAAATGACTGTTTAACTTGGTTATATGAGTTTTTCTTTACTATGTTACTATGTGCCTTGAATGCTATACAATGCATTATATTTCTGTATTATGTACTATCTGCTATGTATATTTGTTAATCTGGAGCTTTTCTCCCCGGGCCTCCACTGAAAATGGATCTGTGCCCAGTCGGACTATCCGGGTCAACAAATAAAATAAAAAATAAAATAAATCAGGCTCATATACCTGTGCCAAAGAAAGCACAACTATCCTGTGTACCATATATTCACATACACCCTGCAACAGTTACCCCATCCTATCAACTGTACTATACTTATGATCCACTGATGCAGACTTTGTGTGTCGCAACACCAATATACTCCATTGGGGATACTTACCATGAGATATAGTTCACTTACACATGTTCTTGTCTTTTGTCATTCATAACTGAAACCCTACATGTGCCGTCCACTCACTTGTCAGTGGGTTAATGTAAAGCAACTCTCCCCAAAAAGTGAAATAACCTTACAGTTATTTAGTTACTCTCCCCACCTGCCACTGATGTGCATATCCTTACCAAAACAGATGTAGAACAGGTAGGTCTTCCTTCTGTAGACCACAAGAATATCTTCTGTCTGACTCACTCCCTATTCCTGAAAAAAAAATGATAGTGGTGCAATGATCACCACAATGGTGAACACTGCTTATGTCGCATTATTTTGAGGACAATAGCATGACAGTTATGCTAATAAGGCAATTTAGAGCAACTGTCTCTAACTCTCACATTTAATACAAAGCATAATATTCCGAGACTGTGCAATGAGGTTTGTGCCATTGATGCATGCACATGTAAAGAAGACTGCAAGGTGGTCTCCACATGAATGGGCAGGAATGTGACTTCAATAGGACCATGAGTTTCTTAATCTATCTTAAGGCCCCTGGGAGGTGATGTGCCACAACTATGGACATCACTGTAGTTTGCACCTGACTGATACCTTGTGTCCAGTGAACCTGCCTCCTGTCGTGGCAGTGGAGTTGTTGATGAACAACTTTTTGGTGACATCGGGCTATGTCACATTGACCTGCTGCCTGTCAGTTCACTGCAAATAATACCCTCAACATGCATCAGTATGAATGTGCTACCATTTTCCTCTTGATAACAGCCAGTGAAAGTGACCATAGATTATGATGGGTCTGAGTCCAGAAGGACACTGAATGCAGCAGGAAAGAGACTGAACTATTTCTCTACCTCCTGCTTCAGCATCACCAGAAGCACTTGTAGAATAAGCTAGATGCCTGGCACTGCATTGCCAGGGTAGTGTTCCCACTCTGGAGACTAATGCCAACATTATTACAGCACCCCAAAGAGGTGCCAATGTGACCTTCTAACCCATTAGGAAGAAGAGATGAGAGAGAGAGCAAGCCAAGAGTTACACATTAAGTGGTCCTGATGGGTGCCTGTTTATACATAGGTAGGTATTCTCATTTAGGTTATACTCACTCTATGGGGCTCATGGACACTTTGTTTTGTTTTGTTTTTCAGCACCTATTCATAGAGTGGAAAGCAATAAATAACAGCAGTGTTTTACAATGTCCTACTATTGAGTTATGACTGTGATTATTAAAATTACTACACACCAGCAGATAAAGGTAAAAAAAATCTGTAACATATTTGAGAACAGCATTAATATACAATTATATAAATGACTAGAAAGCAGCTTGTGACAGCTTACAATTTAAAAGAAAAGTTCTATTGTCGTCATTTATAAGAAAGAATGAGTTAAATAGATATTCCCCGGGATTCATGAAGCTCGGCGCAAGGCCGGCGTAAGGCCTGCACCGGCGGTGCAGTGAATAGCCGGCGTAGTAGCGCCATATGCATAGTAATGAGTGCACGCCGCAACCACAGACACGTGCGTAGGTTACGTGAGCGAGCCCAAGTAGGATGCGTATGGAGGCGTGGTTAAGCCGGCAGGCGATGAGCAACCTAAAGTGCTGACTGCCACAGTCCGCCCAGAATTGAAATGGCACCAGCCATGGCCCGTGCAGAATGAAATGCACGCAGAGTATGCAACATAGTACCCATCCCAACTAAACGGAGAAGCAAACAAAACCCACGAAGCCCGAAGTGTACCTGTCCAAGGAACAAAGGATATGCATAATACCGTGTCTGTCCCGCAATGCACAGTGAGTGTGCATACCCAGAGAAGGTGTACCGCAGCATGCCAGCGCGCCGTCCCGACATAGGAGTAGCGACCAAGGTTACCACCTGTCCCACCTTGCGAGGGGCAGTCCCCATGGTCATTTGTGTCCCGAAAGAAAATTAAAAACGGCAAATGCGCAAAGATTGTAGGACATAATCATATCCCGTATATTAGGTAATGGGTGCATGAAATAGGTATTACCGTAACTAAAATACCTAAATGTCACAACAAACAGAATAAGCACCCAAAATGCTACAATAATAAGCTTCTATTAAGGCAAACAAGTGAAGTTCTATGCCATGTAGTGACCCGTGGGTATGTGTCGGCCTGTAAAATATGGCGTGAGTCCGACAATGTCCCACCTTGTCCATTGGAAAATGTGGCAACCCCAGTAGCGACATGGGCACGGCCACCAGGGTCAGCAGCTGTCCCACCTTGCTATGGACAGTCCCTCATTGGACATTTGTGTCCCGGCAAAAAGCGAAACATGGCAAATGACCTGAGATATCCGTGCAAAACTATTCCCGCAATATACCTGTAATAGTAGCATAAAACATATATTTTGTATATGAAACACATACATGGCATAAGAAACCGAATAAGGAACCCAAACACTACCAGAATAAGCGTATATTGTGGCAAAAAAGTGAAGTTCGACCAAGATGGCACCCACAACTGCACACCCGGGGGAATTACACAGCCGCGGTAAGGCATAACACAGGATATATACATAGGGACCACAGTTGACATTCCCCATACAAAGTTGGACTTCCGTGCCAACACCAGCGTACACAGCACTCAATCTGCCAGCAACAACATGGGGAGCACTCGCTACCATACAGCGGAACAGATGGGCGACCTGTGGAACACATACTAATGGCACACCTAGCGTCAACTAGGATATGTAAACTATGGCGTCCCACCTATGAAGACAACATGCTTTAATGAATACATAGGGGATCAACATGTTCCGGTGGTGTTATGTTGAAAATACAGTGACGGATATGTCCTATTGGGACGTCTGAGGTTTATTTGAAGCAGTTGGTAACCTGCATCTTTGGATGTACACCATGTGTTCACAGTACTACATCACCTGGTTACGTAGCACCACGTAGAATGTGTAGTCAAACAGACATCCGCTAATGGGGAACATACAGCGGTAGTGAAAAGCACTGGCCAGTCGGACACAGTCCAGCAACATCTAACTTTACAAATGCACATTGGTGTCCATTGAAGGACCCAAAAATACATTATCACAGAACACACTCCAGCCGTCTCCGAACAACAGACGATGCTATAGCCGTGACTACGGCACAGTCAGACATATGCACCACCAGCGTGTTTAAGGTTGATGACAAGTGTCCATGAAATGCAGGACATATGAACATAAATACCCAGATCAACGTGTCCATACATGTGCGTCCACATCCCAGTCCCGCACGCATGAAGGATGTGTAATGGGTACTGTCGAAGGTTGCAGCCATGGGACTTTGGGTATGCAGAAATGGGGCTGTGTGTTGTCTGGCAGATGATCCGTTGTCCCGCCCCGTGGGAGGGATGTGGGCATAGTACCTGCCTTACTCCCTACTAATAATGCAAAGCATCCACCGGAGAATGCTAAAAGCAGGTGTGAAATGTGTACAGCCATAAATTACTGTCCAGTAGGCAATCCCCATGGATGGACAGGTGTACGACCAAGATGGCACCCATAACTGGAAACCTGGTGGAAC
This sequence comes from Protopterus annectens, assembly GCF_019279795.1. NCBI lineage: Eukaryota > Metazoa > Chordata > Ceratodontiformes > Protopteridae > Protopterus > Protopterus annectens. The sequence goes on from NC_056726.1 coordinate 1,538,163,334, forward strand.
TACACAGCTGCAGTAAGGCATAACACAGGGAATACAGATAGGGAGTACAGTAGACACTCCCCATACAAAGTCAGACCGCCCGTATAATACCGGCGTACACAGCACTCGATCTGCCAGCAACAACATGGGGAGCACTCGCTACCATACAGCGTAATAGATGGGCGACCTGTGGAACACATAGTAATGGCACACTAACAACGTCAACTAGGATATGTAAACTATGGCGTTCCCACCTATAAAGAAGACATGCTTCAATGAATACATAGGGGATCAACATGTTCCGGTGGTGTTATGTTGACAGTACAGTGACGGATATGTCGTATTGGGACGTCTGAGATTTATGTAAACCAGTTGCTAACCTGCATCCTTGGATATACATCAGTTATTTACAGTTCTAACACACCTGGTTTACGTAGCACCACGTAGAATGGGTAGTCAAACAGACATCCGCGATTGGCGAACATACCGCAGTGGTCGAAACCACTGGCCAGTTGGACACAATACAGGAACATCTACCTTTACATTTGCACATATGTGTCCATTGTAGGACCCAAAAATACATTCTAACAGAACTCCAACCAGCCGTCTCCGACCACCAGATGATGCGATAGCCGTGACTACGGCACAGTTGGACATATGCACCGCCAGCGTGATTAAGGTTGATGACAGGTATCCATGAAATGTAGGACATATGAACAGACATCCACAGATCGCCCTGTCCAGACATGTGCGTCCACATCCCAGTCCCGCACACATGATGGATGTGTAATGGGTATTATCGATAGGTGCAGCAATGGGATCTTGGGTATGCAGGAATGGGGCTCGGTCTTGTTTGGCAGATAATCTGTTGTTCCGCCCCGTGGGAGGGGTGTGGGCGTAGCACATGACCTACTCCCCACCAATGGTGCAAAGCATCCACTGGATAATGCTAAATGCAGGTGTGGAATGTGTACAGGACATAACAGTGTCCAGTAGGTAATCCCCATGGATGGATATGCCTACGACCAGGATGGCACCCATACCTGCATGCCCGGTGGAATCACACAGGTGCAGTAAGGCATAACACAGGAAATGCAGACGGAAACTACAGTAGACACCCCCCATTGAAATCCAGACGGCCGTGCGAATACCGGCATACACAGCACTCGATCTGCCAGCAACAACATGGGGATCACTCGCTGCCATACTGCGGAACACATGGGCGACCAGTGGAACACATACCAATGGCACACCAACAACGTCAACCCGGACGGTCATAGGATGTTGGAACACTGGCGTTCCCGCTTATGAAGAACATCCGTCAAAGAATCAATAGGGTCCACATGGTCTGGCTGTGTCATATTGACAATACAATGGCGTATATGTCCTACTGGGCTGTCTGAGGATTACTTGAAACAGTTGCCAACCTGCAGCAGTACAGCAATACCATTTGGGTTAATCATAGTAGAACATGGGTTTCGTAGCACAACATGAAATGTGTAGTCAAACACACATCCACGAATGGGGAATATACAGCAGCGGCCACGATCACTGGCCACATGGACACAGTCCAACATGTTCTACATTTAACATATGCACATTGGTGTCCAATGTAGGACCCAAAAGTTATCCGTATGCAATGTGAACAGACGGCGAACCACAGACCCAGATGACCTCATAGCCGTGACTACGGCACAGCTACATATGTGCACCACCACCGTTTTCAATGTTGATGACAAGTGTCCATGACATGCAGGACACATGGATCGGACTCCCCAGGTTGCCGAGTCCATAAACGTGCGTCCACATCCCATTCACGCACACATGGAGGATGTGCAATGGGTACCGTCGAGGGTTGCAGACATGGGATCGTGGGTATGTAGAAATGGGGCTCGGTGTCGATTGGCAGATAATCCGTCGTACCGCCCCGTGGGAGGTATGTGTGTATAGCACATGCGTTACTCCACACTAACAATGCAAATCATCCACCGGAGTATGCTAAATGCAGCTGTGATATGTGTACAGACCTCTACCAGTGTCCAGTAGCCATTCCCCACGTACGGACTAACGTACGGCCAAGATGGCACCCATAACAGCAAACCTGCTGGTATCACACAGCTGTAGTAAGGCAAAACACAGGGAATACAAATAGGGACTACAGTAGAGACTCCACATACAAAGTCAGACCGCCGTGCGAATACCGGTGTACACAGCACTCAATTTCCCAGCAGGTGAATGGTGATCACTCGCTGCCATACCGCGGAACAAATGGGCGACATGCGGAACACATACTAATGGCACACCAACAACGTCAACTAGAAAGGGTATAGGATGTTAAAGCTATGGCGTACACACATATAAAGAACATCCTGCAATGAATCAATAGGTTATACATGGTTTCTTCGTGTTAATGTGACAATACAGAGGCGGGAATGTCCCAATGGGACTTCTGCGGATTAGTGAAAGCAATTGTTAGCCTGCATCATGGGAAATACACCATTTGGGGTCAGTAGCGGAAGACCCGGTTTACGTAGCACTACAAAATGTGGGTACTCAAACAGACATCCGTGACTGCTGGACATGCAGCGGCTGTCAAACACACTGGTCAGATGGACAAAGTCGAATATGTTCTACACTTTACATATGCACACTGGTGTCCAGTGTAGGACCCAGAGAATTCTCCGTATGCAATGCAACCTGCTTGGAGCGTGAGACCCAGATGAAGCGGCAGCCGTGACTACGGCACAGCTACACATATGCACCACCAGCGTGTCCAAGGTTAATGACAACTGTCCATGAACTGCAGGTGATATGCACATGAATCCCCAGATTGTCCAGTCCATACAGGTGCGTCCACATCCCATTCCGCACACGTGGTCGATGTGCAACGTGTACTGTCAACGGCTGTAGCCATCAGATGGTGGGTATGCAGAAATGGGTCTCGGTGTTGTTTGGCAGATGTCGTTGTCCGCACCGTGGGAGGGATGTGGGAGTATACGTGCCTTACTCCCCACTGATAGTGCAAAGCATCCACCGTCTAATGCGTAATGCAGGTGTGAAATGTTTACTGCTCCATACCACTGTCCAGTAGACAATCGCGAGGGATGGACAAGCGTAGGACCGAGATGGCACCCATACCCGCGAACCTGGTGTAACTACACAGCTGCAGTGAGGCATAACACAGGTAATACTGATGGGGAAAACAGTGGACACTCCCCATACATACCCAGACCGCTGTGCCAATACCGGCGTACACAGCTGTCAATATGCCAGCACCGGAATGGGGATCACACGCTCCCGTACCGCGGGAGGAATCGGTGACCTGTGGAACACATACCAATGGCACAATCTCAACGTCAGCTAGGAAAGCCATACGACGCTCAAACTATGGCGTCCCCACCAATGAAGAACATCCTTCGGTGAAGTAATAGTGTTAATGTCAACTGACCATGGAATACACATAATCCACATCAAAGACCTGCTGGCACCTTATGGCACACAAAGCACGACAAACATAGGTAGATGAAACAGTCAACGTAGACGTTTCGTCCACGACAGGTCACATGTGGTATCCAAAGGTTACTCCATGAACATGTAAGCGCTATCACCCGTATGCTCCATGAGACGTACACATAACATAGATGCGTCCAGGCTTTATATATACCCCCTTACACTTCCATGTGTTACCTTTTGTGCAAACAATGAACATGTAACCACAGCATAAAATGCACAGACGCAATGTTAACCACACACACATATGGTAACACCTCAGAAGACATCCTATTAACACATGTATCATATGATATTGTACTATGCCGAATACTCATCATTCCATGATTTAACAATGTATACGGCGGATATGCATAGCATATCACTGTAATACGGTGGGACGGAACGGAATGAGTGGACGACTGTGTGCTAACCCTACATCTGTACCTAAACTACATTCACGTTACGGGGGCTTGCTCCACCTGCCTCTCAAAAGAGGCCTCATCAGTGTTCCATCAGTCATCCCTGGTGTGTGGAAAACCCTCCACCTACTAAACCAAATAGATCCGCATTCTATAGCATAGCTGATGAGGTCCCCCTTCTGGTATTGCAACCTGGACATCGTACAACACCGACTGTAGACGTATGCCTTGTGATGTGCCCACATCCAGCCGTAGGCATACGGCATTCCTGCGGCTGGCCAGGGCGCCGCAGTAGTAGGGCCACCTGTCTAGTAGGTGTGTCATGTAGGTATACCATGATGGGGGCACCATGTGCTGTGGTGGTGTGCGCCAAGGAGCCCTACAGCCTAGGGCTGCAGTCGATCTAAGTCCGCGGCCGTAGGAGGGTAGTACAGTCTGCAGGTATGTGCAGACGTGCACATGAAACTGCGGTCCACGAGGATTACCCATGGTGGCGACACATGCACAGATGGCTGTAGCGGGACACACACACAACCATGCATACAGCACAGGTAGACATACACACACCATAACTAGCCAAGTACACACAAGGTATATGGCGTGTACGGGTACACTGTCAGGACAGCAAGGATAGCTGTCTGTCACGATATCCAGCAGATGTCAATACGGTGTTCTTGAATACGGACAGTGCATGGACAATGAGTGGATCATAGCGGACCACAGTCATATGTGTCTGCCGTGCCAATATGTAATACATGGGAAAGACAGCCGTCCATGCTAGAGCAGCAGTACGGCCACAACATAGGTACATAGATATACAATGACAGAGATATAGACGGACACATGTGGCAGGCCCGGGTGTGTCATGTACACAGCATCACCCCAGCACACCATAGCATGGTGCACGTGGCGATCACGCTACGGCGGTCGCCGACCACAACAGACACACAAGCGGTACATGAACTGCATACCGCCATCCAGAAACACAGGGATGTCGGCAGGATAAGTGTGTTCTGCGTAAACCACAAGGCAATACCGTATGAACCCATGCAGCTGGGAGCATGGACACACACACACATGTGGCAGGCATGGGGTTTGATCACAACCCCACATACCCAAACGCGCAGACATACAACACAGGTATGGAATGCGCTATGTGGACCACCGAGCACACCACCAGCAGAGGCACATGTACAGGTGGGTGGCAACATCCATAAAGGAATGGGCGCTGGTAGCCAAGGTTTGTGTTGTGAAGCGTCTAAAAGGATGTTCATCCGCAGAGGCAGCTGGAAACACACACACACACACAGACGGAAGGGCCGGGAGTCGAACTTACGCCTATCTACATGAACTCACTACAGTATGAAGCATTTACAGAATGCGCTACCGAGTTTACTGAGCACAGCGCTGTCAGAGGCATACTTCTAGGTGGGTGACATCACTCGCAAGACAATAGCTGACAATAGCCAAGGTATGTGTTGCGAAGCATCTAAAAGCATGTTCATCCGCAGAGGCAGCTGGAAACACACACACACACACACACACACACACACACACACAGAAGGGCCGGGAGTCGAACTTACGCCTATCTACATGAACTCACTACAGTATGAAGCATTTACAGAACGTGCTACCGAGTTTACTGAGCACAGCGCTGTCAGAGGCATACTTCTAGGCGGGTGACGTCACTCGCAAGACAATAGCTGGCAGTAGCCAAGGTATGTGTTACGAAGCGTCTAAAAGCATGTTCATCTGCAGAGGCAGCTGGAAACACACACACACACACACACACACACGGAAGAGCCGGGAGTCGAACCTACGCCTATCTACATGAATTCACTACAGTATGAAGCATTTACAGAACGCGCTACCGAGTTTACTGAGCACAGTGCTGTCAGAGGCATACTTCTAGGTGGGTGACATCACTCGCAAGACAATAGCTGGCAATAGCCAAGGTATGTGTTGCGAAGCGTCTAAAAGCATGTTCATCCGCAGAGGCAGCTGGAAACACACACACACACACGGAAGGGCCGGGAGTCGAACCTATGCCTATCTACATGAATTCACTACAGTATGAAGCATTTACAGAACGCGCTACCGAGTTTACTGAGCACAGCGCTGTCAGAGGCATACTTCTAGGCGGGTGAAATCACCCGCAAGACAATAGCTGGCAATAGCCAAGGTATGTGTTTGAAAGCGTCTAAAAGCATGTTCATCCGCAGAGGCAGCTGGAAACACACACACACACACACACACACACACACACACACACACACAGAAGGGCCGGGAGTCGAACCTACGCCTATCTACATGAATTCACTACAGTATGAAGCATTTACAGAACGCGCTACTGAGTTTACTGAGCACAGTGCTGTCAGAGGCATACTTCTAGGCGGGTGAAATCACCCGCAAGACAATAGCTGGCAATAGCCAAGGTATGTGTTTGAAAGCGTCTAAAAGCATGTCCATCCGCAGAGAAAGCTGGAAACACACACACACACACACACACACACACACACACACACACACACACACACACACACACACACACGCGGAAGGGCCGGGAGTCGAACCTACGCCTATCTACATGAATTCACTACAGTATGAAGCATTTACAGAATGCGCTACCGAGTTTACTGAGCACAGCGCTGTCAGAGGCATACTTCTAGGCGGGTGACATCACCCGCAAGACAATAGCTGGCAATAGCCAAGGTATGTGTTGCGAAGCGTCTAAAAGCATGTTCATCCGCAGAGGCAGCTGGAAACACACACACACACACACACACACACACACACACACACACACACACGGAAGGGCCGGGAGTCGAACCTACGCCTATCTACATGAACTCACTACAGTATGAAGCATTTACAGAACGCGCTACCGAGTTTACTGAGCACAGCGCTGTCAGGAGGCATACCCCTAGGTGGGTGGTATCATCTGCAGAGGCAATGCGCCCGATCGGGAATTAAGTCAGAGTGCGCAGTCACGCAGCCTGTTACCATCCCAAGGTGGCCGTACAGTAACATGTTAGTGCTGCAGTCGAGAATACCAAATAACTACTGATCAGTACATCACGACGACAGGAATACGGGATGCACTGCATGACAGTTCACCCTATGAGAGGGCATCCGGCATGCAGGATGTAGGCAGCCAATGTGGCATGACAGCCACACATGTGTCACCTGGATGGTCACCATATCTATGCAGGATGCCATTGGCCATGGCTACACGCATAGTAGCAGACATCGGTGGCGACTGTGGTGGGTACCCCGCGGGTGTACTGGCCATGCCTCCCACACCTAGCGGTTGCAAAGGGAGACAGACATGCTCACGGGTATCAACGCGCAGTCGTGAGTGGTGTGCACTGTACTGTGTGTCTATCTACACAGCTGCTTACTGGGCATGCTCAGACACTTAGACGTGGCACAGAGCAGACATGCATACACATGGTGTGTCGGCATGGGTGGCAGAATGTGGACCATCGTGTGTGTCCAGCCACACAACAGCAACCTGGCCATGCCACAGACGTGGCCGTTGCGAAGGGGATGCAGGCATGCACCCAGGGTATTACTGCAGTCGGGCGCGGTGTGCACTGTGCTGTGTGTCTATCTACACAGCTGCCTACTGGGCATGCTCAGACACTTAGACTCAGCACAGAGCAGACATGCATACACATGGTGCGACGGCATGGGTGGCAGAATGTGGACCATCGTGTGTGTCCAGCCACACAACAGCAACCCGGCCATGCCACAGACATGGCCGTTGCAGCGGGGAATATCCAGGTGCAATTAACCATGGGTAGGACTGGCCTACAGTTTGTTGCATGCTACAGACCACCCTCCCAAACACAGGATACCTGCACAGACGTCCTGAGGACACTGGTGAGTGTGCATGCTCTCACAACAGCACCGTATTGGGTGACATCAACCACCCATACATAGACCGGGAACATTACCCATGGCACAACACCCTACGCCACCGGTCCCAGGTGTTCTTACACCTGGCCGCTGTGAAACAGCCATGAACCATACCCACTAGGGGGGGATGTCTACCAGTTCTGCCCATCACACATGGTGAGGATATGCCCCACACAGGATGTACAGCCCTCAATGGTGATGCCAGACCATATAGTGGATCCACTGGTCATCCACATCCTGCACCCAACACCGGCATGGGGGACCTAAGTGATGACCTCTCCACAACAAACCACACACATCATACGACCGGTGTGGTACCCTACAAGTCCTCCATGCCAGTGGTGAACACAGGCCACACTGCCAACTGCCTTACGAATGCCTTCTCTGAGCACCCCCATGCATGTCTGCACCAAGATGACATGATAACATCAGGACCTTGTCCACCAAAGGTAGGCACATGGTCTGGTGGACCCCAGCCACTGACAAGCTGTACATTAACAGTTGGGGCTAATACATTACAGAGCAATATCAGTACCAGGGAAACCATCTCCCATTCATACCGGCGTCACCATACGGCCACACATACAATCATCCACGGCCGCTTGTGGGAGTGGTATTGCAGAGGGCACATGAGACAACCATAGGGCCTTCCCTAACTGTGGTAAGGACATGGGTGGGGGTGCACAGACATGGCCGGAAATGATCCAGAATGGTATAACGGTCTCTGCACCCACAGACATTGTCAACAAACCAGCGGGCATGTTCCATGCATACATCCACCCCCACCCCCCCCAAGAGGGGACATATCCATCCCACCAGAGTCTAGCCTCCGAAACATCTCATATGGCCTGGAATGATCTGATATCTCTATGGCGGTTGACACAGCACCAATGGGCACCGATGGTGTCCCTGGCTGTGTGCTACCCATCCTCATTGAGGCCCTCGACCCACACATGAGGCCACTGTGTCATGTTAGCCTTACTATGGGCTATGTCCCCAATGGATGGCATATGGCATCTGTGGTCCCACTATGCCAGGGTAGTGCTCTTCTGGACTGTAGACAGTCCCGCCCTATCAGCTTGACAAGCCTTGTCTGCAAAGCTGTGGGGAGGTCCATACAGGTGCCCATGGATACAGACAGCGGTGTACAGCCAATACCGGAACATACCCACAACAACATAGTCAAGGGCGGATCCTGGCTCCCGAACCTGCTCGTCCTGTCTGGAGTGGTCACCAAGGCCATTGATGGGGATACGCGGGTTTGCACACACTACCATGACCTGGTGGGAGCGTTCAGAGCACACTCCACATGGGACTCATGGAAAGGCTTGCCAGCGTACATGTGGGGACATATGTCACCCGATGGCTCTCAGAATGGTTGGAGGTCACACCACACAGGGTTGGTGTTCCTGGTGCCGTGTCAGACTCATATCTGGTCTCCAGTGGAGGCCCACAGGGCTCAGTCCTGGGCCCCCTGCCATACGGCATTCGACCTTCCAATGTGCATGCAATCATAGGGGGATTGTGGCAGACAAAGTATGCAGATGACTACACACCGGCCACCATACCCAACACCCCATGTGACACGGACATCCACCTAGGGCGTCATAGACATGGATAACTGGTGCCAGAGCCATGGCCTGCTGCTACATGCCAGAGAAGGTGCAGACCTACCCAGTGTGAAGGACATGTTCGGCCCAATGTAACATGTAGGTGGTAAGCCATTCAAAATGGTGGACATGTTCATGGAAATGGGTACCACACCTGTCGGTAACCTCTGTCAACACACACAATGCCAATGTGGGTGTGAAGACATTCCACTGTGGCCACCTGGTCTGGAAGGAATCGCATCCACATCAGGGGTGTTCATTGTACCCCTGTACACATCACACACAAGAGCAATGATTGCGTACAATGGCACATCTGGCCTGTACCTAAGCTGACACCTGCAGCACTCGGAAGGACCACAAACGTTCCACAATGCGGGGATGACGGTGCTGGGACATGTGTCACAAGCTGCACGACCAAGGGGACTCTGGCTGTATACCTTCCCAGCACATCTGCTCTGTGGTGATCTGTGCCTGGCATACACGGCCATGTCTGACCTGGGTGACATGGGCATATTCCACCTCCTAGGCTCCAGGCAAACACGGGCACAGAAGCGACTGTCAGACACCTCACCACAAAGATGAGTAGGACGTGCTGGGGGAACAGGGTCAACAGATGGAGACTCCCTACAACATGGAGAGGAGTGCCAGCCCATGTGAAGGAAAGGCCCTGACTGCCTTTGTCCAGAAGTAATCATGACGTGTGGATGTGTGATCATAGTTATGCGCCAGGCATCATCTGTGTGTCAGTGCTGGACGAGGGACTGGAGACTGATGGATGTGGCATCCCCATCCTAAGGGGTGTTAGCAGCCACACACAGTCATGCTAGGTCTACACATGTCGTAGGGCACATAGCCTGGTATGTACATGTGCGCCTATGTACCTATGTAGGGGTCCATGCCGTTTGCGGGTACCTGTGCTATACTGATGTTGCCAGACATGCCTGTGGGTACCCCACGACTACACGTGGGGAACTAATAACAGTGCTCCCAGTAGGCACATGCAAGTACACCATCATTGGCATATGGGTTAACTGAACCAACATGGTGCTACACATGTAACCACCATGCATACTGTGTACACAGATCAATGAATGCTGCACCTGCCCTACATGGTATGTCTGCTGCATGATGTCAGTGCACAACCCACATCACATACACACCTGTCACCAGCCATACACACACACCACAACATACACATCACGTACTATGCGGACACAGGTATCACATACACCTCTCACTATCTTGTCCACCCTGTGCATCAGAATATGTTTGGATAACCGTGCACCGATGGTGTAGCTCACAGTTCTGCGGCAGAGACTTCATCATATGCACAGGGTGATATGTGTGCCACAGGCATGGGCTGTACCAATGGATGACATCATGTGTGTGTGTAAGGGCCTGTGCATTGACTGGGCATGACTGTGTAGATTGCATGTGGATGTGGTGGAGCCCTACAGTTGTGTTTGCTGTGTGTGGGTTTGTGTGTACACAGTTCAGTCATCTGTGATGCCTACACGGGGTATGCTTGGCAGCCCCAGACTGTACAGTGCAGGTGTTACGGCTCACTGTGTCCACCTGCGGCGACGTGACCCGTGCCTGCCTGGGGTCACACGGGCACTACCGGGTGGAGGTACGGACTGTCCACTCTCCGATGTCACATGTCCGCTGGAAATGTGCCCACGCCGGGGCCGTCCAGGGCCACGTCCATGTGGCCTGCTGTGTCCTGGTGTGGTTGGTGTAGTAGCAGCTGCACTGCTGCTGCTACCAGCACTGTGTGGGTGGGCATGGGAGGTGGCACGCACACGCTGACCTGCACCTGGTGGTGTTACTGGCCCACGCCCACGTGCCCTATGCCTCACCCCTACCAGGTGTTCCAGCACGGACAGCTCACGCTCACGGATGGCCATACCTCGGTCAAGGATCCCAGCCATCTCACCCAATCTCCTATCCAGAGCATCGGCAAGATGCTGTTGGGCATTCACCAATGACTGGATGTTGTCATTCAAGGAACGGATTGCAGACCTCTGCAGCCTCTGCCCTTCCTGGTTCTGCCGTTCAGCACGTGCCTGCGCTGCCATTACAGTCTGGAACATGCGTCTGGTTATACCAGCTGCTGCACCCTGTATGGCAGGTGTATGTCTAGCAGTGCTCCCCCTACGAGCAGCACCTGCCACATGCCTGTGTGGCACTGCACCAGTCATTACACTGGCAACATCGTGTGTACCCACACCTTCTGCAGCCACCACACATTCCTGCTCGGTGCCAACAGACGCTGACTGACCGTCATCTATGGGCAATAGTGTTGGGGTATGTGTCGGCATCTGAACAGTGTGCGGGGATGAAGGGGACGTAAGTGTGATGTTCTCCAATGGCACAGTGTCTGCCTGTGACGACCCTGCCTGTGCCTCATGCACATGGTCATCACCACTAGTATCTGTGGGGACACTAGCATCAGATGGACCGCAGGAGGGGAACTCACCTACAGCACCTGTCAATACAAAGACATACCGTCCGTTACAATACAGACATGCAGACACACACACACACACACACACACACACACACACACACACACACACACACACACACACACACACACATGCTGGCACACACACGTGGACACACACACATGCAGACACATCATGCATGTGATATTGCAGGTGGCATGCAGCATTCCCACACCACAGACCAGTGAATGCAGACCAGACATTCATAGTGGCAGTATGCACACTGCCCTGGTGGGAACACTACAACAGGCAGGTGTCTTTTAGTAGGCATGCAGTACACACATTCATGGTAGTTTGCATGCATCACCGTGATACACCGTGTGGCCACGGGCGAGTTGACAGTACACATGGCTGCCGACACTATGTCATGTACACCGCAAACATGTGCGGTATCATGTGGACATGTGATGATGGTGTCCCACCACATGCACCACATCACAACGGCTGTCACAGTGCAGTGTTATGTGTACAGTCTACAGATACAATGTATGGGTAACAGGGATGTCTGTGCAGGTGCGGTTGGTGTGAGCTGTGTACATAGCTGTACAGTGTGGAGTGCGGGCACTGTGCCACTGCACGGTAGCAGGACACAGGTATGTTTCTGTGCGATGCATGACCTGGACGCATTACATTGCCATGTCTGACAGTCAGTTCAGCTGCTCAGCAGCACGTATATGGTGGACATTTGTGGCACCTGTAGTAGCTGTAGACAGGCATTCCATGTCACTGGTGTACCACATCGGATGTCCAGGGGGTCCACTACAGTGATGAGCCCACTATGTGTGTACAGGGTGCAACGGTGACTACCCACTGTGGATGTACTGTGTGGCAACATGCCTGTAGGTATCGCCCATGGCCTTGTCTGTCTGGGTCATTGACAATTGTGTGTGGTGGACATCGTGCACACGGCCCTGTGGTGGCCCATGTGACATACAACCGTACTAGTCTGAGGTGTCACATTCCCTACGGCTATGCAGACATTGTGGATGTCTGCTATGTCGTGCATAGGTCATGTCATGGTGTGAAAATGTTGCAGACAGACATCCACGTGCATGGGACATGGCATGTGCCATGTCACAACGTGTGCACCCGATGCAGGGGCATAGGTCACATTGGTAACACCTGTGCTCTGGCCAGATCACAGCTCACTATGTGGTACTGTGTGCATACTGCAGAGGCATACCAATGCATACTACACATGCAGCCATTGTGGAACACCTACACCATTGTATGCATAGCTGACTGCAAGTAACACACCAATAGGTTGTGTGGTGTCATGCCACTCTACACTAACGGTTGTATCTACTGTACATGGGTGGTGTGTGTGTCGGGTGGTGCAACCTGTATGCCGTGACTGGGGCACACCCAGGTGTGCATGTCATACCTGGACACATGGGGAATATCAATACACCGTATCATGCCTTTGACTAGCAACAGACTTACCTGCAACAGACCCTTGTCTTTGCGACACGCCAGACGTACCTGTAAAGGGATGACACAAAGGTATACACATTATCCATTACTATCGCCACGGTCAGCACTGTGCATGTCACATCATGCATCTGTGAGTTAGCATGTGCTATGCACATGTCTGCTAACACAACATAGCATACTGTAGTATGCATCTTGTGTGGCCATATACCTGGCATGTGTTGCTATATTATGTGTTGTACTATGACACCCACACCCACGTCGCTTATCATACAAACATGCAACACTGACTTACCAGGCAGCTCCAAGCTCATAGTTTGGGAGACACCCACCTCCACGATGGATGCAAGGGTTTCTGCGTGTTGTTCCATGGGTGTCCCCAGACTGGCGAGGAGCTCCTCCGTGGCTGTGAGTGGGGGCTGGGTTGGTGGCCCACCACCTGTCCCACGTTGTTGTCTGGCGATTGCAGCGGCACGTTGTCTTGCATGCCGGATCAGGTCTGTGCAGTGCCTGCGGATCTGTTGGTAAGTGTGGTTGTATCCGCCCAGGCTGTTCACCCTCCTGCGCATCTCCTGCCACATCTCCTCTCGTTGCTGTGCCTGCAGTGGCACATGACTAAATAAGATGTCGTAGTGTGCATGTAAGTATGGTATGATTACCTCATCCTCCTAACGGCTGAAGGCGGGCAGCCGGGAACATGGCATTATCTGTAAGACATAATGATGGTGGCAGGTCACATTTACACTGCTGTGCTGGCATACTGTTGAAAATACATTGCTATGACGTACAACATCTACACAGTAATCTGTGAAAGGCATCGCGGCAGTCACACAGCCAATGTGTTGGCTTCACACCATTGAGCAGTGGGTGTCACATCATATCTGTGTGCCACCTCATCACACTGTACACGCACCATGTAGATGTTAGCCTGCTGTGGACATGTGTACCTGGCTGCACCTGTGTCCATATCACTTGGCATGGGTCCCCATGTGACGTCGGTGCTACTGTTCACCTGGATGCTGTGTATATGTCAGTAAACATCACGTCCGTAGCCATTGTGAACGTCAGCGGTGGCACTGTACACATACACATGGACACCTGCACATGCATGTGTTGTGCCATGTACATCCACACAGCACTGTACAGGTGTTGGACAACATGCCACAGCTCACCTGTGTTGCACATGTGATAGACATAGGACAATGTGTAACCATGACACATTAGCAGGAAAGGCCATGCATAACATGTACACACGCACATTGTCCAGAGCAACACACAGCACCTGTAACACCACAGGGTGCATCACCGCCACATTACTGCTGTGTATGGTTGATAGTGACAGTGCCTTTTGTCCATTGCACCATGTAGGACTGTGATAGCTCATGCAGCCTTGCTGGGCAGGGCTGCATGGTATGGCAGGGTATGCCACATACATGGCACTGGGTTGTGATCCACCTGGGGTTGACGATATTGGCAGGGTGGCTGTCCATTCCATATGTCATTGCTATGTGTATATGGACATTCAACATGTCTATCACCATGGTGTGGACACTGGCCTCAAGCAAGGTAGGCTGCATGCTGCTTGGTGAGGGTGTGTCTGGTGCATGCAGGTATCACACATCCATGCATACACTGTAACCCTGGCAGGTGCTATGTGCTGGGATATTGATCAACACAGTGCTGTATGTGGACACACACCGCTATCCCGTGCACATGGATGGTTGCCTGCACTGATGTGGGTACCACATATGTCTACATCCAGTGCCTGCTGCCACCCCCATGTCTGCTGCTGCACTGCACACCGCCATCCCTCCCTCTGGGAATGTGGTGTTGGGCACAGCATAGGTATCCATGTATGGGGACAGGGATGTTCACATAGCAGGGACACTGATGGTATCGTCGATCTGACCATACACGTATGACGCACCCCTCACACATACAACCCATTCATATTGTTGTTCACAACAGTGGCACAGCTATACTGCTATGCCGGAGACATTCACAGCCATACATACACAGATGCATGCATGTTCATCTGTGGCATGGCCTGGACTATTGGTGTGGTTCGGCACATAACGTGTTTGACTGCGGCTGGCGCAGACCTACTGTACACATGTCTACACGGTAAGCCTGTTCTACAGTAGGCATCAGTGATGTGCTGTGCACATATCATATCTGCACATTTGGTTGGTGTCCATCGGTCCACGGGCCAGTGGTGGGACACACAGGGATGTTGCTGAACATATATGCATGCAACCCTGTACAGCTGTAACGCTAGCCTCTCAGATGCTCATGTGTCATGGATGTGAACACCATACCCGCACATGTGGTTGTGGGCTGCCGCCCGTACCCATCTCCTCCTGTGGGTTGCTATCATCCCACACCCTCCTTGTATTGTATGTTCAGGCTATGCACCTATGTGGGGCTTGTGGGCATGCAATACGATACTATATGCCTTTTCACCCATCACAGACAATGTCACACAGGTACACCAGCAGCCGTACACGTCACAGCTTGATGTCGGCACATCACATGTGGTACACACATAACACATCTCCTGTGGGACATGGTCAATTGTACGGGCATGTCCAGCAGTCACATGCCACTGCTACCCCTACATGACGGCTATGCAGGACATGTGGCTGTACAGCTACTGTCACATGTACACGAGCAATGCCCCCCTACCTACATCACGTGGTACTACCTGTGGGGTATGTGAGTCTGCATCCATGCTATGGCCATAGATGACAATTGTACATCAATATGTGTAACATACCTCATTGGGGGTTGTCATGTGCAAATGTTCAACGTGTCAACGCATTGTTTGTGTCTGTTGGACGGTCATTGTTGTGCATGGTTTACATGGCTGCCATAGCATACTGTGTGTGATTCCAGGTACTTCATTGGGCTACCAGCATTGTACATTTCCACAGCACATTCCGGCCATCATGTGGCCATCCTAGATGACAGTGGGAGGTGTTCCGCCATGTGCACATATGTCACACAGTACGAGGGTGACTGACACTCATTCTCAGGACAGGGTTCTGACTGCTGTGGATGTGTGTGATGGTGTTGACGACCATGACTGCGCCAGATGGTGTCATCTGGATGTGTAACATTCACAACACACACCTACCTTCACATAGCAACACATCATCCACAACAATGGACATTCCTGCATGAACACTGTGTGCGGTATGTCTGTATGACCACTGCATGTACCACTGGTAGCCACCAGCATGGCTGCCTACAACAGCAGTGTGTATCCTGTGCGAACATGGGTTACGCCTGTCACAACACACCTGTGTCAGATGGCCCTGTGGTGGGTCACAGTGCAGTTCCACACATCATGTAACAGTATACATCGTGCACCAGTATGTTGCGGACATGTGAACGGCTGTGCTACTCAACATATGCACGCATGACACATCACCTGGTACACCGTGTCTGTCTTGCCACCTGCTATTGTGACCACCCTGTGATGACATTGTACAGGCCACATGTGATGGCTCAATGGTGAATTAACCCTCCGGGTGTATGTCTAGCCAGGTGTACAGTAGCCAGTGGTCTGCACGCAGGGATACTGTACATTGGCCTACTCTGTCACTGGGACTGTTGACTATGGTCATACTGTACTTATGCAGGCATGTGGTGTTTGTCCAGTCTGACAGTCGTGGTCAACCACACTACTGTGGCACACATGACCTGCGGACATCTGCCTAGGGTGTGCAGCCCACATGTACATCTTCACATGCTATGCTGCCTGTGCAGCAGTGTCACATGTCTGTCTCCGGCAGGGCTGTCACAGGCAGGCATGGTATGCAGTGATGTGTGACAATGCTTGCACCCTCCACTGTGCTGTACACAAGCACTGCATACACAGTACAGCACGAATGTCATTTATCTGCAGTGCCTGGGACCTGCCTCCATGCCCTACACAGCACACCTGCCAGTCCAGATTATACACAGATCATACCTCCCAGGCACATACCTGGACTGCAACACACACGGGTGGGTGGTTCCCACACCACACAGTGATTTACACACATACTGTGTATTCCCGAGACACATTGCATCATAGGTAATCCATGTTCAGATACCCATATTCGTGACCACTACACACATTGTGACACGCGACGGTGAATACACTGTACACCACAGGTTACATGCTGGCCGTGTTGTCATACTGTACATTGCACCTCAGACAGTTGCTACTGCCATGTGCTGACAGCAACACGCACTTCCCTAGTATGGACTCCCATGTACCCACACATGCTTGGCCATGCACTACACATAGCTGGGTGACACATTACACGACACATACCATACCTACACTACCCTCGGCATGCACCATACCTCCATGTGTCTGTGTGCTATACCTACAGACATCCCCCCTCTGTTTGCTGAACATCCATGCTTCGCAGCCCTGCTAGCCACGCCCTAGACACACGACCATCGCAGCATGCATGGTACATGCTCTCTACAGCCGGTACTACCGACGTCCGCTGACGGAGGTAGTTAATGGCATGGCACCCCGGCAGATGGACAGTATACGTGATTATGCCGACACATATCACAGTGCACTTCCGCTACATTGACGCACTGGTAGGGACCATGCTATTCCACACAGAGACATGGTGGTACTGGCCTTTTCACAGACGCCATAGTGGTATTCCTGTTCCATGCACATGTGCTGTATGGGCAAATGTGCAGGCTGTTGCACGGTAGTTATGTTCACATGTGTGTGGTGCGTCACCTGACAGTTATGGTGTGTCCTCATGGTGCATCACATACTCCACAGCTAGCTACCTACACATGACTGCCATACATTGCAGTGTGGGCCCTCATGCAGTGTGGTGGTATGTCTCTGTTGTTTGGCTACATCCACATTCAATGCAGCATACAACACTCATCCAGGCATTGCCAACACAGCTGTTGCTGGCATCATGCCTGCCAATGGGGTACCTACCAACAATACACACTCTCACTCACTACAGGGTTCCAATCCATAGCTGGACATTGCATTGACCCTGTGGACACATACATGGTACCGCCATGCACACGTTATGTCCTAGGACACGGTCCCAATGTCACCTCCGATCTCCGTAGTTGTTATATCCCGCCAACCTGGCTGTGATATGTCTCTGCAGCAGCCCACTGAATTGACTGCTAGCCCGTTCATGGACGTTGTGTACCTTGACCACCACACTACCACATCTATCACACTACACATGGGTGGTACTGCATTGCACGTATGGGGCTGCATTTGTACACCCATGACTGGGCCATTCAGTATGGCACTGGGCCACATCCTCACATACATGCTTCACACACTCATTGACGACCTCCATGCCTTTACTGGCACCCTTGTTGGGCTTCTGTGCGCCACAGCACACCACATCCACATGCTGGCCACCTGTCATACCATTGCATGGGTGGTTGGTGTGGTACAGAGGGTAACAAATCAGACAGTATCCCCTCATTGCCCTTCAGCGCCATTCCACATTCTGGTATTGCCAATGTACACATCCACCATCACATCGTACCCTATGTCTCAGGATGTTACGCCATGTGACTCCTGGACAGGTCACACAGTGGTGCAGGCATATCATGCTACCTACAACATGTCAGGTACATGTGACATTGCACAGTCCTCAGTCATGTGACCCCTCATGTTCACTATTTGCTTACATACACTACATGCTGTCACAGAGTACTGTCCATGCCGACATATACCACATCTACATACCTGGCAGCATTCTAGCTCAACCTACTCATACTGCTAACAACCATACAGGTGTCGGTGTGGCAGATATATCATGTAGATGTCATTGCGTCAGATACATCACACATAGTGCATACACATCACCTTTGCATAGTGACAGTCATGCACTGGGTATCACATGGATACTGTCCCTATACATGCATATCACATTGTACATGGTTGCTGTACACACACATGCCCCACATGGTGCTGTGGTTGCCATATTCCACTGTGGCGTGGGTACACATCTGCAGGGCCACACATTTCTGGACTGTATGTCTTGCTGGTACATTGGGTGCCCTTGTACCTGTGCCATACACACATGTACACGGGCAGTGTTACAATAACACATGTGTGGTGTACCTTACACAACGGATACAACTTTACATGTCACAGTATAGTCATGCCGTGATGTATGCCCGGCTCAGACAGTTTACATATGCAAATGACAGATGGGGAACACATCTGTACTCACCTGCATACCACTTACACAGGGGTGTCATCTACTCTGCCATGGGCCATGTTCTCCACATTACTGATGCATGTAGTACTCCTACATGGCGTTTGCAGTGGGCAGGGTGAATGGAGCACTCCTGCATGTGTGCACACATGCCACATTGCTCAGCCTGGGCGTCTGTGTGACCTCCGCAGACTGGACACACACCGTGCTGTGGGACATAGGTCCTGTGCACATCCCACAGGGACACACTGTGGCACTGGTCATGTGATAGCTCCCTTGCTGGTAGGGTGACACATACCCATGGTACCACCACAGCGGAAGTACTGTGTAGACATACAGTTGACATCCACCTCTGCTGTTCAGTGGACACTACCATGGGGGGGTGACAGTACTGTGTACATTGCACATGTGTTTACACACGGCCCTGCCGGATGTCATTGTTGCACACATTGCACCTGCTACAGATCGTTTGGACATGGTTACTTGCTGTTCCCTCCATTTCGGGTGCCTATTCTGCTACTACTCTGTCCCATATGTGCAGGCCATACATATCCTGTTTATGTACATAACATTAGGCCATCCCTCCATCATGCATGCTATGCCTGTGATACTGTGTACGATTTCTGAACATATCCATCATGACAGCTTTGCATTACACATACTTGACATAGTCACCCCGTGCGCACATTCCGTATGACATCGACGGTATATGCCCATACACATGTGTGCTGTGACACTATACATACATGTCCTATCCCCTGCTGTGGCACTTCATTGTTGGACATCCACTGCCAGCATCAGCGTGGGTGGTGGCATTGTTCTGTGTTTGAAATCCCTATGGCGGCCCTTGAGTTATCCCGGCTGTGTACATGTTGTCCCACTGCTGTGCACACGTTGTCCACAGTCGTTGGTATGCTCCGCGGATTAGCACTACATAACCACCTTTCACCACTCTCTGCCTCATGGACAGGTATCTTTACTTACACACACCGTTCACATACAGTGCAGATTCGTCATACGTATCATGCGTTAGACACCAGTACATCTCGTGGGTTCGACATACCTTTCCTGTCTTTTGTTCCGTATTTCGCGCTAGTTACTTGATACACGTTTGTGTTCTGTTCAATGTCTGTTCGGTATGAACATACGGTTTGAATATCCAGGGAGTCTTCCTTATATCCGTCGTCACCTGCGGCATGTGGGTTCATCACGCCAATAGCTGTTCCTCGGTGTGTACTTATGCACATATCACCGGTGCACCTCCTCCATTCGTACGTTACACGTCGGAACTAGGGCATGGTTCATTCCTCGTGTGGGCGTTGGTTATTTGCACTAAATTCGTGGGGATGGTATGTATTGTATTATGTTTGTGTGACTGCATCCGCTATGTGTGGTGTCAGGTACATTTCGCTGTGGTGTTAGCCGTGGATTGTGTGTGTTGGGTATGGTATTTTGTTTGACATGTGGGTGTCCGTGTCCTGGCGGTGTCTGTCGATGGCGTTGTGCATTCGGATGTGTAACATAGCTGTTATATTCCTGAACACAACGGATGCAGGGATGCATCCGCTGCTGCTAGTGTTTCCCACGCGGGTTGTTGCGGGTGTGCCACTGTCATTGACTGCCTGTATGTTTTTGCTACGATTTCGGCTGGTATCCCTTTGATATGTGCGATGGGGTATATCTGCGGCTGTGGGTGACGGGTACGGGGTGTGGGCCTTGCATTTATACATACACGGTATGCTTGTGTGTGTGCTCCATCCCTGCTTGGGGAGCTGCAGGTTACCTGTCTGTTGTTCTGGGAGTGTTTGTTTTGTTGATGTCGTGTGGTGTCGGTATCGCCTGCATGTGTGCTTCCTGCATGTATTCCTCCTTCACATCGGTTATATATCTGCGGATGTTCGTACGTGCCTACTATCCCTTGGCATTTTGTCACGGATAGTTACGGTGATTGTGGTCCTGTACTTGGGACGGCCTGTATGCTACCGGTTGCCTCCTATTCGGGTGGCGCTTGCTTACTTAACAGTCGTGGAACACACAGCGGTATTTACGGGACGGTACGTGGCCACGATCGGTGCCGGGATAGCACATGCATATTTTCGCGGTACATGACTGATGCTGTGTAACGTTGCCAATGTATCGTGTTGAGTCTACCATATCGCCGCCATACATACGGTCATGGTTTGTACATGCGTCCTTTGCATCTCCTGTTGGCTATGGTCCTGTGGTACATTCTGGGACATTTCCGCTATGCATCATTTTACGTCACCACGCGCCTAGCCACTGAGGAGCTCTCAGTACTACTTTGTGGGTACTGCTGTACATACGCCTGTGGTTCCTATACTGTATGCCTACGCATGTTATTCCACTCCGCCTGTGACATGTCACCTACATACACATTTTACAGTGGCACACACATTACACACATACAGCGGAACACACGACACCCTCACCTCACACATACACATACTGCCGCATTCACAGCGACGGTTGCACACAGTACCTACGTTGATCGCATCGCCGGCGGCGGTGTGTACCTCCGCACTCATATCCTAAGAATATGACACGCACATGTCCTGTTACTGTACCGTGGCCTGGCGATCATCCCGACCCGCGGATATGCATTGATGCAGGTTGACATTTCCATGGCTGGCGTTCCCTGCTCTGCCCACCCTCCCGGATAGTCAGGTTGTCGTTCACTATGTTTACTATGTGGAGATTTTGCGTCTTACTTCTCTGTAACCTTGCATCCCTGGGATTCCCTATTTAACCTGTTGTACTTTATATCTGTGTATGTGTACATATATTTCTACGTGTGTAATGATATCTATCTCCATATCTGTGTATGCACATATGTACATATGTAGTCGATTTGTGCCGAACGTGGCAGTATACGGTTACGCCGTCTGCTGTAGGACCGGCGTGCGGTTGAGGTGTTGGCGTTCCATGCTCCGCTGGCTATTGGGTGTGCAGTGTTTGGGTGCTGCCTATGTTGGAGTCACACATAGGACCGCCCATACGGTACACATTACGGGCGGACATGTTTGTGTGGCGTCCATTTCACTGTGTGTGCAGGTAGGGAGGTGTCAGTCCATGGGGCCTACGCTGTCAGAGTATGTGCTATACGTTCCCTCTTTGCCAGGGCATAGGCATATTGGGTACGCCTCCGTCTACCTACTGGGGCTGGCACAGTGTGTTCTTGGCGCTGAACGCTCTGTGCCTGTACTTGCCTTGGCAGTTGTGGCGGGCTTGGTGGCCCTACGCCATTATGTCCCTGCAGCAGCTGTTTCCGCAGGATCATATTATGTAGCATAGCACATACTATGAATATGTGGGCACATGTGCCTGGAGAGTACTGCAAGGCTCCACCAGATGTATCCAAGCACCGGAACCGTGATTTCAACATCCCAAACACACGCTCTATGATTATTCTGGTTTGTGCGTGTGCCTCATTATGGCGTTCTTGCATGTGTGTGTGTGCATTTCTGATGGGTGTCATCATCCATGGCTCCAGTGCATAGCCAGCATCCCCCACAAGGTGACCTTGTGTGATGTCCCCCCTGGCGAATACCTGATACAGCTGTGAGGCATGCCAGATATGGGAGTCGTGGTAGCTTCCAGGGCTGCCAGTACACACATCCATGATAATGCCCTGCACATTGCACATGACCTGGCAATTGATGGAGGGGTATCCCTTGCGGTTTATGTAGCGTCTACCCTGCTCCCCAGGTGGTGACTTGATTTCTATGTGCGTACAGTCTATCGCACCCAGTACCTCCGGGTATTGTGCCACACGGTGGAAGTGGCACATATTGCTAGCCAACTCCTCCTGAGATCTGGGGAAGTTTATATACTCATGGGCATGTCGTAACATGGCATCCAGGAACTGGTGTAGTACCCTGGATGCTGATGCCTGTGAGATGCCCATTATATCCCCGGTTGGCCTTTGAAAGGTACCTGTAGCCAGTATTCGCAAGCTTACACATACCTTTGTGTCCACTGGGATGGGCTCCCCTCTGTTGTCTCTTGTTCTCAGGCGTGGCCGGCACAGCTCCACTATTTGCTGTAACGTGTCCCTGTCCACCCTGTAGTGCTCTACTATCTCCAGGTCTTGCAGCCCCTGGTAGGTCACCCTTGGTCTGAACACTCTCCTTCTCCTCTGAGGCCTACGGTAGTTGTCGGCACCCTCCTCCGCAACTCCATCTGTCTCTGACACATACCGATGCATCACGGCCATGGCGGCACCCAACATATACATGTTAAAAGTTCCCTGTGTGTTTACACCCTACGGTGAGGTGTTTGGGAAATCGCACTGTGTGTTGTGTGCATTCACACTTTATACTGTTGTGCTGTACACCCGGTGATGTCATTGGGTGTGTCTGTGCGGCCGTATCTGTGGATTATCTTCCATGTTTTACCGTTGCAACTGCAACGCTGTTGCCTTTGGTGTTACATTACACTTGCCTGCATTAGCTTAGCTTTGCATCTTACCTTACTGTTTCTGCACGTTGCACCTACTATTGCCTGGAGTGCATCCTGCAGGCACATGGCATATGATGCATTTTGTCTGCCGCCGTAATGCTACCTCTGTACTTGGCTGTGCTATTTCGGTTCTTTGCTCTTTGCATTTCTGCTACATCCCCTACTGTCTTTGCATTCCTATGCCTCCCCTTTCCCGTTTTGCGGGAGTCTGCATGCAGAGTTGTCAGCTGCCGTTTGCCCTTCC
Organism: Protopterus annectens; assembly: GCF_019279795.1. Taxonomy (NCBI): domain Eukaryota; kingdom Metazoa; phylum Chordata; order Ceratodontiformes; family Protopteridae; genus Protopterus; species Protopterus annectens. Next base: position 1,538,187,640 of record NC_056726.1, read on the forward strand.
TGGATTGATTGGTGTTGATTGCTCATTACGACTCCAATTACACTGCTTCCGCATTTCCTCATATTCTCCGCATTACCTTCCTATATCCGTGGTTGTTGACGGGGCGGCCGTCACATGACTGGGTTGGTGAACGTAGTCATCCTCGTGCACATGCATCTGTGCGCGCATTATGTACTCTCAGCGCATCTATTTCCTCACACGCCGGTCCTGCTGCTGTGATGTGCATTGTACAGCCCATGTTTGCTGGCCTCCAATGTGCTTCCTCCTACAGTGGCACACCCCTCTGCGATTGACATGTATTCCGTGTAGGCCACTCCTCGGTGTATTACCGCTGCACCGTTTGCTCCAGCCTTACACCGGCGGAGGTTTTGCAATTCACTATTATCTGCCTCATTTGCATGGTATTGACTGCTAATACATGGTTACGGCGCCGAACACTGCCGCCACTCCTTGGCAACCCTTGCGCTGGGGTTGAGGCTTTCCATACATACTATGGTGTGTGGTGGCTGTGCAGCTGATGTGTATTATACTGCTCTTTTAGGACATTGTCATATTATTTCATTGTTTTGCACCTTCTGTGCACATGTCCGGGGGTTCTGCTGTGGTTTCTGCGTACATACCATTTATGTCATTATTTACATTTTGTGCATGTTTTTTTTGGACATTCTCAGTGCCTTTCGCCATTGGCATGTTGCACCTGTATGATACCTGACGTTGACAGCCTTCCGTTACTCCTTGGTCAAGTTTGGGTAAATGTAAACCGTTTTTTTTGGTTTACATTGCCGTGCCCTTATGCTACACCTGCGCCACTTCGTGGATCGCTATTTGCCTTCATTTGCATGGTGCAACACCGCACACAGTGTGTTTAGCATACCTACGCCGGGGGCGGCGCAGGTCCGGCGCACGCCGGTAGTGCACGTGGGATTGGTTCGTACCTGAATCGCTCGGTGGCCATATTTGGCATTATGACGCCAACGCTATGCGGGCGCCTGGCGCAAGGTTCATGAATCCCGGGGATTATCTAGACAAATACAATAATTAAACATATCTTAATATGACAATGTTACTCCATTAAAAGCACATTCTGAATATGTTTGAAGTTACAGTGAGCAAGAAACTGATCTCTACAGCTGAATGCATTATGATAAAGACTATGGTCTGTTTTATGTTACCATGCCAGTAATTCTCATATAAAAATGCAAGAGGTGCTTTTTATGTACATCATCATTACAGACGGGGACCTTCTTCTATATGACACCAGCTAATTTTTTTTCCAAGTAAGCAAATTTGAATTCTGAGATCAGATACTCATTGTTTTACTGATTTGTGAAAATATTATGCATGACCCAACTAATGCTTTGACAGCTGAATACAACGTAGTTTGTATTGTAAATTTAAAGGTTGATAAGGGATGTCAAAGAGAAGCTGTATGTAGTCCTTGGTATAAAGTTGTATTTAATGTAAGGTGTCACATTAAAGAAATTGTTGCCATAGGTTCAGAGGGTCATAGGAGATTACTAGGCTAACATCCCAAGAGACTTTACAAGCCTAGCCATATTTATCCCAAGTTTCCCAATTATCAATAGCAAAGCTCACATAGGTATGAGCCTATCTTATAGTATCTAATATTGACTGCCTCTGTCCATGAGGGACATGGGTGCCACCCTAGGAGTGAATTTACAGTCACTCATCTATTGATCTACATTGCATTTGAAGAGGGTCAGGGAGAGGCTTTGCTTCATGTGAATGGGAATCTTGCTCCAGAGAAGGGGTACTCTCTAAGAGAGGTATCTATCTGTCCAGCATGATTTGTTCATGTCAGAGGCTAGTTTGAGATCCCTGAGGAGAGTGACCCTCTTGCAGTTTGATTTATGAAAGTGTAAAATTTTCATCATGGCTGGATCAGAGACTACCCTGTAAGCCAGACACAGATATCCTCTTAGTAGACCATATGAGACAGAATACAGTGATAGGGTTTCAGTCTTTTTGCATGTTAAGCAAAGCCCCTCATTGGCCCTATTTAAGAGCAATTGGGATGATTGGATGTGAAACTGGAAATTCACTCTGGGGGTTCCACTTGTGTCCCTCTTGGACAGGGGCAATAGGTGCTGATTTTAGAGTCTGCTGGAACCAGACATCCTAGGGAACATGGGTTGAACTTGGCTAGGATTGTAAGGGCCCTGAGGGCATTAGCTTAGTAACCTCCTATGATCCTATGATTCTATAAAATAAATTGTGCGCACGCGTGTGTGTGAGAGAGACAGAGAGAGAGAGAGAGAGTGAAGAGTGAGAGCGATCCTTGGCAGCAACAGCATCAGGTAAAAGGTTTATGTACCTCCTGACCATACCTCGCAACTTCTTGGCACAAGAAATCTGGACAGAGCCACAAACAATGAGGGACAAATGACCAACAATAAGGACAGATTTTAAATATTCCTCCTATAAATTTAGACAGTTCCTAGAACAACAGGATTTTCATTAGCATGTATTATCTGAGGATATGCAGTCTGAAACTTAAATATCTGTCATTATTTAATGACTTCAATCCCCAGTGATTTGCCAGAAAAGTACATATTTTATTAGAATGGGTCTAAATATACAAGCCAAAAATCTGGACATTCTGCAAAAATCTGGACAGTTGACAGTTTATTTATTTTATTTTTATTTATTTTACATTTGTTGACTGGGCTAGTGTAGCTGGATATATGTCCATTTTCAGTAGAGGCCCAGGGAGAAAAGCTCCACACACATCAAAAGCACAATATACCAAAGTAGTCATATATGTAAACAAAAAAATGAACAACAATAGAAAGTGTCCAAAAAGGACTGGTTACATAAAAATTCCAGATGACAAAGAAAAATACATAGTCAGTTGAAGCATGTCATAATTATAGAATCAAGGCTATTTTAAATAGTATCATAAAGAGAATAAATAAAGATAAAGTACAAGGAAGGAGTAGAGGAGAAGTCTAGGAAGTAGAGAAGAAGCAGTAGACAGTAAAGAAAGAAAGGAGATAAAGAAGTGACAAGGAGAGGAGAAGAGAGAGCTGGGAGAAGAAGGTAGTGCAAAGGACGCCAAGCATTGGGCAAAAGGTGGCCTAGGAAGTAGCTTAATTGGTGAGTAGAAAGTAAGAGGGGTGGAGGAAGTAGAGGTAAAGTAAAAGGGGTGGAGAAGAATGTCAGTCTGGTGTACTACAGGAACAGAGCCAGTGATTTTGGAAGTAAAGCTTGAGTTTTTGTTTGAAAAGAGGAAGTGATGTGATCAGAGTTATATCACTGGGTAGAAGATTCCATCTTCTGCCAACAGTATTAGTGAATAAAGAGTCGCCGGCGTAGTTGTTAGACTTTATTGATCTGGTCAAGAGTTTACAAGAGGAACAAAGGGAGTTAAGATTATTGTAAGGGATTAAAAGTTGTGAGAGTGTAGGGGTATTGTCAGGTTGGTACAGTATTTTGTGGGCAATAGTGAGTTGTGAGATTATAAGATAATTTTGGAGTTCTAGCCAGCCTAAATATTTCAAATTAAGACAGTGATGGGTTCGATAGGGGTTCCCAGTGGCAAAGCGGGCAATGCTGTTATAGCAAGTAGCTAGTTTGTTAAGGTTAGCTTTCTTAAGGTTGGTGAAAATAGGTGAGGCGTAAAAGAGAGTAGATATGAGATGGGAGAGGGCAATTTTAGTTCTAGAAGATGGGGTTAGAAATTGTTTGATACGGTATAAAGATCCTATTTTTCTGTTGACTAATTTAATGGTATTGTTGATGTGTTGATCAAAAGTAAGTTTATTATCAATGGTTATTCCTAACAGTTTAGTTGTTGTGTCAGGAGAGATGACAGTGGCATTGTTTGAAGAGATAGTGAAGTTTAAAGGGGGGGTCCGAGGTAGGGGTGAAGAGAAGAAGTTTAGTTTTTTTGGCATTAAGAAGGAGGTACCGTCTAGTAAACCATGTTTCTACTGTATTGAAGATATTTTGTGTCAGTGAGTGTAGTTCTATAGAAGAAGAAGCAGAACAAATAATGGTGGAGTCGTCTGCGTATTGAATACAGGTAGCTTGAGGGATAACTAAGTGAAGATCATTAATTAAGAGGGAGAAGAGAAGCGGACCAAGAATAGAGCCCTGAGTATGGTATGAGACAGGTATGGTCTTTTGACTCTTAGCTCAAAATACCTGGATAAACCTAAAATAAACAGGGGACAAAGGCTCAAAATAGGAACATATTTTACTTGATTATTAGGATTTGTGCTATTATACATTTTCTGAATCAGAGGTGTGAGTGAGAAACTGAGTGAAAGCAACAGTAAAGAATTTTGCATACCTCTGAACCTTTCAGCTGAAGAAATCTGGATACAGCCTAAAATAAAGAGCGAACAAAGGCTCAAAAAGAGGAACGGATTTTAATTACTGCTGTTATAAAATTACAAACTTGCTTAATTAAAAGGATTTCTGTTAGTATGAATTTTCTGAAGAAAATAATAGCCTGAAACTCAAATGTATGCCATTATGTAGTAACTTCAGCCTCCAATGATGACTGGCAACAAACATTTTAGGAGTAAGGGACAAAAAATAAATTAAATGCCTGGATATGTTTCAAGTGTTATATTTTGGATATAAAATGTTTCCTCCAACACCATTAACATAAAACTTACAGCAAGTCTGAAACATTAGGCGGAGGAAGTATTTTACATCAAAAATATGTAAAACAAATAATATAGTACTTTAAAAAATAAATAAGTAAAAACACATAACATTTTACAGAATCCATTCTCTAAGTGCAATAATTCCTTCCAGGGTGTGTTAATCTGTAATTAATGCACTTCCAGGGGTATAGAGGCCCTCTGCCTGCAATGTTGGGCCTCATAACAACCCTGGGTGAGAGTTAATTACACATTAACACACATGCTATCAGGTATTATTACCTGCTTATCATACACTGTGGTTCTAGTAAAGGTAAGGGAGTGGCCACAGCCTTCCTCAATAAATAACTATGCACCGAAGTTATACATTTCGGGCAACTAAGCTACTGGTAATATGCAGAAACATTTACATTAAAATTGGAATAGTAAGTTTCAAATATTGAAACAAGTGAAAAGAGTGAATTTGCCAAATGTGATAAACAGGACAAGCTAGAAGAAGCAAGTTCTTTATCTAATCAAGTGCAAATTTATTGTAAAACATTTCAAGGCATTGTGGCTGCTTAAACAGGTGTTTTAAAGTAAAGCAGATTTCATTTGTTGTATTAAAGTAAACAGGGAGATGTCCTGAAACTCTTACTGTTTGTCATCTACTTCTTAGAGGTCCAGGCAAAGACAAGGGGCCTGTGGCTGACCAAGTTTGTGGATGACTGTAAGTCAGGTGCTGTCATTGACTCCCCAAATGATGTTAACATACTACAAGAGGGTCTCACAGCAACAAATGACTGGTGCCAAAGTGATGGCCTTAAGTTAAATGCAAAGAAATGTATTATCATACTATTTGGCGACAACACAGCCTCTACTGATTACCACATCAATGGCAACCCCCTAAGCACACAACCTGTGGTGAGAGACCTGGGTACACAGGTTGACAACAATCTCACATTTGACTGTAATGTAGCGGCCATGGTCAGAAAAGCCATTTACATGGTTCATCTCATAAGTAAAGGGATTGCATCCAGAAAAAGGAGGTCATTACCTCTCTACAGTCCTTCTCATTAGGCAAATAATTGAGTACAACATTCTGTTTGGTATGTACCTCTCAAAACATCTGCACCAGCTGGAAAGGCCACAGAAATACCTCACAAAGAGAATCCACGTCCTCCAACACCTGTCCTATCTGGAGAGGCTCAAATCACTATCCCTCTACTCAATATCTTACAGATTGTTTAGAGGTGATCTGTGTCTCGCCTACAAGGCAATCTCGGACCTGCCCTAATACAGATGCTCCATATCAGTAAGTCTAACTCCTCATGCACTACCCGCTCAATAGGCCTAAATCTAATATGCAACATTAACAAAACCTACTGGAGAGATCTGTTTGCCTCCCAGAGGCTGCCCCATCTCTGGAACAGGCTTTCTATACACGTCAAACAGAGCACCTCACTGACCATCTTCAAGTGCAGCCCTCATGAGTGGATGGGAAACCACAAATTTGTCTCAGGAGTTTCACCTGTGTCCCTTATTGAGAGGGGTGACAGGTGCTGATTGAGGTTTCTTTTCTCAGGATAAACTCTTGGCTAGACTTGTATGGGCCCCAGGACCATTAGCCTTGTAACCTCCTATGATTCTATGTTTAAATGAGTACCTGAAAGTTAAACACTTACCTGAGTTTAGCACAGTTTTGAAACAGATATGAATAATGTGGGAAATAATGCATTTGACTCTAGTTGAGATGTATAATTCATTCACATTTACAGCACCCTTTTTTATATATTTCATTTTAATGCCAATAGATTCTTACAGTGTAATGACAGTTTGGAGCTTGTTTTTCTTAGCTAAATGACTTACCAATTAATAACATGCAGCATAATGTTCAAAGTTTAACATTTAGTGTCCCTTAATCAAACTTATGACCTTTAAATGGGGTCATCATGGAGTCTGTGACTAATATAATAAGGAACAAATTTATAAAGTTGAACATAGTGCTGTCTAACATAGGAAAGGTCAAAGTGTGAGAAGGATAGGGTCTGCATGGAGGGAGAGAGGTCTGAATGGAGAGAGGATAAGTCAGCAAGCAAAAGACAGTAGTATTGCTGAAATTTAATTCATCCTCAAGTCTTTGTGAGTACCTTCATGAAGTGGATTCTGTTTTTCACAAATTCTCACCAAGATGACACTGATGTATAGACTGTATTTTATATACCATATATCATGGACAAATGTAGGTTAAAAAATTAGAAAGACAGCTGGGTGCACAAGACTCAAGTGCCCAATCCTGGTAGGCACACTCGTGCCAGGTCTGGAAAAAAATGACAGTGTAGAATCCACAAGACACAGAAAAATTCCTACAGTGGGGATAGGCCAGATGCAGGAGAGGATGGCTCCCCTGTTGTAGAAGGAAGTAGCAGTCCACAAAAAAAAGATCTCAGAAAGCATCATGGCATGATAGAGCAATGCATCCCCAAATTAAGGCAAAACCAGTCTAGTGGGAAACATCTGATCAGTTGCCAGATGAAGATACTTTAGAGCCTTTCATAGGAAACCAGTAAAAATGTTCAGTTGCAATTGCACAGCAAAGACAGGAACAGGAATCTGTGGCAACTCTGACACAGCCAATGTTGTGGGGTGATATGCCAGTGAGTTTCCATATGAAAGAGCAATGGATGACACAGGATAAATCCAAAGAGAATGTGGCACAGGAAGATGCTGAGGAACTATCTATAGAATGCCCACAGGAAATGGAGAATAAGGACTGTGCCCTCAGTTTGGAAGAAAATGATCTAAGAGAAGAGTTGTTTGATTTAATAGAGATGGACAGACATGTTAAGATCAATTAAAGAAATAGACAAGAGAAAGAAAATAAAACCTAAAAAAGTTAGAAGTTTGATAAAACAAAGGAGCACAGTAGGACTGTCTTTAAAGATTCATGTGATATAACAGTAGTAAATAGGATACATTACTGTGCAGCTAAATTAATAACAAATAAAGTCTTACCACAAAAGCACAGGGTAGTAAGGGAAAGGAAGGGGAGAAATCAAATGCCATCATGGAAGTATTGAATAACGAAAACTATAAAGCAGTTAAGACAAGAAGTGTCACTGTTAGAAGAGTGTAGAAGAGGGAACAGATCAACAAAATTACTCAGAAAGATATACATGATAAAAGCAATGTGCAGTATCAGAACAGATCCAGATCTATTACTGTGCAGCTAAATTAATAACAGATAAAATCTTATCACAAAAATACAGGGTAGTAAGGGAAAGGAAGGGGAGAAATCGAATGCCATCATGAAGTATTGAATAAAGAAAACAACAAAGCAGTTAAGACAAGACATGTCACTGTTAGAAGGGTATAGAAGAAGGAACACATCAACAAAATTACTTAGACAGATAGACATGATAAGAGCAATGCATAGTATCAGAACAGATCAGGATCTATCATGCACTACAGCAAATAATAAACTAAAAATATTAGCACAGCCAGAAAAACTTAGAAGATACACAGATAAATATAAAGGAAAAGGAGAAAATAAGCAATTTATTGATGACCCAAAAAAGGCTAAAGGAATTGAAACTCCACCAAAAAAAGAAGAAATAGATACATTTTGGAGAAATATTTATGAAGATCCTGTGGAACATAGCAAAGATGTAAAATGGATAGAAGAAGTAAAAGAAAGAATAAGAAGTTCAAATGTACAAGATATGAAATGGGATGGAGTAACAGCCAAAAAGATTGAAACAAAGTTAAGAAAAGCTCCTTATTGGAAAACTCCAGGCCCAGATGCAGTGCCTAACATCTGGTTAAATGTATTAACATCTTTACATAAAGATTTAGCCATGAGTAAGTACTATTTATATGCACACCCCAAACAGACACCAGCCTGGTTAACAGAAGGAAAAACAATACTCCTACTTTAGAGTGAACCTGCAAGCTATCCTAAAAAGTATAGACTAATAACTTGCCTTCCACCGATGTATAAACTATACACTGGAACTGATGCTGACAGAGTTTATAGCCATTTAGAAAAAAAAAAAACAATCATGGCAATAGAACAAAAGGGTAATAAAAGAAAGTTATATGGCACAAAGGATCATCTGATGTTAAATAAAGTCATAATGGAGAACTGTAAAAAAGGGGAAGAATCTAAGTATGGCATGGATAGACTACAAAAAAGCATTTAATAGTATCCCACATTCATGGATAAAAGAGTGCTTAAAATGTATAACATACACCCTACACTGATCAATTACATTACAGCAACCATGAAGGAGTGGCAAACCACACTGCAGTTAAGCCATGATAAAGGACAAATTATTATTCCAGGGATAAATATCCAAAGGGGGATATTCCAGGGTGGCTTTCTGTCACTGCTACACTTTTGGCTTGCCCTTAACACATTAAGCTACCTACTTAACATATTAGGTGATGGCTACAATTTGGCTCTCAGAAAACAACAAAGTCTAAAGACTTCTCATCTTCTTTTTGTAGATGATTTAAAACTGTATAGTTCATCAGATGAGGAACTGAAAGCACAACTGCAAGTGGTAAAAGCTTTTTCAGATAATATAAGAATGTCATTTGGTCTTGATAATGTGCAAAAGTAACCTTGAAAGCAGGAAAGATGCAGCACCAAGAAAACATCAGTCTGGGACAGAAAGGCACTTGAGCAAGGAGGAGTGTATAAATATTTGGGAACCGAGGAAGGATCAACAATAAAACATGAACAAATGCAAATAAAACTTAGTAAGGAATATTTTAGAAGACTTAATACTGAAAACAGCATTAGCATCGAGGAACAAAATCCAATTTATAATCCAATTTGCTCTTCCTGTCCTAATTTACAGTTTTGGAATGATTGACTGTCCACAAAAGGTGTTGGATAGGTTGGACAGGAAAACAAGAAGGATGCTTCATGCTCATCGAACGATTTATAAAAATCAGTGCTTACCAAGACTATATATTCCCCAGAACCAATTGTGGAGGACAATTGACAGGAGGAGATACAGTTGATTTGTAACATGTTTTGCAAGGCGGGTAATCCATTGTCCCTGACAGAAACAAATCAAACAGGAAGTAATAACAAGAAGACAACGAGAGATATATAAGCCTATTTTAAGTGGCTATAATACTGCTATTTGAGGTCTCAAAATGTAGTAAGTGAAAATAATTGGAAAAAAGACATGGTTAGGAGTTTTATATCTACTTTTAATATAGACTCTAAAAGAATAGCAGCAATTATTAGAAAGAATTGGGACATTTTACAAATTGATGGATGCAGTAAAATTATTGGGTAATGAACCTAAGTTTGTGTATAGGAGAGACAGGTCATTTAAAAACATCTTGGAATCCAGTACTTATAGCTTAGGGGATAGTTCCAAAAATAGCTGGTAATTTCAAGTGTGGTATGTGCTCTCAATGTTCTCACATTTTGGTTTGTGGCAGTTAAGTTTAGTTTAAATGGCATGGACATTTATATCAAGGGTCATTTTAACTGCCAAAGCAAAAATGTGGTATAGATGGCTAAATGTTTAGAATGACCCGTATTCTACATTGGTAAGACCTGTAGACAGTTTAAAGAGAGAATTTATGAACATTTATCCAATATAAAAATTTAAAAATGACCAATGCATTATATAAGCACATACATAATAACAATGAGCAGGTTTTTGTTTTTTTAATTGTGCAACAAATTATCCAGGATATTCAAGGTTTTGTTGTCAATAAAACTTTGAGTATTTGTGAATTGAAGTGGCAGTTAAGACATAATGCCACCAAATATCCTGGGATCAGTGAGAATGTCAGTAGGAATTGTATTAATACTTAAAAGTATTTTAGGGTAATAATATTATCTAACAGTTATTTTAGTTATTTTTAAGCACAGTTTTTGAAGTTTTAAGTTTAATAATAATTCATCAAGTAATGAAAATAATTGTTAAATTGTTAAAATGTCCAATTGGTTAATTATGTAATTGATTGATTAGGCTAGTATTTTAGGGTTGGGGTTTGTTCATTCAGTGTTCTGTGGACGTCCTGAGTACTTTTGGAATGAAAGTGCTTAACCTATGCTTTTATATCATGTTTGTTTTTATTGCACCTGGAACTATACAATAAACGGAGTTAGATTGCTGCTTCTGACTGTCTTCTCAGTTTATTTACGAGTGGAGTTACTATATATTCCCCATTCTGAAGGAGCTATGGGCCTCCTTGAAATTGATTACATGCAGAGATCTGCAGTCGTAGGACTGCATACATATCTGCTGACTTCACAATACCCAAACATAATGAAAGTTTTAAAACATGAGGAAAATAAGTGTAAGATGACTTCTCTGCTAAGGCTAACAGAAACATGTCAGCATCAAGTGGGAATGGAAATCAAACCAGAAGTAGATAAAACTCAGGCAACAACTGAATGTGCCAAAAAAAACAAAAAAAAAACAAAGAAAGAATATAAGGTGAAGGATCAGATGAGAAGGCATGAAATGTGGAAAATGTATAAATATAATTAGAAATATAGAAAACCCTCGGAACAACCTCATGTTGATCAGGACTGAATTCAGGAATGGTTAAGGAGAGGTGAATTTAAACCAAAAGGCGAAAGGTTAATATTGGTGGCCCAAGATAGTGGGCTACGCACACATTGCTTTACAAAGTCCACTGAACTTTTGGGAGAAACAGACAAATGTAGGTTTTATAAAATAGAATTGGAAACAGTCACACATCTCGTTGCTGGGTGTGACATACTAATGGCAGAAGGACTGTATGCTGAAAGGAATAATAATGTGGCAAGACTTACGCTGGGGATTGTGCAAACATTATAGTAATGAAGTAGCTGAAAATCAGTGGAAACATGAGCCGCAAAAAATCATCGAAAGTGATGAAGTTTATATCACATGGGATCATCCATTACCAACAGTTCAAAAAATAGAGGCAAGAAAACTATATATAGTAGTCCATGAAAAGAAGACAAAAGTAACATTGGTTATTGAAATTGTTACACCCAGTGACTACAGAGCCTTATGTACAGAGAGACACAAAGTCATAAAATACCGGGAATTGCAGCCAGAAATGAGGGCAATATGGAATAAAGATACCCAGATAGTTCTAGCAGTAGTAGTAGGAGCAACAATCTTATAAAAACTAATTTATAATTGCACTTAGATATCTTAATGATACATGTAACTCCATATAAATTGAAGAAGGGGTCATTACTGGGGACATTGTGGGTGCTGCGAATAGCATTTCTGGTTAAATTCAAAGATTGAAACAATACTATTTTCATGAACGTTAATCATACTTTGACTTAGGAATAAGGTCCATTCTTGTCATAGTATTAGAAACCCAAAAGACTTGGAGAAATTAAAGTGAGAAAGAAAATGACACCTAGAGTGATAATGTGGGTTGCACTGCAGTGGTGATTTATAACCATTCATTTTCACTTTTCATTTATATTTTCATATTTGCATTCATATTCTTGTAACTGTATGACCTTCATATCAATGAAGGCATAATGTGAAAGTTGGTGATGGGGCAAAGAAAAATACATTGTTGCTCCCCATATATAATGCACTGTGCTGGAGATACTGACGATCGTTTGATAGTAGTTACAAATATTTGCAATATTTTCATATGCATGATAATATTTTCAAAGCCAGACAACTTGTAAATGATAGTACAACTTCAAGAAAAAGCTGGAAAGAAGAAAGTTGCTACTGATGCACTGCAAATTTGACATCTTGTGAGATATACTGCTTTTATTCATAGTGTTAGTCATGCACACAGACATTGTTTTTCACATTAGGAAACACAATTTATTGTGCCACAAGGCTCAGTATTAGAACAGTTAGTTTAATGCACAACCTCTCTCCAAGTAAATGTCATCTAATATGAGGACAATTCAAAATTAATAAGTGCAGCCTGTTCAGGAAAATAACGCCAAGATTAAACTACCACATTCCTTTACACAAAAAAATAAAAAATAAAAACTGACTGAAACAATCTAAACTACTCCCAAGTCCAAATAAAGCTAAGCTAATGGTATTTTCATCATCAGCTGAGTAATCAAACTAACCACATCTTAAAAATATTATCAGTCAATATTACTATAATTCATCAGTACAAAACTATTGGATATAATTGTAACACCCCTGCACTGGCCCAGTAATCAAGGAGCCTCCATCCTCACCACTAGCACCAGTGAGGGACATACACATTGGGAGGATGGCAAGTATATACACATAGTAAATTACAATTTCCCTTAAGAGCACACAGAGATCACAGTCAATCTGCAGCTGGTTTCTCACTCTTTCTCCAGATTCCCAATAAGACTCCACAGTGGCATGGCTATAGGGTTAAGATCTCAGCCAAGTGGTCAAGCTAAGACCTCCAGCACCCCCTCTGTCCATCAAGTGCTTTGTGTCCCTGTCCAAGTAGCTGAGACACACACACACTTTGAGATATGACTTATATACAAACCCACAGACACTGATGGGGAAGACTGGCACAGGTTTACTAACTATGCCCCCTTCTGCCCAGATTATGAGGTAGTTATCACTGCCACCAGACAGCTCTTATCAATGACTTTTAAGGTCCTTACCAAAGGGTGCCCAATCTTACTGTGTAATGTTACTATTATCCAAATGGTAAGTGTGACCAAGGCCAAGGCTATTTAGGAGTGGCCTGTACAGTGTCACCAAATACATATGCAAGTACTCTAAAAGCTAAAATATCTCTAAACAAACCAGCCACAATTAAAAGGTTTCAATATATTTAATAATAAATAATAAAAGAACAAGACAATATTCAATAGCAACACGATGACTACAGAGTTCAGAATCATAAGAAATATTTTAAAACATCATTGCAGGACAGTCTCAAACAAATACAGAAAACACCTAAACTAATCTTACTATATTCCTATCTATGTTTAAAAGAAATTACTTTTCCCTAGTTACTTACTATTAACAAGACAGAAGTGTTGAAGATGGATGTTTCCAGGTCCAAAAACAAATACAAAATGCATAGTCTCTGAGAGAGTTACTTAATTAATATCAAAACATTACTGCTGGTTCAGCTGGATGACATCAGTCTTTGTCATCTGCCTTCAGTTCCCAGGCTAACAGAAACTAAGAATTTTTAGCATCTCTGTGTGAGAAGTATATACTGTATCAGAAGTGCAGCTACTGGGAAGTCACAGAGCAATAAAAACTATTTACATTTTAAACCTAGTAATTAGTTCTGTTTCAAGACAATAGAAAGAAACTTCTAGGTCTAGACATCCTGTCTGCTTCAGTGAAACTGAGAGAAAAACACAATCGTAAAACATTCTGGTTTTTTTTTTCCATTTGGGTACACTGTGGATACATTCCTGATGCTCAGTACATAACATACAGTTCAACACACACTTCTGCACCAGTAGTTTAATATGCACATAACATATAGTTCTCTTACATTTGTAAGACAATCATATGAATCACATAAATATTCAAAAATGACATATGATTATTTACAACATTCCAGACAGTGGGGCTGGCAGTGTCACATTTCTCCCTCCCCAAAAACTCAATTTAGTTTTTCAAGTCACTCTTGAGAAATGTTGCTTGAGTGTGTGAACCTATCTGGGAATACACTACCCCATTCCCTGTTGTGAGAGCTCATCTGCATTGACATTTCTAACCCCACTGTGTTGCTACACTGACATATCATATGCTTGCACCCCTAGGCTCCACCTTAATAACTTGGCATTTTGCTGGCTGGCTCAATGTAGCCATGTTAAGGGATTGTGGTCTGCGACTACAGTGAATTTCCTTCCATACAGATAAGGCTGAAGTTTCTGCATTGCCCACACTATGGTTAGGCATTCCTTTTCTACAGCTGCATAGCATTCCTCTCTGGGTTGGAGCTTATGACTGAGATATATCACTGGGTGCTCTTCTCCCTCTGAGGAAACCTGGCTAAGTACAAACCCATGGTTTGAACCATCCACCTGCATAACAAATTCTTTGTTGCACTGACTAACACAGGGAGGGAGTCCTCCCAAAACTTCTTTAAGCTTCAGAAATGCCTGCTCACATACTGGAGTCCACACTACCTTATCTGGCCTGTTTTTCCTTGTCAGGTCTGTGAGGGGAGCAGCTGCAGTACTATAACTGGGGACAAACTTTCTGTAGTACCCTACTGTCCCTAAGAATGCCCTCACCTACTTTTTGGCAACAGGGGCAGGTCATGCCTGAATGGCTTCCACGTTGTCAGGTTCTGACCTGATCTTACCACTCCCCACTCTATGTCCCAGGTAGGAGACCTCTGCCATACCCACCTGACATTTGCTGGGCTTAATGGTCAACCCTGCTCTCTGTAGTCTCTCCAGCACCTCCCTGACATGCTGAAGGTGCTCTTGCCAGGAATGGCTGTAGATGGAAATATCATCTAGGTAAGCAAGGGCAAAATCTCCTGCTCCAGCTAGGATATGATCTACCAGCCTCTGAAAGTCACTGGGGCATTTTTCATCCCAAAGGGCATCTTCATGAACTCATACAAGCCAAAAGGAGTCACAAAGGCTGACCTCTCTCTCGCACTGGGAGTCAAGGGCACCTGCCAGTAACCCTTGGTAAGATCAATGGTGGTAAGATACTTAGCCCCACCCAGCTGCTCTAGGGCTTCATCCATCCTAGGCATGGGGTAAGCATCTGATTCTGTGTGACTATTTAATTTCCTGTAGTCAACACAGAACCTGGTGTTGCCATCCTTCTTTGGTACCAGCACCACTGGGGAGGCCCAGGGACTGCTGGACTCCTGAATTACTCCTAGTTTCAACATTTCCTGTATCTCCTCCCTCAGAGTGTGTTTGACTCTCTCATGCACCCTATAAGGGGCCTGCTTAATAGTTGTTTGGGGCCCTGTATCCACATGGTGTTGCACCAGGTGGGTGCACCTTGGTTTCCCAATGAACATGTCCCCAAACTCCTGTAACACTGCTCAGATTTCTCAAGCCTGTGTAGGCAAAGCTGTTGGGACATTGCTACCCCTTCCACTGAGGTGTCAGTCTGAACCTTACTGAGGAGATCAGTCACCAGATCCCCCTCAGACTCCTCCTGCAATCCACTACAAATACTCAGCACAAGGGCGTCCCTATCATGGTAAGGTTTTATCATATTAACATTATATAATTTGTACCCCTGCCTTCTGCATAGCATTTCTACCATGTAGTTAACATCACTGACCTTATGTACTGCATTGTAGGGTCCCTCTCAAGCTGCCTACAGCTTGTTGTGTCTGTCAGGCATGAAAACCATTACCTGCTTCCCTACAGCATACTCTCTAGCTTGGGCATTCCTGTCATACCAGACCTTTTTCTGCTGTTGGGCTTCTACCAGGTTCTCCAGGGCCAAGCCCATGTGTTCCCTGAGACTTGTCCTGAGGTTTAGGACATATGCCACAACAGACTCCTTGTGGGATTCACACTAACCCTCCCACTCATTTTGAATCAAATCTAGAGGTCCTCTCACCCTATGTCCATACATCAACTAAAAGGGTGAAAAACATGTGGATTCCTCTGGCACCTTTCTGCAAGTAAACAGATGGGGCATATATTTGTCCCACTCCCTCTTAAACTGGTCTGCAAATGCCTGTAGCATTGTCTTGAGTGTAGAGTTTAACCTCTCAACAAGACCATTAGTCTTGGAATGGTAGGGAGTAGTCTTTAGAAGCTTCACCCTACATTACTTCCACAGACAAGCCTGCAGTTCTGACATGAAATTGGCTCAGCTGTCAGTCAGTATTTCTTTTGGGAAACCTACCCTGCTGAAAATCTCTAACAAAGCATTTACCACCTTTTCTGTCTCAATGGAGGACAAAGCAACTATCTCACGGTATCTGGTAGCACAATCAACTACCACTAGGATATAATTTTTCCCTGTGGAACTTGGGGTACTCAGAGGCCCCAAAATATCCATACCTACCTACCTTCTGAAATGGCTACTCAGTCACAGGCAAAGGCATCAAAGGAGCTTTTACCTTGTCTCCTGCCTTGCGTACCTTTTGGCACTGCTCACAGGTCCTACAGGATCCTGTTACATCTCTAGAAATTGAAGGCCAATAGAAGTTCTGCATAATGTGTCTCTTGATATGCTTTCTGCTCATATGACCTGCAAAGGGAATATCACGGGCTATGGCTAGACGTGCCAGATGGTAAGCTCTGGGCACTACCAACTGCTGTATTCTCTCACCCTCTAGCCCTCCCTCAGGGGTCCACAGTCTATACAGTAGCCCTTTGTCCCAGTATACAGATCCCCCTTCCCTTGAGAATCAGGTACCGCACTAGCTACCTCCCTCAGGCCTTGTAATGTAGGGTCTGAGAGCTGAGCCTGTCTCAACTCTCTCTTAGTAACCATTCCCAGCTCCCCTTCCACAGGAAGTCTGGTATCCTCTGACAGTGGTACTTCACTGTCAGCTTGCGTACTACTGCTCACCTCTGCCCTTGCAGTCACTCTATCCAAGGGAACATCAGTACCCACAAGGTGCTGTGGCTCACCTTCAGTCTCACTGCTACAGGGTAGTTCCCTCCCTGAAGTAACCACCTCACCAGTCCTGTCTGCAAGTGTGCAGTCTCTCTGGGTCTCCCCCCAGGCTACCAGACCCACATGCTTGTCTTCAAGCCTGACTGTGTGTAACTGCATGCACACAGGGTACTGCAATATCAAAATCATTCCCTATCAGGACATCTGCAAGGATATCCTCAAACACACCTACTTGCTTGCTTCCTTTTCAACCCTCCCAGTCAAGGTGCACTCTAGCCAAAGTATTTGGAATGGGGTCCTTCCTAAAGCTCTAACAGGAGTAGACTTCCCAAGCAAGTAGTGCTCCTCTGTAACCATTGCAGGCTTCACAATGGTTAGGTTAGAGTATATGTCGCTCTTAGCCATGGCCTCTTTCCCATATAACCTCTTGTGGTAGTTTCGTACCCTTGTTGTCTCAGGACAACCTACTGTTGGCATTTTGTCATTTCCACTTACTGGCTCTCCCACTGTTTGTACCCCACATTGCCTCTGTGGATATCTATATGCTACATGGTCCCACTGGTTGCATTTAAAACATTTAACCCTTGGTCCTGGATATGTACCTGGACTAGTGGATTCCCCTACTACTAGAAGACTCTGTTGGGGCAGTCTGGGCTGCCCATCATGGGTTCCCTTAGATCCATGAGCAGCACTGGGTGTCCCTTTTCTGTGCAGTGATGCCCTGCTTGCTAGGTATAGGTCTCGCTTCTTCCCCAACTCATCTGCAGTAGTGCATTGTCTATCAGATATCCAGATTCTCATGTACTCTGGCAAAGTGCTTAGGGCTTGTTCCCTCACCAAAAGGTCTGCCAGGCATTTAGAAGTGAAGACCTGACATCCACTCACCCACCTATGAAAATATGTGCTTAGTTCAGCAACATATTGACACACACTTTCATCTGCCTTGCGTCTATGTTCATGAAACTTTTTCCTATAAGCTTCTGTTGTTAACTTAAAGCATTCTAACAAACACATTTTGACTGTGTTATAATTAAAACAATCAGTATCAGACAGTTTGGAAAGAACAGTTACAGGTTTACCATGGAGTAAGTGGGTCAGGAACTGTACCCAGAGACCTTTGTCAACATTATACTATTTACATACTCTTTCAAACATAAGAATGAAACGATCAAAATTATTCCACTCTGTAAATTGTGGAAGACATTTACTGACCTTTGTTACTTCTGGGGTTCAATTACTCCCTTTCCCATTACCTCCATGACTCTGGTGAAGTGTCAGCATCTCCTTTTCATGTTGCCTCTGCCTCTCCTTCTCATCAGCTTTCAGGCATTACAGTTACTCATTTTCCTCAGCCTCAAGATGTCTCATTCTTTCTGCTGCTTCTATTTCCAAACACTTGGCCTCCAAATCAAGTCTCTTTAACTCCAGACAGATTTTTAAGTCCTCTGTGGAAAGGTTGAGCTGTACATTCTCTGAGAGGTGTGCATCTCCACTGCCAGTCTGATTGTCCTCAAGGTTGATATTCTGTGATGCAGCTGTGACTAAAGCTGCAAGGTCTGCTTTAATCAGGTTGGCATGTACCAGTCCTTTAGTCTGGTACATTCAGCCAACTGACTCTTTGTCAGCTTGCCATACTCCTCTGCTGACATGCTTGCTTGCTCTCCCTGACTAACTAAGCTAAAACAATAAATAAATAAAACAACAGTGATATGAACTATGAATGTTCACTGTGTGGCTGATTGAGAGTACAAACACCTTCAGTGACCACTGTACACAGGCTATAGGAATTCAATATCCACACCACTACAAGCCAATTAATATGTGATGTGGCTATCTCACCACTATTAGTCTATTAATATGTGATGTGGGTATTCCACTTCTGTCAAACAATTAATATGTGATGCCCCTGCACTGGCCCAGTAATCAAGGAGCCTCAATCCTCATCACTAGCACCAGTGAGGGACATACACATTGGGAGGATGACAAGTACACACACACACAGTAAGGTACACTTTCCCTTAAGAGCACACAGGGATCACAGTCAGTCTGGGTCTGGTTTCTCCCTCTTTCTCCAGAGCCCTAATAAGACTCTCCACTGGCACAAGTATAGAGTTAAGATCTCAGTCAAGTGACCAAGCTAAGACCTCCAGCACCCTCTCTGTCCAACTAGTCCTTTGTGTCCCTGCTGAAGTAGGTGACAAACACACACACACACACACACACACACACACACACACACACACACACACACACACACACACACACACACACACACACACACACACACTTTGAGATTTGACTTATATACAAACCCACAGATACTCCTGTGGAAGGCTGGCACAGGTTTACTGGCTATTCCCCCTTCTGCCTAGACTATAAGGTAGTATCACTGCCACCAGACAGCTCTTATCAATTATTTTTAAGGCCCTTAGCAAAGGGTGCCAAATTTTACTGTGTAATGTTACTGTTATCCAAATAGTAAGCATGACCAAGGCCAAGGCTATTTAGGAGTGGCATGTACAGTGTCACCAAATACATATGCAAGTACTTTAAAAGTTAAAATATCTCTAAACAAACCAGCCACAATGAAAAAGTTTCAGTATATTTAATAATAAATAATAAAAAAACAAGACAATACTCAGCAATTCAACACAGTGACTACAGGGTTCAGAATCACAGGAAATATTTTAAAACAGCATTGCAGGACAGTCACAAATAAATACAGAAAACATCTAAACTAATCTTACTATATTCGTATCTATCAGTAAAATAAATTACTTTTCCCTAGTTGCTTATTATTAGGAAGACAGAATTGCTGAAGATGGATGTTTCCAGGTCTAAAGACAAATACAAAATGCACAGTTTCTGAGAGAGTTCCCAAATTAATATCAAAACACTACTGCTAGCTCAGCTGGATGATATCACTCTTTGTCACATGCCTTCAGTTCCCAGGCTAACAGAAACTAAGAATTTTTAGCATCTCTATCTGAGAAGTACATATTATCTCAGAAGTGCAGCTGCTAGGAAGTTACAAAGCAATAAAAACACTTTACATTTTAAACCTAGTAATTACTTCTGTTTCAAGACAACAGACAAAAATTTCTAGTTCTAGACATCCTGTCTCCTTCAGTGAAACTGAGAGATAAACACAATTGTAAAGCAGTCTGTTCTTTTCCATTTGGGTACACTGTGGTTGCATTCTTGAAGCTCAGTACATAACATACAGTTCAACACATACGTCTGCATCAGTAGTTTAATATACACATAACATATAGTTCTCTTACATTTGTAAGACTAGCATATGAATCACATTAATATTCATAAATGACATATGATTATTTGTAAAATTCCTGACAGTGGGGCTGGCAGTGTCACTGTAATAACTGGACATAGATCCAGATCAAATATGCTGTTCATAAAACTATTAGATCATGCATGTTAAACCATAATTCACACCTGTTTACTCTCCAGTGTTCTGCATACTTGTCTATTTCGACTAATCTACAGCCCTGTCAGCCAGCCAAACTGAATAATTGTATAATAAAACTGCAAAGTTTGCAAGTAGTTACATTAACAATACAGCAGTGTCTTGCACGTCAGTCCCTTATCTGGCTATAGCTACCTAATCCATTAGCCTACCCTCACTTTAAGAATACCAACAATATCGTCTACAGCCCAGACAGATGTTCTGCTGCCATTAGGCAGTTTTTAAACTGCATTCACCCCACAGATAACTGCAGTCAGTGAACCAACACTTAATGCTTATTCAAAAATGTAAATTGATAAACTGCGGAACTCCTCCCAAAAAACAAAAATATCTTACCTCGTCTACTATCTTAAACTTCTTTGAAAATGTACCTCTTAAAAAATGGTGCTGTACTATAGCACCCTATTGCCAAGCCATGTTCTTATTCTAATCATTTCCCATCTAAATTTTAAAATCCCAGTGAAATCATACTTATCAACAAAACAATCCTGTCCTCGTAGAAGCACCATTACAAAGTCCCCTTGATATGCAGGCAAATCAAGTTTCACAAAATCCTTATATTTTGTCACCGTTTATGTGGCTCAAGTGAATAACTGCTTGGAGAAAGTATATATTTTCTCATCTTGTGCATGTGTATGAAAATTTGAATGTGATTTTACACATAAATTGCAAAATAATGTTTAATTTTCCTTAGCTGTATGTGATTTTAGTATGTTGGAAACACTGAACAATGTAACATGGTGATCAACTGTTAACTAGATGTAGCATAGTGTTACATTGTATATTTAAGCAATAATTAATGACGTGGTGTGGTACATTGAAGATTTACCCACTGTTGGTGTGGTTTAATCACAAGGGCGAAGCCCGAGTTTTTAAATAAAGCGAACCATGGGTAAATCTTCAATAAACCACAACCACGGAATCAGTTATTGCTATTATACAATAACATTATTTAAGAAAAAAAATACTTACTTTTCATAAATAATGTCTTTGTATAATGGTGCATTACTGTTCTTCCACCGGTCGTGGTATACTGCTTTCTTGTGTTGATGTACTCTGCATGCATATAAGATTTACATTCCCATGCATACCCAGTACATTAATGCTTTGAAACGGAAGCAACCGAGAAAAGAAAGTCTCTGTTGCTGGGTTTTTTTTTTTTTTTAATTAAAAAAAAAGTTTTGGACACCTTATACCAACGGAAAAAAGTTCGGATAACTGGACTTTTTCGGTTAGCATATTGTGGGATTTACAACGGGCACACCGGCCAATCAGCGTGCATGTTTTGGAATATTAATGGGGGGGTCATTGTATAATTTTACTGTTAGCTAATCATCTGTAAAAAAAGTATGTAATGTAGAGATTTTCTTCTGGGGCCAACTCTGAAAAGATTCTGTTTCCATTTGGAATGTCTTGGTAGTCAAAGGTAAACAAGCAAATAAATAAATATAACATTTCTGTAAATATCTTAATAAATAAGCATTCAGAAAGGAATTTCTTGCAGTCATGTGAAAACTCAAGTCTTGTTAAAGTGTTGCTTTCACTATGTGTCTGGCCTGTATAATTTTCAAGGTATGACAATTTGATTGTGAGGGTTTAGAGAAAAATATTATTCTTGTTTTTTGTGCATTATGCTGTACTGCAGTATCGCTGTAAAACTCTGAATACACTACTCTCATTAAAATATACTATGGTATGGACTTAAAATGAGAATGACCTGTTGTCATGCTGAAGAACACATACTCCAGGATATATTTCTGTTTGTACCTTTTCTAATAAAATTTACTGTTGCTTTTTAACTAGATTTTCAGAAAATGTTTTTGGGTCTAGGCTGCTAGAGGTCTGACATTCTAAAGCTGCTTTGTGTGAATGGGTTAAAGGGAGTACATTGAAAGACTTTTGCTGCTTTGTTTAACAAATGATATTCTTCATGACATAGAAGACCCAATGTTGTTACATATAGTGTGTATTAGAACCTAAGGGCTGTGGTGTAGCTTGGTAGAACACATGAAACTATCTGTGATGTCATTCAAATAAACCGTACATACATACATACATATATATATATATATATATATATATATATATATATATATATATATATATATATATACATACATGCATGCATACCTAAATACAAATATTTCAAGCATGGGCAATAATGTCTTTCTAGCCTGCCAATGTACTAAAACACGTGTTCCCATAAGTGTCCAGGTTGTTCTTAAAAACCCTATAGAATCTTATTCATAGGTTGTCTGATGATTCTCTGATACTTTTTGATAACTCCAAACATTCACAGAGGTAGTTGTCTCTAAATGCCCTATATACCTGAAAAAGTTCTCCTCTTAAATATTCATATGAGACACTCTAAAAGTTCAGGTATTTTAGTCTTTCATAATAACTTAAATTTTTACATCCATGGATGCCCTTGGTATATTTCCACTGTACTCTTTCCAGTTTTTTTATGCTTGTTTACTTATAAGGTTTCCATATTGTTATTCCATACTCAGATTTTGGTCATATAACTAACAAACAATGACTGTATCATTTCTGACTTCCCAAACTTTATAAATCTTTTTATACTACCTATAGTTCTATAACTATTGTTAACCAATTGGTTGACATGGTAAGAAAAACTCAAAGCTGGAGCTACCCATTTAACTGGGTCCATGAATGAATCTACAGTTTCAATCACTGTGTGCTCTATTAGTATTCCCTTTCAGATTATGTCTCCCAAATCTCATATGCTTAGTTTTTGATGTATTTATCAGTATATTACTCTCATGTGTCCAAATAGTGAATTTAGTCAAGTTCTTTTGCAGACAATCCCTGTCTGTAACACATGTAATCAGTTTACCCATTTCCGAACCATCTGTATACAGACAGTAGAACACCTGAGATGAAAAATAGAACTGAAATGATACAAACTAAAGAAGTGTGAGCCTAGGATAGAGCCCTGTGGGCCCTCCAGTATGATACTTGCCATGTTCTATTTGTAAGCCATGCAGCTGTCCATCTTATTAAGAGTACATCAATACCTAGTTGTTCTAATTTATTTATCAGGGTTTTGTGTATAACCCTGTCAAATGATGCAGTTAAGTTTATATAAATTATGTCACAACATACTTTTTCATTCATAGCAGTTATTATATTATTATAGAACATTGTATCACAGGTGGAAATAGATCTGTTTTCAACATATGCATCCACATATACGCTTTCAAGTCCCAGCCTTTCTAATTTGAACAAAAATGTAACCACTATAGGCTGTTATTCATATACACAAATGCATTAAGGAATTCAGGGGTGAGTGCAAACAGGCACAGCTGAGCTCCAGTTCACAGAGGCCATTTATAGCAATTCAGTGTGTCCTTGAATGTAGTTTGCAATTGAGCAGATAATGAGTTGGAATGAAAAGTTACATAAATGTTCATATGGTAATTAAGGCTATTTTACATCATTTGCAATACATAGTTAGTTTTTTCTGCTTTCCCATACTTGTCTCAGATAAAAGGGGAAAATTGTCAAATCAATTAGAGTTACAGTTGATGAAAATGCTATCTTTTGCAACAGGCTTTGCTATTTGTACGTCAGAGTTGCTTGTCTTGGCCAGGGCAAAACCTCTTGTGCCCAGCGGAGCTCGCCAGCCAAGAAATCAAAAATATAAGCAAAGGATTACTCATTATAACTTTAATAATCATGAAATTCTTGATAGGTTTAGAGTGGACAGGGACATTATAAGGGTCTTAGTGGGCAAGTTTGACAGCTATAGGGACATTGGAAGAATGCACGGAATTTCTATTTCTGTGACAAAGTACATATAGCCCTCATTAAACTTGGTATGGAGACTTTCCAGAGACCATCTGGGCACATGTTGAGGTTCTTACAGGCTTCTGCCTCTAGGATACTGAAGGAGTTCCTGAATGCACTCTTGGCACATATGGATCAGTACATCTATTTCTCAGTGTCACCTCAGGCCCAAGCTTGGACTATGACTGTCTTTTATTGGATGGGACATTCCCTGAGGTACTTGGAATAATAGAATGTACCCATGTCACAATCAGGATCACTTTTGGTCTATAGCATGAGTGTTACTGCAATAGTAAGGGCTTCCATTACATCAGTTACTAGGTAGCATGTAATACATGGGGGAGCATCAGCAATATCTCTGCATTGCACCCTGAGAGTGCACATGATTCCCATATCTGGCCACCCTGGCAGTGCACATGATTCCCATATCTGGCCACCCTGACAGTGCACATGATTCTCATATCTGGCCACCCTGGCAGTGCACATGATTCCCATATCTGGCCACCCTGACAGTGCACATGATTCCCATATCTGGCCACCCTGGCAGTGCACATGATTCCCATATCTGGCCACCCTGGCAGTGCACATGATTCCCATATCTGGCCACCCTTGCAGTGCACATGATTCCCATATCTGGCCACCCTGGCAGTGCACATGATTCCCATATCTGGCCACCCTTGCAGTGCACATGATTCCCATATCTGGCCACCCTGGCAGTGCACATGATTCCCATATCTGGCCACCCTGGCAGTGCACATGATTCCCATATCTGGCCACCCTTGCAGTGCACATGATTCCCATATCTGGCTACCCTTGCAGTGCACATGATTCCCATATCTGGCTACCCTGGCAGTGCACATGATTCCCATATCTGGCCACCCTGGCAGTGCACATGATTCCCATATCTGGCCACCCTGGCAGTGCACATGATTCCCATATCTGGCCACCCTGGCAGTGCACATGATTCTCATATCTGGCCACCCTGGCAGTGCACATGATTCCCATATCTGGCCACCCTGGCAGTGCACATGATTCCCATATCTGGCCACCCTGGCAGTGCACATGATTCCCATATCTGGCCACCCTTGCAGTGCACATGATTCCCATATCTGGCTACCCTGGCAGTGCACATGATTCCCATATCTGGCCACCCTGGTAGTGCACATGAGTCCCATATCTGGCACACTAGTTCACTGTCCCTCCTGTTCTTGCATGGTAGGATGCCTAGTGGTCAACTTGTTGGTAAGATGAACATGTTCTTATTTTCTTTAATTATTTTTTTTTGAGTAAGCAGTTATTTGTGTTAAACATAATTGCTGTATATTAATCTTTGTCTTATTTTGTCTCCCCTCCTTAGGTATCTTGTTCTTATGGAAATATATCACCCTGATGTTTTGTGCTTAGATAATGATTGTAAGCATTTTCTTTTTTTTTTTTTTTTGCATTCAACTGTTTCCATTTAAACTGTTATTAATCTTCTGTGCATTGGTTCAGATTTCAGATTATCTATCAAGAAATTAACCTTTATAACCCCATGATTACTGCATGTCAATGGTGGTAAAACTTGACATGTTCCATTCTTCCTTGCTAGCCTAATTTATAATCCAAAGCAAATGTCATTAAAGAACATATGCTGTAAATAGTTTCTATACTAATGTTGTTGAATCAATATTATTCCAGTCTGTTTCTGGTAAATGTAAGTCCCATCCACTATCATTTTTCCTTCTGGGTTTCATGCAAGAAGTGTATGAATTCATTTAGGTCACCAGCACTTAACTTTGGTGGTCTATATACTCCAACAATTGTTATATGTTCCAATGTTGTCTTTATTGTCACAGTTATACAATCTATATTACTGGTGTTATCACTGAACATGTAATAATCACAGGTCTCAGAACTATATTTAACCCCTGTCATAACACCAACACCTGATTTTTGGTTAAAATATCTATTACAGTAAAAACATTTATACCCTGACAGAACTAGTTTGTAGTAATTGTTTTTTATCCATGTTTCACAAAAAATACTATCAGTCTTATGGGAACGTAGCAAATTTTCCAATAAAAAATGTTATTATTAATGCTCCTGACATTAACAACCATCAGAGATGCATAGATTGTTGCCATCTGTGAACTTTAAAATTTTTGACCTGGCAAAAATCCTGCCTTGTGTTTCTCAAATATTGCGAAATATCTTCTGAAAAAAATTCTTCCCTGATCTTGACAAGTGCATGCCATAAAAAGACCCACCAAAAACTTGGTCTGTTATACAGACATAAAAAATACTTCACTATTAACGCCAAACATTCTCTAGCACAGACTTTCCTTCTCCTAACCTTACTTTATGCAGCCCCTGTTCTCGCCAACATTCTGTCCAATTTTGGTTGCTTTACACATTTCCTCCTTTTAAAATGGGACATTTTTTTATGTAGGTATGTACCTCGAAAATATTTTCATTCACAGTGACATAACTCTCCTTTCTGTATGCGATTTGTGAAAAATATGTCCTAACACCTGTACAAGCTGTCCCATCTAAGAGGGCAAGTTCCCTACTAAAGACCTTTCTCATATCCTCTATTTTTGCTCCTGGCAAGGATAACACTATTCAATGTTCACTGTCTTCTCTACAGATGTAAGTATCAGTTCCTCTAATAATTAAACCTCCAGTTACAGCTACATCTTTTCTAACCAGATCTGAAGAATCTTCAACTTTTAATTCATTAATATTTGCTCTATCAGTTGTTTGAAATGAATGATCTTTATCACTATTATTCTTTTTAATCCCACTGTTTTCATTGCTTACTATATTTGCAAGCATGAAATTCTCATCCAGCCTTGTACATCCACAGCTTGAACCACTTTGTCAACGTCTGTCTTTCTCCTCTTTTTTTCTTATAGTAATGTTATTAAATCCTTCCATGTTTAGTTTTGATTTCTTCCTTTTCACCTCCCCCTTGCCTCTTTTCTCTACCTTTTATTTTGGAAACATGATACTTTTTTTCTGTAGACTGAAGGTTTTCTTGTAGAAAAATGTTATCATTCCCTGTAATCTATCTGTGTTATATAACAAAGCAGTGTCCTTTTCAGCATGTATTTCTTTGCTTTACAGACATTAATCAGTTTATTTTCCTTATTTGTTGTGAACTTTTTCCTTTCTTTATTTTTTTTATTTTCTTCTATATACTGTCAATCCTCAAATTGCTGAATACTTGTATCCAAAATTGTATAGTTGTCAGTGTCATTACCTTGTTAGAGAGGGGATTGAATGATCTATATTGATAAGATACAGATCTTTTCATAAATTTGTTCTATTTCATCTTTTCCTAACATTATTCATCTCATCAGTCTAGTCGTTAATATATGTAACAACAGCTCTCCAAGCTGTACCAATTGCACATTTAATATATGTAACAACAGCTCTCCAAGCTGTACCAATTGCACATTTAATATATGTAACAACAGCTCTCCAAGCTGTACCAATTGCACATTTAATATATGTAACAACAGCTCTCCAAGCTGTACCAATTGCACATTTAATATATGTAACAACAGCTCTCCAAGCTGTACCAATTGCACATTTAATATATGTAACAACAGCTCTCCAAGCTGTACCAATTGCACATTTAATATATGTAACAACAGCTCTCCAAGCTGTACCAACTGCACATTTAATATATGTAACAACAGCTCTCCAAGCTGTACCAATTGCATATTTAATATATGTAACAACAGCTCTCCAAGCTGTACCAATTGCACATTTAATATATGTAATAACAGCTCTCCAAGCCGTGCCAATTGCACATTTAATATATGCAACAACAGCTCTCCAAGCCCTACCAATTGCACATTTAATATATGTAACAACAGCTCTCCAAGCCGTACCAATTGCACATTTAATATATGTAACAACAGCTCTCCAAGCTGTACTAATTGCACATTTAATATATGTAACAACAGCTCTCCAAGCGGTACCGATTGCACATTTAATATATGTAACAACAGCTCTCCAAGCTGTACCAATTGCACATTTAATATATGTAACAACAGCTCACCAAGCCATGCCAATTGCACATTTAATATATGTAACAACAGCTCTCCAAGCTGTACCAATTGCACATTTAATATATGTAACATCAGCTCTCCAAGCTGTGCCAATTGCACAAGTGTAACTGTCATCAGTAAGTCTAGATTTACTACTAATAAGTAAATAATCCATCTTTTGACATGACAAATAGAGATCACCAGTGTTATAAAGAGCTACCTTTAAATATACATAGCATTTAATACACTCTATAAGATACTGTGTTTGAGCAAATCACTAATGGCATACTCGTATAGGGAGTCCATTTTTAGCTGTAAATTAATAAAGAATTTTAAAAGAAAAGAATAATCAAAATCAGTTGCCACAGAATTCATAGAGATTTTAAATCAACTTCTCTGGACAAAAAATTCACACAATATAGAGCTAAATATTAAATTAAGTAGAAAAGAACCATTGCTCTGACTGTACCAGCTGTGAAAGGTACACAAACGCTGACATTTCTTTACCCAAAGTGTAATTGTGCACAGTGGCTTCTGCTCACTATCGATCTCGGACATGCCTCTTTTAAACAGTAAAGATCAATAAATAGCAAACCAACACTCTGGTAGATCTTCTTGCTTAAAAGATACCCCTTTCTTCCTACAAACAGTGAAAAACAGTGGTAAAAATAAAATACAAATCAAAATAAATCTTCTGTTACCAAGCAACTGCAAAGTCAATCACAAACCAACACAGGATTGTTCAGATAAGCTCTGGATTGTCCTCTGTGCAATCTGTGTGAATTTATAGTTGAGTATACCCTTGGGATGGCTAGACTTTGCCAGTCTAAAACATATTCCTTTCTAACAACAAACAGTGAAAATTAAAACAACAAAATATAAATTGAACTAAATCTTCTTGTCTGCAAGCTACCCCTTTCTTCCTACAAACAGTGAAAACACTATAAAATGAAATATAAACTCAAATATCCATTTCTAACATAAACAAAAAAAAACAACAGTAAAAATTAAAGGTAAAACAAAATGTAAATCAAAGTAAATCTTGCTTACAAGCTATCCCTTTCTTCCTACAAACAGTGAAAATAACTGGTAAAAAATAAAATATACATTTAAATATAACTTCTCCTACCAGGCAACTGCACAGTCGATCCCAAACCAAGACATGATTGTAATGATGAAATCCTGTTCAGCCACGGAGATAGGAGAAGCTTCCAAGTTAAAATCTCTGGCAAAAAGCATTTAATAAACAGATTAGAATCACAAAATCACAAAATAGCTGTTAGAGGATAATGATTGTAGATCATCCTCTCTGCAGACTGTGCAAATTTATAGCTGACTAGGCCCCTTGGGATGGCTAGACTTCACATGTCTAAAACCTATCCCTTTCTAACAACAAACAGTGAAAATGAAAGGTAAAACAACAAAATATAAATCAAAGTAAATCTTCTTGTCTACAAACTATTCCTTTCTTCCCACAAACATTGAAAAACAGTGGCAAAAATAAAATATAAATCAATATAAATATTCTCTTAAAAAACAACTTCACAATCAATCACAAACCAACTCAGGATTGTTTAGATAAGCTTTGAAGAATACTTTCTGAAGCATTCAAACAGCAAATCTTTAACATAGCATGACTGTATAACACAACATAATTTAACACACTGTAACAAAATAGTTTGTCGCAGACAGCATATCACGATACAGTCCTGCACAACATAATATAGCATATCCTAATACAACAGTAAATAATATAATATGACATAACATAACATATGAGTTGAGGAGAAAAAACAAGCTGCATGGATCCTTCCATTAATCAGAATGATGTACCCTCTGCGTGTATAATTGTACATCATATTTTTAGAAATATCTATGCTTCTCATTTTATTTCTGCAAGTCTGACCCTGATGTTGACCAGTATTTAACAACAATTTCTTCTCTTTCTGAGTCTGCCTTAATATAATATAATCTGTTTTCCACCACTTCAAACCAAATCCCATGTTAACACTGCATATCCTAACAGAAAAGGTGTTTGTGTACATTGTAAGTTAAATTACATCGCAGTCTTGTGTACTGCAGGAAATACAGTCCTACATGCCTCATCCTTTCGCTATTTCCATTCCTGGTATGGAATTTGTGAAAAATCATCAAACTCTTTCTATTTTAGCTGTATTTTCTTTTTAATATGGATGGTAGAGGTTACAACCATGTTTTATAACTGCTTTCACTAATGTGTTATATAAGAAAACCATGACTGACGGACTTCTGCTTGATAGGAATCATATTGCTTGTTTTGATTTGCTTTTGCATGTGTGTTATTCAAAAAGCTGTTCAAAGCATTACCTACTGATCATTATTCGTAAATCAAATTCCAGTATGTTGTTATAACACTTACTATCATATGAATACTGTGTTTTGGAATACTTTTTTCTAACTTCTTCGTAGTTTACTTTTATATATTTAGGATTGATTGGTTATCTTCCCTTCAGTCTCACTGATGACGTGTGAAATCCTGGACTGAATTATGATCTATTTCTCAGGCAAGGATTTTACCTATTTTTATGTAATCAGTGCCCACCTCTCAACTGTACAGATTTTCACAGAATGTCCAGATTTTTTCCTCATATTTTTGGTGTGTTCCTCCTGAAATCTGTACCTTTCTGCCAAATAGCTGAGGATTGAAGTCATTAAATAATGACAAACATTTGAGTTTAAGACTCTGTATCCTTCAGAAAATTCATGCTAATGCAAAACATATTATTCTATAAACTTTCAAAGTTTGTAAGAGCAATATTTAAAATCTGTCCCCCCATTATTTTAGGCTTTGTCCGGGTTTTTTGTTCTGAGAGGTTGAGAGGTATGAATCAGTGTTGTGGAAGAATTACATTTTAGTTATACTGAGAATAAAATAATTCACTGCAGTTTAAGGATGCTAGTTCAGAAATGTTAATACTAATGCCAGATAATTAATGTGAGTCTGAAAGTAAGCAGAAATATGTAGTAACTACCTTTTTAAACTCTAAACCTTAAAACCATGATCTTCATAAACAGTAAATAAATACAAATAAAAAAAAACCCACGCATAATCTAAAATATGCTTTACGTCTTAACAAACAGGACATGGAAATTTTACCATTAATGCCTGGTGCACAACCTACATTAAATAAAAATAAATAAATAAATAATCTTAGTTACCAGGCAACTTTTCTCAATATTAAACCCCAGGGAACCCCCCTTCCACCACTTTCAATATGCTGTTCAACTGTAACAAATGTAAAAGCATTGTCAGAGAAAATATTAACACGTTTAGCCAGAGCATTTTTCATTATGTTTTTTATATCATTCAAATGTTCATAAACTCAGTCTTTTAAAAGCATCAGTTTTTCCTACATAAAAACATGGATAGCTCTGGCATAATGCAATATAAACTACCCCTTTTGGTAGGCAGTTGAATCTACATGGGATGTAAACCCTTCTCCTATTAATAATAAAGCTTTCACCAAAAGCTATATGTTTGCAAATTTTATAATTATGACATTTAAACATGCCCTTTATTTGTACTGAGGCGGCCATTTTAACACCTCACTCTAAAAAAGATTTTAACAAGGTACCTTTTCAAAAACTATACTCAGTCGTTCTCCCAACTTTTTGTTACCAACAGTATATTCATTCAATACAGCCCAGTTCTTATTAAGTATAAGTCTTAAAGCACTACTGTCATTAGAAAAAGAAGTAATCAAACTGGTGGCATGTGTTAACTTCACAGCAGTAACCATGTCCATACTGGAATCATGGACCACGTTCTCACCATACCCTCAGTAAGAATGGGAACAAAATACAAGGTTCTTCTTTTCTGTATCACTCCTTGTAATATATTATCAACAAAGCCCCACTGGGTAACATTTTCTCAAGAACATATCCTTAACGTTGTTACATTCAGCCAAAAAGTCTTCATACAAGGTAACCATTTTTGCTGTGTGTACAAATTCTTCCTTCACCACTTCCTTCTGTTGGTGCACACCTCACCACACCCACACCCATGGGTAAATCCACATAACAAATCCATAATTTGTACATCATGTCCTGCAAGGTTCACACCTGACTGCATCCATTCCGGTGGGTAACTGCACTCATGTACTTGAGAAGTGTGATGGCCGCTCTTTACCCTGGGCCAGTAATCAAGGAACCCTAATCTGTACCACTGACACCAGTGAGAGGCAGTCAATAAAACAGGAATTGATTTACGCAGAATTTCAAATGCAGCTCCCCACATCAAGCACAATTTCTCCCAAGAAAACACAGGGAACACCCTTCTCTGGGACTGGACTGTCTGCCTCTCCAGATCTCAAATAAGACCCATCTTGGAGCACTGTGTCCCAATTCCAAGTATCTGACACACACGCACTTGAATTTATGATTTTTTATGTACATACACACACATGGGAAAGGCTGACACAGATTCACCAGCTGTGTCCCCCCTTTCTCCAGATGACAAGATAGATTGCTGCCACCAGCCAGACACTTTAAGGCTCTTATAAAGGGTAACCAATTATGTCGTTTGTCTATTTGGCTTTTCCCAGTTAGGGGTCACCACAGTGGAACTCCGGTCTGCTAATAATTGGCAGTAGATTTTTTATGGTGCTGAGTTGCCACCCCGACGCCCAACCTTCAGTGAAGGCATGCCCATTCACGCATGTCTTTTGGAGGCCACTAGACTGTGGGGAGGACATGCAGACTCCACAAAGAAGGCACTCCAGCTGTGAATCGAACAGGAGAAGCCTCTTGCTGTGAGGCAACAACACTACTGCTGTACCACCGCGGCTTACCTAAAGGGTAACCAATTATACTGTGTCAAATTAATACTGATATAAATGGTAGAGTCTGATTGAAGCAGTAAGGCTTATTGGAGTGGTCACAGTGTCACTAAAATAAGCACAAGTACTCTCAAGATGTTAAAAGTATTCTCTAAAGGACCAACCGCAATGAAAAGCTATAAAAATATTTAATAATAGATCATAAAATAGAAAACAGGGGGAATACTTAATATTTAGTTACAATAAACAACAGAGTTTTCAGTCACAGTAAATATAAAAATAACGTAGTTGAATAGAATCACACAGATGAAGAAAAATAAATAATACTAAACTAACTTTTCCTAACTGAACTAAAGAGAAACTGTTCCTAGTTAACTCACTAAGCATTGCAAAGCAAGATGTATTGCTGAGATGCTTACTTCCACAAGGCAAGATGAGATACTACACACTAACTGAACTGTACAACCACCTGCAATAACTAACATAGATGTTTTATATCAGGTTCCAAAGAAAAACAAAAACAAACAATAAACTGCTGCCAGAGTTCAGTCCTTCAGCTGGTTATAGAATGACGTCACATCTAGTCACCTGACTCAGGGACAATTCACCTTCAGAACTCTGCTGAGATTCTGTTCCATAATTTTTAACATAAGCACATTTTGCAAATACATTTGTAATACAAGCATCTGTACAAATCAATGTGATAGTCAAATGGCATAACACTATTTAAAAAACTTCAGCCAGCCATGCTGGCATATGCCACACATGCACTGTCCTACTTCCCCTGGTACAGCGGGAAACATCTCACAATGGCACAAGAAGCATAATAGGGAAATCAAATCTTCTCACTAAAAGTAGCGTGAAACTCCACTGACCAACAAGGTGTATCCCTAATGGCTTTATGGACCAAGCATACATCTGAATGTGCTGCTAAACTCAAAAGAGATGTTAAGCATTATCTGCTTCATACCTCTTAAGTGTACC
Organism: Protopterus annectens; assembly: GCF_019279795.1. Taxonomy (NCBI): domain Eukaryota; kingdom Metazoa; phylum Chordata; order Ceratodontiformes; family Protopteridae; genus Protopterus; species Protopterus annectens. Next base: position 1,538,221,924 of record NC_056726.1, read on the forward strand.
TCATTATAAGGAATGTACCTCATTTTATGTCTTAAAAAGTTCATGTTCCGAGAAGTTCCACATTGAAAGGGTCTGTCACACATTCAGTGTTAGGAATATTTTAACTGATATCTGAGGTAAATAGAAAAGAATCATATTAATTCATTAAAATATATTTTTATAAGTAAAACCAGCATATTCTAACCATCCTATGACCTTACTAGTTGAAGTTGCTAGTAAGCTGTTAGTATGTGTTTCACATTTTGCCCATTTGTTCCACTTTATTAGGGCTAGTGTTTCTTATTTTGGAGCTGGATGGTTGAGAGCTATGATCTGCTTTACCATAGCAACTTGGGGGGAGTGGGACCTGGTGTAAGCAATGGAATGAGTGGAGATAATTGGAATGGGGGCAGGGTCCTGTTGTGATATATCCATGACCATTACCTGTGGTCAAACAACAGATGGTGTCAGTCACTTTTACCCACAGGCTGCCTTAGTATCCAGTGAGTATATACACTTCATGGAAAATGATGTTCTATATCTCTATATGCATATATCTGACTGCAATCAGCATGGCCCGCCTTTGGTGTAGTGCAGCTCTAGGAAAAAGACTCTATGGACCCCCATTCTACACTCCCCCCTGCACCTCCTCAGTGCTGCTTTCCCCATCCTAGCCACTAATCATTCAGACTAATTACTTCTTTCTTGTCTTTTTCACAATTTGACTTCCATTTTACTTTTTTTCTCTCATATTTTACACACCCTAACCAGGCAAAACTTCATTGTAATAAGTGCAGAAGTGACTGAATTAAATTGGAGGCCTGGGGTCTGTTAGGCACACAGAAGCCATCTGGCATGCATACTAAGAGCTTTTTTTAAAACTTTTTCATCCACTGATGACCTGAACACAAAACATAAGTAAAGAAATAATGTTTGTCTTGTGTTTTTTCATTCAAGTAAAAATAAGTTGTGTCTAAACCTTAATGTTTAAAAACAACAAAATAATAATCATCTGTGGGGACAAATGCTTGCAGGGCTATATAAATTATATCTGGTAATATTTCCTACTTCCTTACCCACCTGAAAAGATAGTTACCTTCTATATGCCCTTCTGGTGTTCATTGAGATGAAAGTAACATCCCAAATGGCCACATGAATACACTATACAACTGAGGGTCTGGGGTGGAAACCAGACAAGCTGCAGAAAATCCACACAGAGACAGCGAGTATATGCAGATGCTACTCAGAAGGAATAATAATGTAACATACAGATAGGGAGTACATGCAGACTCCACACAGAGGGAATCACAGCCAGAACTCATCTAGAGAACCAAGTTCTGTGAGACATACCATTCTGCAAAATTATCAGTTGCTAACATGCACATACTGATCAGTGTAACAGCCCAACCAGCAGTCCACTCACTCAGCAATTAAAGCCGCATTTATTGTCTGTGTACACTTCTGATATCAGACAGCAATAAAATAAAAATAACAGCAATTGCCCAAAATACTTTTCAATACATACACACACACACATGCACGAGTGCGCATAAACACGCACATGCATACACATGCATGCACATATGCACACGCACATAATACCCACACACACACGTGCACGTGCATATGCGTGCACATGCACACTCACATACACACAAAAAAAATCAATTACAGCTACTTGTACGGTTGTGACTGCACATGTCAGGTGTTTGGTTGTAATTAAATTAAAGAACAAAGTTTAAGTAACTGACACACAGGAATTTATCTTCTCAGCTCATTGCTATCAGAATACATGATGCAACCCACTTCACCCTCCTACACACATCAAAAAAGGTAAAAAGAGATTGACAAAAGATCAAAATTAAGGACAACTACTGCCTTTATATAATTAAAATATCGATAGAATAACATTATGCTTTTTCTGAAGGCTATTAAGTCTGAAAATTAAATGTCTACAGTTCTCACTGATCTGCAAGAAAATGATAACTTTTATAAGACACATTCAACACACTCTACAAACATGTATTCAATGTGTTCACGTAATGCAGAATACACCAAAGATTGATCATTTGCATTCCAACATAATGAAAGATAGCACACACTCACACATGCACACTCACTCTGAAATGATGATTTTTTTCTTTTCTGCTATAGAATATTTCTTATTCATTCTTTTGTGAGCTTTTCTTTCCATGCCTCCTCTGTAAATAGTCTGTGCCCTGAAGGGCTGTCCTCATTAATAAAATGTTAATAAATGACTTGAGTTAAGAAATAGCTCCCATCTTTTGGATGAGACATTAAACTGTGGCCTCATCTAGAACATCTGGTCTCCCCTGAGAAGACAATGTTGGCCTAGTGGAACTAAACCAGTTAACAAAGTGTGAACAAATAAAAATAAATAACATTTTCAGGAGTGATATAGCACTGTTTGGCAAGTGCCTTGTTCAGAGTCACATAGTTTGCAAGTAAATATGGATATGGAATCAAACTCCTGACTAGAGTAGACTCTTATAAGCATCACATAGTTTTAATCTTTGAGCATAAATTTACTATCCCTGTGTGAGTTTCCATAATAAGCTATTCCATCCTGAGGGCTTTTTCCTTATGAAACATTTGGAACAACAAAAAAGGAACATGTTTACCCTTGTAGTTAACAGTTAAGAGAATGCTGTCATTTATTAATATCATGATCGCATAATAATCTCATTGTGACTGCAACTATATGTTTGAAAGCTGTATCATTCTGCGTTATGCTGCGTGTCACTTTAAGAATAAAAATGTTAAAATTAAAGCAAAGGCTTACCTGAATAATGAAGTATATTAATATTGAAATATGGTCACTGGAGGGGTATGTTCATTATTCCACTTGCTTGGCTAACTTCTTGCTTTAATTTTAAAATGCACTAGCAGCAGTCATGTTGAAGAAAATGTGTTTGAAAGCTTTAGCTTTGGAACCTTTGGGGCTAGAAATTTACATCTTCTTTCTAATGAAATATTTGAATTCAGTTGTTAAGAAGTTATGCTGATGTTGCATTGTTTTTATACAGCACTAATAGTTATGTTACCTGTTTTGAACTAATGCAGACTTCTCTACCTGTTCCAAAGTCTATGCATAATGATACTGCTATTTTGTAATTTAAGTACTTTTCAGCTTTAAACCACAAATTCTGGCATGTATACAGATGCAATATTCATTGCAGTTTTCCAGCATATTGGCTATTTTTACCTACACTTGCTTATTGGCATTCCTTTTATATGTAGGCATTGATAATTTCATTAATGTTTAATAAACAGATAAATAAATATATGCCTTGTAGTTTTTTGCATATTGGTATTGTTTTCCTTAATGTGTTAGGGTTTCTAAAAGTTATACTATTGGCAGGCTTCATCTCATACCTTAAATTCTATGAGTATAGTTTTAGGGTGTGATTTGAAAAAAACATGGAATGAAGTGTGCCAGAACCATAGGATGCAGGGAGGGGGGCCCGGGTGACAAGATTCCCACCCCGACACTTTCCACAGACTTATGGCCTGTGCCCTCAACTGAAACATTTGCTGGAAAAAATGCACTGATTTAACCATAATATTAGAAAATAAAGAAACAAGCTTGAGTTTGATAAAACAAGCCTGTTTCTAATTTTCTGCAGCAGTAGTTGCATAAATATTTTGTGATCTGAAAAAAAAAAAAATGCATCGTTGATCCTACCTGAATTTGCATCCTATCGCCTGGCTGAGTTGTGCAGCTCTGGTTGCCTGGCTGAGTTGTGCAGCTCTGATTGCCTGGCTGAGTTGTGCAGCTCTGATTGCCTGGCTGGGTTGTGCAGCTCTGATTGCCTGGCTGAGTTGTGCAGCTCTAATCGCCTGGCTGAGTTGTGCAGCTATGATCGCCTAGCTGAGTTATGCAGCTCTGATTGCCTGGCTGAGTTGTGCAACTCTGATCGTTTGGCTGAGTTGTGCAGCTCTGATTGCCTGGCTGAGTTGTGCAGCTCTGCTATTTTCCACCACATAGAGATGCAGTTGCATTTGCAATTTGGGCACCATGTCTGATTACAAGAGTTAAAAATAAAAGTGATGTAGTATGTTATCTCACTTTCCCAAGTTTTCAACTTCCAACAAAGAGTTCTACTCTTTGTAGTGATGGTATGTCTCTGAACAGTCTTTGATTTGCAGGACAACACTGATATTTCCTCATATTTTCCCTTGTACATCATACAATTTTTGATTTTCTGGTAAGTCACTGTCATTCTGGGCATTACAGTCAGGCAATAATGCCAGTCATTAGAGTTTCATGTCTTATTGTTCAATGCCTCATATTTTTATTTTATATCCTACAAATATTTACTGAGGATTACAGCCTGTTGATAAGGCTGGTCATAGATTTTTAAACTTCTTATTGTTCAAAAAATTCATGCTGATGCCAGACAAGGGGCTGCCATAATCCTGGATTGTGTGTTTGTATGTATATGCATGTGTGTGACAGTGTGTACAAGTGTGTGCGAGTTTATGTATGCAAGTGTACATAAACTCATGCATGCAAGTGTGCACAGATGCAGCTGTACAACTCTTAGCAAGTGTGAGTGTGTGTGTGTGTGTGTGTGTGTGTGTGTGTGTGTGTGTGTGTGTGTGTGTGTGTGTGTGTGTGTGTGTGAGTGTTTGTCTGTCTGCATTTGTATGCATGTGAAAGTGACTATAATATTTTACTATGAAAAAAGTTAATTTCAGTTGTCAAATATCAGATATTGGAGGAGTAGCCAGTCAGAACACATTGCGCCCTCGGAACACTCTGTATGTGAAGGCAGTTGACCAGATCTAATCATTTGCTTACAGTTATTTGATCTAGCAATGTGTGTGTGTGTGTGTGTGTGTGTGTGTGTGTGTGTGTGTGTGTGTGTGTGTGTGTGTGTGTGTGTGCCTGAGTGGTCACAGTGGAGGGTTAGCTAGGGCATCATTTTTGGTGAAGTGTGTGTGTGTGTGTGTGTGTGTGTGTGTGTGTGTGTGTGTGTGTGTGTGTGTGTGCGTGTTTAAAGCAAACTGAAGATTATCATTGTGGGCAGAATTTCCTTTGTTTTATTAGAGTAAAACGTTGAAGGTATCTATGTCCATAGAGTCATATTTAAATTACTAGCAGTGTAGACAGCTAACTATTTGAAATGTGAAACCTGCAGGACAGAGCCCTGAAGACTGAGTGGCGAAAGTCAGACTTACATATACTAAGTCCGAGATGTCATTTCTCTAAATATTTCCTTTTCTCCGAGGTTTGGTGATCTCAGATTTGGTAAGTATACATTTTAGGGGTTTGGGGATCTTGCACCTACAAGTTTAAAAGAGAAGAGCAATTGTCTCAGATTCACTCTTCTGTGTTTTTTGGTCTTTTTTAAAGGCTTTTTAGCTCTTGACATTTCAAGTACTGACATTTCAGAAACTGTCCCCGGGATTCATGAAGCCTGGCGCAAGGACGGCGTTAGCCTTGCACTGACCGTGCGGCGTAGAGATGGTGCAGCAGCACCACATGCATATTAATGAAGGTGCGCTGTCACAATGTCCACATGCATAGGAAACGTACGCGAGTGCATGGGGTGTGTCTAAGTGCTGCACGAAGGCGTGAACATGTCGGCTGCAGATGCGCAACCTAAAATGCTGACTAGTACAGCCTGCCTCTAATAATAATCACTCCTGTCAGTGTCCATGGATACTGAAATGCATGCAAAGCATACAAGACAGTTTTGTGAACACCAAAATAAAAAGTAAACACAAAGGCACGTAGCTGAATATTGAGTCCCCATCCCTCAAACAAATGACATTTAAAACCCCGTGCCTATATTCCATTGTAGTGTTGATTGTTATACAAAGTGGAAGTGAAATGCAGCGTGTTAGTGCGCCGCTGCCATTTGCTAAGCCTAGCCCAATGGTTAGGGTTACCACCTGTACCACATTGTGAGGGACAGTCCCCCTCTGGGCAGTTGTGTCCATATCAAAACTATTATAAATGTTAAATGTCCTGTGATTGTAGGACATGTCCCATATTTTATGTAATAGTTCCATGCAATACTTATTTCTGTATGTAAAATACCTAAATGTTACAAGAAACAGAATAAGCAACTAAATGAAACAGAATAAGCAACTAAACTGCTACAACAATAAGCTATCATTTAGGCATAAAACTAAAGTACTATCCTTTGTACTGACTGTGGGTATGTGTTGGCCTGTAAAATCTGATGTGTGTCCCAAAAATGTCCCATTTTGGTCATATGAAAAGGTGGCAACCCTAGCAATGGTCAGAGCATTCGCTCAATATCTGCCCATTTGCGGTCCAAGTTGTCCTTGTCTGGATGGCCCAAAGATGAGCGGGTATTACCCGGGTCTACCTACCATGTCAGGAAAGAAAAGTATTTGAGTGTACCTATGTGCGTGAAGTACAGCATGTGGAAGATCAAAAATGCTAGGGTCGTCCTCACAACCATATTGGTACTAGAGATATGTAGTATACACAATGTGTTCTGTTGACTGTGCCATGGGCCATCAACCAGAGAAGGGATGGATGGTGTGTGTGTAATATGGGTGTGGGGGGGGTGACGGGTAATGTAATAATTCGGCAAGGGGAAACTGGGTCAGAT